>NC_133328.1:530145945-530499204 GCF_042186555.1 Aquarana catesbeiana | reverse complement strand
GTAGTTCAAAAGAAAGCACGGGTTTTGTAAAACAAAGAAGAGAGGCGCACCAACCTTGCTCATTACCCAAGTGGTATCTTTCATAATGTATAATAATGTAGCTCTGAAGAAGAATGGATCTCCCCTCGAAATGCATCAGTTTCTAGAAGGTCCTATAGCTTGCTGAAGACAGTCTTGGTGACCTGGTTGCTTTGTGGCTACTATGGACTTTGATATGCTTTTATCATTAATGTGTTTGCGAGTATACTTCTTTTTATACTTCCTTTAATACATTAATAAAGACACCACTTGGGTAATATGTACGGTTGATGTGCCTTCTCTTGTTGTAAATTATTTGTTGCTTGTACCCATTGTACCCAGAAAAAATACTGCACATTTTGCTTTTTTCCGACCTAAAACACACTGAAACTAACTCTGATGCTAAATTAAAAAATGTTTTATTTTTTTTTAATGCTATTTAAAATACACTGATCTGGACCTTGGACCTCAATCTTTGACGCTGACTTTAACTCTGAGCATGACCTTTAACCCTAACCTTGACCCTAACCCTGACGAACCTATTTTAGCTTTTTTTTTGTTTTTTAACACACACATTTTTGTTTACAATTTTCTCCTCTAGTAAAAAGAAAAAGATAAAATCTTTTTCTTTAAGTTGACTTTTTTTTTTTTTAATCGTCACCAAGGATAAAACTTACATTAAATGACAAGTGTGCTAGAAGCTGCTAGGTTTTTTTAAATCAGCATTCCTCTGTTCTACTTTGCAATTTAGGTATCCAAAATGTTCACATTTGAAGTAAGTAACATTACTTTTTGACACATGTGACACAAAAAAATAACAATAAAAGTGTACCTCTAGTAATAACACAACTTTGTTCAGTTTTGAATAAATATGGGATAAGTTTGAACCCTTGGCAATGTCGGATTGCTATCTGTGTCCCCATTGAGAAGATTCACCCCTCTATTTGTAGTGGTGACCATTGTCACCAACAAACAATACATGGTTAAATTCAACATTTTAGAGATTTCCCTAAAACAAGAGGCAAGGGTAAATCTTCCAATGGGGACACCTGTTCCAGGGATAACTGTCTAAGTAGGGAATTTCCCCCACATTGGGAGATTTCCTCTAACTTTCTGTGGTTTTTCTGGGACAGGAAGAGAAGAGAAATTCCCCAGCGGTACACAGACAAAAAAAATAGCTTGGCAGGGATTTTAACTCTTCCCTACTGTATCCAAAGCTAAAACATTGCTATACACTTTAAGAGACATTATATTGATAAACCTACAAACAACTTCAAAATAGCTGAATCTAAAATGTAATGTGTTACATTCAGTGTGCTCGGATTACTCTCTACCCAACACAAAAGTAATAATTTTATGATGTAGACAGATTTTTTTATTATTTTTTTGTGTAGGTATAGGACAGCTACTTTATTCTAAGGGATTACATAATTCACAATTGTGTATGTTCGAAGGTGAAATCAAGTTTTACATCTTAATGAAGTCTCAACGTTGAAGTCCATATGCTGATGCGTTTAAAGAAGCGGTGGCATTTGATAAACTCCACGGTAAATTACACATCATTACAAATTACTTGAATTTTGAGCAACACCTTGAGAAAATGTTTAATGCCATCTAAAAATAAAGTGAGCTTTACGCACACTTCTCTATCAGAATGCTGCATAAGTCTTTTTTCTTGATTGATGATGGCTAAAAATGCTGATCGATCTGATCAACAGTGTCAGCCTGAAAGGAATGGCCTGATAATACTGACATTCTTGAGTAATAGATTCCCCTTTAAATGTCAAGCGGCCATGTTTACATGGTCCATGGAGCAAGGCCCAAAAATATTAATCTTTAATACACTACAATTCAAATATGATAATACTTCAGTGTAACATTTAGGCGTTACTACTAACACAATATTTTATGGACATTTTTCATAAGTAATCTAGAGCTCCCAAAATAAGGTCAATAATTTAAGACTGATATGCACAATGCTACTATTATTAAAGGACTAGTAAATGAAACATCAGTTATTAAAACACAAACACACAATAATTCTAAGAACTGAAAGTGGTGTTATGGGGGAGATATTAACACGCATATAGTTGACTTCCTAGTAAAATATAAACTGCACCCTAGTTGTGAATGACAAAGGTAACTAGGCTATAGACACCAGGCTGCTTCTCCAACCAGGCAATGCAATAGCTGAACCACACATTGCACAAACTGGAATAAGTTATAAACATTTAACATTGTGCACTGCTCACATTTTAACATATTGCTAAGTATATAGCATATAGCATAGTATAGCATATTGCTAGTATATACCTGTAATGGTCATTTAAAGTGATTGTAAATAATCACCTCTTAAAACAACACATTCAGTTTAAAATGAAAATTAAAGGCAAAACATTTCTGTATAGATATATATATATATATATATATATATATATATATATATATATATATATACACCCTTTTTTCCCCTTTTTTAATAAGTGATCACATTCCATCTGTTCTCAGCTGCATAAGAGCTGGGGGAGGAGAAGCAGCAGTACACTAAGCTTCCCAGATAATGGCTGTGCAGTAGGGAAGTGTCTGGACATGTCTGAACAGGATACTTTCTCATACAAGTGCATGGTACAGCAGGCACATATCAGAAATATGAAATTTTGGGGTAACAAACGCTTTAAGTAAAACTACCTAACGAGCAAAAACATTTTTTTTTTTTAAACCGGAGTTCTGATCCAAAGTAAATCTGTAAAAAAAAAACTGTACTGTATGTTTCAAACTAAGCATATGATGAAAAAAAAAGCATAGGTTAATTTTCCTCCTGGAAAATCCAAACTTGACCTCGCCTCTTCTTTCTACCAAACCTCCCTGATCAGTGAGGTCACCAAGCATAATTTAAAACCAATAGGGAAACCTAGGTAGGGAAAAAGGTCGAAGCCAAGCATTACATAACAGTTGAGATTTGCATATAACATTAGCTGCCTACATCTCTGGATTTACTGATAATCTTGAAATGTGGTCTTAACTGTAAGTACCCTTCAAACATTACGCATGAACAGTTGGGTTAAAACAAGCTCACATGTACTGTACATATGGCTAATTAAAAAAATAATTCAGTTGGCATTGTACACATTGTGGAAGTGATTTAAGCAGCTAGAAATCCCATCATTTTAAAATGGTACTCCTTTGTGTATGAATAAAAATAGTTGTAATGTGTTCTTATACAAAATATAGCTTTGAGAAATATTTGTACAATGGCAGCAGCAGAATAAAGATTGTTATAATTTAATTCTATAGGTCCTTTGATGTAATTGACTATTAGAGTTGGACATTTTCTATAGTGATTTTGCAAGACCATAATGTGCAAGTAGGCTGATTTTATGACCTATCATATAAACTCGAGTATAAGCCGAGTTCTTCAGCACTTTTTTTGTGCTGAAAATGCCCCCCTCGGCTTATACTCGAGTCAAGCACTTTTCTGCAGCAAAGAATGACATTTTCCGAACCGAATTTGGGGCCAGTGTAACTAGCACTAGAACATATGCAAAGCTGAGGTTCCTAGCACCAAGTCGCCCCGAGATATGGGGCCCCAAATTTGGTTTGGAAAATGTAATTCTCTGACATTTTCTGAACCGATTTTAGGGCACTGTATCTCAGGGCCACTTGGTTCTAGGAACCCCATATGTTATAGTGCTAGTGCCACTGGGTTTGCACACCAAATTTTGGGTTCCTAGCACCAAGTGGCCCTGAGATACGGGGCCCAAAAGTTGGTCAACTGTGTCCATCTGCAGCAATGTCATTTCGGGACCCTTTGGGTCCAGAGACCCCAAATTTTGGCTGCAGCTAGGGGGGCATCTAGGAACCATTAACTACCAAGTTTGAAGTTCGGGGGACCTATGGCTGCAAATGGGCAAAGTGAGGCATGCAAATGGGCACAGTAAGTCTGCAAATGGGCATTGTTGACCCTCTTTTCCACTTACAGTAGCTGCGCATTTCTCACCCTAGGCTTATAGGCTTATACGTGAGTCAATAAGTTTTCCCAGTTTTTCGTAGTAAAATTAGGTGCCTTGGCTTATATTCGGGTCGGCTTATACTCGAGTATACACGGTAATTCATCTTGACCATTGCCATTCTAAGTCTTAGGTGTAAGGCCCCTTTCACACGATCGGAACATTCAGGTCCGCCTGTCAGTTTTGACGCGGGACCTGAACGGGCGCTCCATATTAGCCTATGGGGCGACGGATGTCAGTGGAGACATGTCCGCTGACATCCGACCCGGTATGATCCGCTAAAAGCAGACGGATGGCTCTACGTCCAGGTCAGTCGCTGGCGGATCGGATCGGGTGAGATCTGATGAAAACGGACATGCTGTCCGTTTTCATCCGATCCCTCCATAGGCGGCAGCGGCGCCTGACAAGCCCCTCCCCGCTCAGTGAGCAGAGAGGGACCTGTCATCCGCCGGCTCAGCAGAGATCAACGGAGAGATCTCCCGCTGAGCCGGCAGACCGAGGCGGACTCCGCTTCCACGAAGTGAAAGGGGCCTGAGTGAGGTGGGGTAAGCAAATCATACTGATGTTTCTTGTGTGCCCACCACTGAAACCTTTACAGGACTATTGAACTTGTAGGAAGTCTAGAAACACACCCTAAAAAAAACTTAAAGTACAACCTCAATTCCAAAAAAAGTTGGGACGCTGTGTAAAATCAACATAAAAACATAATGCAATAATTTGCAAATCTCATAAACCCATATTTTACTCACAATAGAAAACGGAAGGTATGGCTGACCTGCTTAGCTTGATGTCCCAGTAGACCGTGAATAAATAAAAGAAAATGAAGATTCTTTGTGTCAGTCGAGCCACTGCTTAGAAATGGTTTGAGGCATAAGGGCACTTACATCACTGCCCCAACCCGTCAAATTATGATTAGGTTTGTTTTGGACTAAATTGTCCATTCTTTTGTTTTATCTTATTGTTACAACATATGCATGAACAGAAAGGCATTAAGCCTCTGAATTTCCCAGAGGCCTCCTTGTAGACTTGTAGGATTATTGTCATTTGCATCCCTTACAGACCTCAATGAAATTATAAAAACAGGCTGAAAACTTAATGGTAGAAATTATATTGCTAAGAGAACTTCTGCTTTTTGGCAAGAGGAAGTACCAGATTGTTAGGAGCAAATGACGTAGATTTTAATTATGTGTTATTAATAAGATGTTCACAACAACCCGAAATCTCTTGGGGGGAGGGCAGCAAACTAGTGGAACTTTTCAATGTATGTAAAAGACCTGTGAATGCTTAAAATGAACACTCAAACATTGAAAAACTTTTAAAATGTAGATCATTCAAAATCATTATAGCAAAGGAAAATAAAATTAAGCTGTTAAACGATACTTTTCCATGATAGGAATATAACAAATATACACAAACTATAAAAACTAAAAAGAGTAAAGAGAAAATTAAAGTTAGTCAGAGACCAGATATGGGGGGTATGATCCATCTCCCAAAAAGTTTTTTTTCATTTTTGTTCTGATAATTGATGCATGAACACACATTTGTTTCAGTTACACCTACATACAAAATTGGGACACATGCCTTTACACGCACATGAACTTTAATGGCATTCCAGTATTCGTCCGTAGGGTTCAATATTGCGTTGGCCCACTCTTTGCAGCTATAACAGCTTCAACTTTTCTGGAAAGGCTGTCCACAAGATTTAGGAGTGTGTCTATAGAAATGTCTGACCCTTCTTCGAGAAGTGCATTTGTGAGGTCAGGCACTGATGTTGGATGAGAAGGCCTGGCTCACAGTCTCCGGTTGAGGTCAGAGGTGAAGGCCAGTCAAGTTCCTCCACCCCAAACTCTCTCATCCATGTCTTTATTGACCTTGCATTGTGCACTGGTGCGCAGTCATGTTGGAACAGGAAGGGGCCATCCCCAAACTGTTCCCACAAAGTTGGGAGCATGAAATTGTCCAAAATGTCTTGGTATGCTGACGCCTTAAGAGTTCCCTTCACTGGAACTAAACAAAATAGATTATAGCGCACACGTACAAAAATGACATTTAAATCCTGCAGGGCTATTTAAAAACACCTGAACATATTCAAAAATATGGGGATTTGGTCACACTATATGGTCATACTATATGTTATAGCAGCACCATCTAGAATGTAAACACATTTTTAGTGTGTGCCCCTCCAAGTCTGTTGTTTGTTCACTGGAACGAAGGGGCCAAGTCTAACCCCTGAAAATCAACCCCACATCATAATCCCCCCTCCACCAAATTATTTGGACCGAAGCACAAAGCAAGGTCCATGAAGACATGTATGAGCAAATTTGGGTTGGAGGAACTTGACTGACCTGCACAGAGTGCTGACCTCAACCCAATAGAACACCTTTGGGATGAATAGAAGTGGAGACTGCAAGCCAGGCCTTCTCGTCCACATCAGTGCCTGACCTCACAAATGCGCTTCTGGAAGAATGGTCAAACATTCCCATAGACACACTCCTAAACCTTGTGGATAGCCTTCCCAGAAGAGTTGAAGCTGTTACAGCTGCAAAGGGTGGGCCAAGTCAACGTTGAACCCTACGAACTAAGACTGGGATGCCACTAAAGTTCATGTGTGGGTAAAGGCAATACTTTTGGTAATATAGTGTATATTTCCAACTTTCTTCTGATAAGTGAACCCCTCCACCTTTTTTTTTTTTTTTTTTCATTATATAATTGTTTCACATTTGCTAAACTTTACATTGGAAATGTGTCAGAAAGATTCCAGTAGAAACTTTTATTTTATCACTGATGAATTACTCTGAAAAACAGAAATGCATAATTGTTAAAATGTCCCAATTAGACTGCAGGGCTATTAACAAATAATTAGGTAGCTTGATCCATTTTTTTAACATATCATTGCCTGGCAGCCATTCAGCAAAAAGGACAGGAGAAGCCTAAGTACGGCAGCAGATGGAAAAGCCCATGAGAATACACAGAGACTTAATCTATAGAGCAGACATAACTGATGATCCATTAATGAAGGCTGTATGTGAGAAAGTATACAGAACAGAAATTATACTAATAAACGGGGATCATTTTTATCTCCATGGTGCCCGTTGTAGCAATTTAGGAGTTTAGCCTAGTAAGATTAAGGAAAGATAATTTGTAACTGGTTGGCTTGCTGTAAACTACTAATAATTAGTGTTCGTTTCATCATTTTTTTTTTCATGTATCACATATATTTTTCATGTTTAATGCATGCTTGCTATTTACTTATTACCTCTCACAGAAATCACAGTACTCCTTTTCAAAATGAGCTTGTCTGCTTTTCTCTCCAGAATGACCAGTGCCATGTTTATTCAGGCAACATCTACTTCCTGGACTGAGATACTCACACAGAGATAATAATCATGCAAATCATAATGTCTCTGGTGTTCTTGAATGTCTTTAGATATGTCTTTGATGTGAGACAGATTTGCGCCTTCTGTAGCCACATTTCTACAAATGTCAAAGTGATCACTAGGACATGCTTCCTACTGCCTGTAGCAGACAAACGATATCATTTTCCCAGACTGTGCCTCTCACCCGTGGTACATCCACTTGGCTGGAACACAAATACCATTTTTGAACTACATCATGACAGAGGGTAAACAAATTTTAATGCCTGAGCACAGTTTTGCAACTTTGACGTGTACATAAAACTGTACATCTGTATATCATCACAACTACTTATCTTGATAACTATATACTTATTTATTCAGAGCAAATTGTGCGTTCTTTTGGTGGTGAATGGTAATGGATATCTCCTAAATTTTTTTTTTACCATCAAAGGAAAACTAACACAAGATAGCAAAAAAAATAAAAATAAAAAAATATATAATTTTTGAAACTTAGCTGTGTATTTCTTTCTATTACTATAACCTACCACCAAAAAAACAACACAAAATAAATTCTCCTTCTCCTGACGATTGCAGCGATAGTACATATTGTATATGTATGTTATTTATTGTTTATATGTGTAGTAGGGCCTAGAAACAATAGTGCACATTTTACTTTTTTTTTTTTTTTTTTTTAATCCTACCTAAAACAAACTGAAACTGACACTAACTAGCACAGATAGCAAATTTTACAAAATGTTTTTTTTTATTCTACCTAAAATACACTGGCCCTGACCTTTGACCCTGGCGCTCGCTATATACTGACTAGATCGAACCCTAATCTAGGTATTTGTTTACTTTTAATTATTTTTTTACACACATTTTTTTGTTTACACAATTCTCCTCTAGCAAGGAGAAAAATACAATGTATTATTTAATGTATCCTGCATGTATAAATTGTATTATATATTGTATCTTTTATTTAAAGTTACACATACCTTATTGTTTGATTGCCTTTAAAAAGTCTTGCTAAACCCAGGACCCTGCATTCACTATATCTGGTCAACCACAGTACACAGAACATGGAAAAGCAAATATTTTAGTAAATACAAACCGCTAAATACCTTTTTTCATCAGTAGTATATAGCAGTCTTGTGACTTCTAAGCACTGGTTAAAGCTTGTAGGAGGAGTTTTCATTCCCCTCTGACTGTCCTATGAGGCTGCATTTCCCCTGACCCTCTCTCTGAACAGTGACGATTCTCCCTGTGCTGATCACATGCATCCCCCCCAAAAAAAACCTCTCTAGCAATACACACTAAACTGAGCATGTGCAGCGTGTCTCCAAGGCTCTGTAATATCAGGAGATGGATTGGGACAGTAAAAAAGGGGAGGATCAGAGAAGACAGGATCAAACAGCCTTTCTACACAATGCCAAGATTGACCCCTTAGGTTCCACAGTGAGTATAACAAGCATTGTTTACTGCATATAAAGACTGATTTTACTGTTGTGGGTTTAGTAACACTCTAATGCCCCGTACACACGGTCGGACATTGATCAGACATTCCGACAACAAAATCCTAGGAATTTTTCCGGCGGATGTTGGCTCAAACTTGTTTTGTGTACACACGGTCGCACAAAGTTGTGTGAATTTCCGATCGCCAACCACGCGGTCACGTACACCACGTACTACGAGACTAGAAAAGGCCAGTTCAGGACCAAGCGCGGCACCCTTTGGGCTCCTTTTACTAATCTCGTGTTAGTAAAAATTTGGTGAGAGACGATTCGCGCTTTTTTAGACTTGTGGCTTTCAGATAGTTTTCTGCGGTTCAGTTTGTGCTTGTGGGTTTGTATCTGCTCTTCAGTGCATGCAAGCAAGTTCCGCGTGACTTAGTCATTGTGTTCTTGTGCGTTCGTTACTGTTTTTCAGGTCGCTCTTCACAGGCCTTGCTGTTCTTCAGTGCATTCTGTTACTTCGTTCTGAGCAGCCGACCATTTTCTAGTCATGTTGCGTATACGTACTCCTCGTAGAGTTCGTGCTGTGCGGGGGCTTGGTGTTGGGGTCCTGACCTTGACACAAGTCCAGTCCATGAACAGGGTGGGGAGGAGATCATGGACCAAGAATTGGTTGATTCAGCGTGACCAGTTCTCTCATGTGCCTTTGCTCCGTGAGATCCGTGAGAATAATCCTGATGATTTCAGGAACTTTCTCAGGATGACGGACCCCGTATTTCACCGTTTGTTGGCTTCGCTGACCCCCTATATCAGCAGGCAGGATACCTGCATGAGGCAAGCCATCACTCCGTAGCAGAGGCTCGTCGCTACCCTTCGGTACTTGGCGATGGGGAGAAGCCTGCAGGACTTGAAGTTCTCGACAGGCATCTCCCCCCAGGCTTTGGGGATCATTATCCCAGAGACCTGTTCTGCCATCATCCAGGTCCTGCAGAAGGCGTATATGAAGGTAAGATTTTTATCCTTTAATATCACATTTTATTGTATTGAATGTTTGCTAATATATTGTATTTCTTTCCTCATTCCCAAATTACCATGATTGGAATATGCTGTGAATGTCCCCTTTGTTCTCATGCATGCTGGATTTTTATGTAATTATTTTTTTGCTCCTTCATACATATTTGCCTTCACTAATCCCCCCAGCATGCTCTCCTGCCCTATATTCACCTCATGTAGTCACTTGACAATGTATTTTATCAACTCCATAGTAGTGCTTTACCCCAAACACCCCCTAAAATGTTTTGAAATGTGATTTGTGCTTTAAATTCAGGCAGAGTGCCAGAGACCTTTTTTTTGTAGTGTCCCCAAATCATTTTTATTAACCCTCCCTCCCCCCAACTGCTAAGTCAGCTGATACCAATTCTCTATCTATCCTCAATCATCTATCTGCTGACTTTGCCAAACCCATACACACTATACCCACCTCTTTTGTGGTCAGATGTATGGATGAATTCCCCAAAGCATGTAGTGCAAGGGCCTGCCTGTATACTTTCAAATGTTACTGTTTAAAGTTTTTGTATCCTATTATTATCCTGATAGGTAATAGCAGAATGTCCAAATGTGCTCAAATGTGTACAGTGTGTATTTATATCTTTGTATTATGACACTTCTTACCTGTCCAGTGGGCTGCCAATAGTGTAACT
Organism: Aquarana catesbeiana; assembly: GCF_042186555.1. Taxonomy (NCBI): domain Eukaryota; kingdom Metazoa; phylum Chordata; class Amphibia; order Anura; family Ranidae; genus Aquarana; species Aquarana catesbeiana. Next base: position 530,488,672 of record NC_133328.1, on the reverse strand, counting down.
AAGGAGGGCCTGATCCAAGTAATACCCTGCATTTAGGCATTCATCTCTCAATGAAGTGGAGAGGGTTACCTGTCCAAGATCCCCCCCCCATAATGTTAGAAATGGCCCATGAGAGGGGGGGGGGAATATGATAGGTGTACCTTATACTTTGGTGTTGTAAAATCCCCCTTAATAAATGTTATCTGGAGGTTGGCCAAGAATGTTTGTGTCTAATCTGCTTGCCATGTTTATGTGCAAAAATACTAATTTTTTTTGTTTTCCTCAACAATTTCCTTCCACGCCACAGGAATGGCAGACTGTGGCCTCCCACTTTGCCCAGCGGTGGGACTTTCCTAACTGCAGAGGGGCAATTGATGGGAAACACGTCCACATCGTCCCACCACCCAACTCGGGGTCGTACTATTATAATTACAAGGGGTTCAATACAATTGCGATGTTGGCGGTGGTGTCGGCTAATTACGACTTCTTGTATGTGGACGTGGGGAAGAATGACCAGATGTCCGATGGTGGAGTCATCGCCCAGACAGAGTTTTACAGGCGTCTCCAGAATGGCAGCTTGGACTTGCCACCTCCAGAAGACAATGTGGAAGGACTCCCATTCGTCTTCGTTGCGGACGAACCATTTGCGCTGGGGGACCATCTTATGCGGCCATTCCCGATGAGGACCCTCACCCCGGAACAGAGGGTTTTTAATTACCGGCTAGCCAGAGCCAGAAGAGTGGTGGACAACACATTTGGAATCATGGCCAGCCGGTTCCGCCTATTTCTGACACCCATCCATATGGCGGAGTACAAACTGAATCACATTATCCTGGCGTGCTGTGTGCTACATAACTTTTTACGCCAACATTCTGCCAACTATGCTGGCTCAGTTGGGCCTGAGTCCAGAATTCTACATGAAACAACCCTGACGGCGCTTGAAAGTGGCCGTCCTGGCTTGCCCTCCCTGAGTGCCCGTGATGCCAGGTTAAGATACCTTGAGTTCTTTGCGGGTAGGGGGGCCATCAATATGCCAGACAATTTGTGAAGCCTTTATCAAATAAAAAAAAAAAAAATTTACTGCTTGTGTTTGTTTAGCTGACCCTGACAGCAATGTGGGGAGTCCTGAAAATGGCGTGATTGTGTAACCTTATACAAAGCACTGTTGGGTGTTATTTACTTGAAACTGCACTGAAACTGCACTTGTAGTGCAAAGAGGATTTGCCCTTTAGGAAATAACCCCCATTTTCACAGAAAACAGCAATTACATCACCACAAAAGTGTTGTAGCGTTGAGACAATAATCCACACATTCTTGATTAACAATCTTTTTAATACCTGCACAATCACATGTGCATTTAGAAAAGGTTTTTAAAACAAACCAACATGTTTGTTGTATAACAATTTTTGGGGTGGCATTATCAAAAATAGAAATGTCCATTTAAGATAAAACAGGCATGTGTAAAACCAACAAGAAAGACAAAAATCTTGAACTTACAAAGTTCACATATGGTAAAACTTGAAGGCAATATCAGACATGAGTATTTAGGAACTGTGTTTGATATTGCGTTCAGATGGGGTGAAGTCACCCCTTGAAAAGCCAAATTTGGAAGATGCACACCAATTTACGAATGTCAACATGTGCTAGCTGCCATCACGGGGGATCAAGGGACGTGTTTTGGGGGAGAAACCCCTTCCTCACAGCTACTTTATTATTGAGGAAGGGGTTGCACCCCCAAAACGCGTCCATTGATCTCCTGTGATGGCAGATAGCACATGTTGGCACACTGTGTGCATCCTCCAAATTTGGCTTTTCTAAACATCGCTAAAACATTTTTAAGATTGTAGCACACAAAAAAAAAAGTGATTTTGCGGGGTTTTAAATTCGCCCCAAAACATCAATGATGTTATTATTTTTTTGAATAACATCATTGATTTTTTTCTTGAGGTTTTCCAATTCTAAATTACACCCCATGATCTCCCCGATCAGGATCTGGGCACTTTCTGATGTGAAAGGATCAGGATCCACAACATCACGATCACCTAAAAAAAAGAGAGAAACCAAACAAAAACAGGTATTATAAATCTGCCGGCATCCATCTCTTACCTGAGCCTGTGGTCGCAGACACTCACCTGTTGTGGTGACAATTTCCACCACATCTTCTTCCTCCTCCTGCTCAGCTTGGGTTGGGGGTATTTCCCCTTCTTCCAGAGGTGGGGGGGTCTGTGGTCTCCTAAGATGAGGGGTGTCCTCCGAGTCTTTTCTCCCCTATGTAAAACTAAAATGGTATAATTAGCACACAGATATTTGATGGCCGAAATCTAAAGATGAAACATTGCTTGGAAGTGGGGTACAATTGTCTATTTTGACAGAGTTCCAAGATGTAGCATTTTTATTGTCCTTTGTCAAGCTTCAATACTTTACCTGTCTTGTACAAGCTTCACAGATGGAGACCCCCCTATAGTATACACTGGAGCACCTGTGTGGCCCCCTAATAAAAAGGGTGTTCTTGTGTCCCACACTAGTGCTCCAGCGTCCAGATGTGTAAACAGCTGCTGAGTGTCCTCTCCTTACACAGAATCTAGTTTGCATTTCATTCTAGTAACAATCCCATCTACACAACCAAATATTTTTCATACAAGTAGGCCCTAAAAAATGTTGGCAAATGCATATGGCCTAAACAATGGTGTTTTCTAGGCCGAAAGAAAAATGTTTGATACGAACGAATAATGGGCCCATGAACATTAAATTTGCCATTTTAAACTGGATAACACTTAAGAAAAGCACATGGAGCAGCACGAATGTAATAAAGACAAAGAGAATAGAAACACAGCACAACTACTTACTTTTTTGCAGCACTCTCCGGATCTTTCTGTACTGCTCGGGCTCTCTTAATTTCAGGTCCGACCACCGCTTCCTGAGCTGATCTTTCGATCGTCGTACGCCGAAATGCCGGTGCTGACTTTTGACCACTTTCGCCATGATCTTGGCCTTTCTGATATTGGGGTTGGGGTAAGGTCCATACTTCCCGTCATAGTCGGCCTTCTTCAGGATGTCGACCATCTCCAACATCTCACCAAAGGACATATTTGTGGCCTTAAATCTCCTTCTGGATCGGGACATTTCTGGATCCGGGCTTTCCTCCTCCTCGTTGCTATAATTAGCACGCACCTGCTCTGACTCCGCCATGTGCTCTTCACCCACTGCGCCGAACGAAAAGGGGCGGGGAATAGACTAGAAAGAACGTCAGGGGCGGGCGGAGTTACACGCATGCGCAGTGTGTATAAAGCGTAACACGCGTGCGTATTACGTACGATCTGTGAGCGGAGGAAGGAGCATTGGAGGCGCCGATCGTAATAACGAAGGTAAGAGACAAACTTGGGCCTATACTGCTTCTAGATTGAGGCCTATATTGTAACAAGATTAGGAGAGTTTTGGCTGACATTGGGATTTGTCTTGTGTTGTGTCTTGCAGTTAAAATGGATATCTTGAATGATACAGACTTCATGGCAATATTCATTGACATGTTCAGGGAGCTGCCTTGTCTGTGGGAGATAAACCACCCACATTATAGGAACCAAACAAAGAGGAAGGCAGCGCTGGATCAATTGTTGGAAATTGTGAAGCAGGTGATCCCCACAGCAGACATCACATATTTGAAGATCCTAATTGGTGGCCTGAGGAGCACATATGTAAGGGAGCGCCAGAAAGTCCAGGATTCGCAGAGATCCAGAGCAGCAGATGACATCTATGTCCCCAGGATGTGGTACTATGACAGGCTGCATTTTCTGGCAGGCGAGACTGAACCCAGGTCATCACTCTCCAGTCTTCCTTCCACGCTTCCTTCCCCCCCAGCTGAGGCTTCTGACGCCCAACCTGGGCCTTCCAGGCAACAACATGTGGAGGAGCCCAGATTGAGCCAGGTATAGCATTCCTCTAAATATTTCAGGTTGTCCAATCAATGATGTTAACTAGATGTTAGTTTGGAGTACTAATTTATGATTGTGATTGATGATGCAAAACATTAAACCATGTCCCTTTTTCATACACAGGGAAGTCTCGTCCAGGAGATGGCTGGGCCGAGCAGGCTGCCTGATATCCAGGTCCCTCCCCTACACCCGCAAAGTGAAAGTGGCAGGAAGAGGAGTACCCTGGAGGAGGCTGCCATAGGCCTCTTTTGGAAGGCTACAGAGGCCCTGGGAGCACCACACACTGTGGAGGAGGACTTCGCTGCCATCATTGCCTGTAAAATGCAGCGGATGGAGGAGGGCCAACAACTCATGTGTGAGTCATTAATGTTGGAAGCTCTCAATAAGGGGTTGAGGGCCCAAATAACATCTAATACCCACCTTTGTGACCTCACACATGGTCCTCCTCCTCCTCCAGGTCCTCCTCCTCCTCCTCCTTCTCCTCCAGGTCCTACTAGTCCTCCTCCTCCTCCAGGCCCTACTCCTCCTCCTGCCACATCTCCAACAGCAGAGCCACAGCCAGGAAGGAAGCGTGGAAGGAAGACCAGAAAGTGATGGCCATGGGTTCAGTCTGGTTGGCCAAAAGATGCAGCCTTTTGTGGTACCACAGCCTGGGGACACAGATGCCATCTGCTGCTTTCCGGATCTCTGGGACTTCTGGACCAGACTGCACTCCCTTACATATGGACTCCTCAGGCCACCAATTTTGATGTTCAAGAATTGATGTCTGCCCTGGGGGTCCAAGGCTCCGCTAATTTCTGCTGTTTCTCCAGCGTTGCCTCCCTCTTTGTTTAGTTCTGATCCCTTAATAAAGGATTTTTGGTTTCAATTATACTTGCCTATGTGTGTTTTCCTTCTAAAAGGACAGTTTGTTTGTGAGGATTCAGGTACATTTCAAAAATACAATGTGAAATTAACAAGGGACACCAACACCAAACAATCTCCTTGAGATTAAATAATACAAGATAATAATGGGGTTGTGGTAACTTGACACACAAAACACACACAAAAATATTCTGGAGTAAAACTAAAACTAAAATAAAACAAAGATCAGCCTTTGAAAAAATACAAACCTAAAATAAAAAATAAATCTGCCTTTAAAAAAAAACAAAAAACAAAAAAAAACAACACAAACATATTTTTGTTTCCACTTTAAAGTGTATGTCCAGTCAAAACTTTTTTTTCTTTGTTTTGGTTGGAGTGGATTAGAACCCCTGTGAGGTTTTAGTGATATCTGAGGCTCCATTAGAGTGATTTCCTTTCACTTCCTGTCCTGCTGATATTTTACCAGACAGGAAGTAATGGGAATTATCTACCACCAGCAAAGACAGAAATGCCTTTCTTGAGTAGAGTAGGGAAGACTAGAACCCCTTTAAAATTTTTATTTCTGTCTGTGTCCCTTTTAGAAATTTCACCTCACTACCTGTCTGGTGAAACTGTTGTCAGCAGGAAATAAACTGAGGGTAAATCTTTCTATTGGAGCCCCTGATAACAGAAAAAAGTTTTTGACTTGACCCCGTACACATGATCGAACTTTCCGACAACAAAACCATGGATTTTTATTTGAAGGATGTTGGCTCCAAATTGTCTTGCATACACACAGTCACACAAATGTTGGCCAACAGTTCTGAACGTAGTGACGTACAGGAGTACGTGATTTCTCCAATACGAACGCTAGTTATAGTTATATCCCGGCTCGTACTTGATTCCGAGCATGCGTGGACTTTTGTGCGACGGACTTGTGTACACACGATCGGAAAGTCCGCCAACAAACATTTGTTGGCGGAAAATTTGAGAACCTGCTAGCCAACATTTGTTAGCGGAAAGTCTGACAACAAATGTTCGATGGAGCATACACACAGGCGGACTTTCCGCCAACAAGCTCACATCCAACATTTGCTGTCGGAAAATCCGATCATGTGTACGGGGCATAACACTTTAAATTAGGTAAGATCATAGTAATAATGGTGACAATAAAGCTAATCACACATGAAGGTAAATACAGCGGGACCAGAAAGGAGTAGGGTGTTCTTTATCCTTTTAATTTTTTTGTGAAAAGATTAACCTACACTTTAAATGTAAAGCAGAAGTGGGTACAATCAGATTTTCACCTGTAGGTCCTTGTTAAGAATAATATTCAGACTGTGCATTCTGCTTCTATGATTACTTCTCAGGTTCTTCCAGTTTGCTATTTTTATAAAAACATAATCTTGGGCCTCTCATTGTCACTTTTGGTCCTCAGGTCAGCAAACCAAAGGGTCTCAGTGATTAAATACAATGTTGGGAATCTTAGAGCTATCAAACATAAATACTTTCTACTGTCATTCATAATTGGTTTATATAGAGTAGTTAGTGATGTAATATTTTATGAATTCCATAGGACTTCCCATACCATTGTTCAAAAACATAAGTTAATAATGTCTCATATTTCATGCCTTTCAAAAACCAAAGTCCAAGGATGAACTTTGGATTCTGGTTAACCATGAGTTTGGGGCTTAGTGTTTTGGGTTTGGTTATAGGGTTGTAGTTTGGTGTTTAGATGTTATTGTTTATGGAGGTATATTTTATTGCAATATAATTTTGCTAGGGTCTTTACATTTTATTGGGGGGGGGGGGGGGGGTAGAGTTAGCAGTGTGAACTTGTTGCTTACACAGGAAGATCTGAAATTTGTTGGCAGCACATAGTTGCATACTAGTATGCTACAGTTTAGTGCATTAAATCACCACATTGTTAAGTGTACACAAGCATCACATCCTCAATCCCCTTATTGCCATAGCTGATAATAAAGTTAGGCAATCCCTTGTACTCATAATATCTGGGAGGCCTAAAAGGAGAGGTGTTTCATGTGTTGTTAGTAAGGGGATGAAGAGGATACAGCAGCAGGATGAAGCAGTGGTCAGGCTGCACCTTTAAAAGGAAGATCGCATCTGCCTTTTTTTTTTCTGCCAATGACCAAGCTATGCAGCCGGAGCATAAAAAGGACGTTATCAAATTAGGCCTTCTTCCTCCTTCTCCTTCTAGGGGCAAATCAGTGCATTTTTAAAAGCAGCTGTGAGTGTGCACATGGCACACTTGCATCTTTTGGTATGCACTTTATAATTAGGTATTATTCCTCTTAAAACCTGGTATGAAATTAGGTTTTCCCTGGGTATAACAATAATTAATTATTTATACATACACTTGTTTGTTATATAAATATAGATAACAATAAAATCCCCATGCCCTCCATCACCTTTTTCATGCTGCCATGCCCATTTACCCCTGACTGGTCTTTATTCCTTGGAAATAGATTTGAAGAAATTCTATACATTTTCCTATTTATGCTCAGATTACTAGCCACATTTTTCACAATGTACCTTTTCTTTTGCTCATTGTAAACAATTAATTTATATGATCATACATACCTACACTGATATTACTATGTTAGACCATTGGTCATTGTGACAAAAGATTAATGAGTAAAATTAAAAATTTAATAGTTTATTTTTATTTTTCTCCCTCAGACCCTGGACTGCTGCGGTCCTGTCTTCCCCTTGTCCTTTCAGGTATTGATCTTGAGTCCGGTGGCTTCCTGGCAAGCTAGGGAGATGTGCTTTGCACTTATCTCCCTTTAAAGTAGCACCCGCGGTTTTAACAGCTGCCACTGTGGGGAGCTCTAACCTTGCTGGCGGCGTTCTGTGTTCGCCATCGGTTGTTGCGCGGATGGGCGGTGTGTTCTCCGCATGTATTGTGGGGAGTTTTCTTACCGCGCATGCACGTCGCCTCTCCCCAGTCATGCAGCTACATCGGAGGCGAAGGAGGAGTCCGGGGTGCTTCCGCTTTCCAGAACGCTGAGGTGGCCTCAGTAGGGCCACTTATAGCGGCCTAATGGCCCCCTCCTGTTGGGATTGACTTGGGCTGAATTATCCACACCTACTAGCGATTAATCATTCATCAACATGGGTATATTAAGATGTGGTCTTCATTGGGGTTTTCCTAGCTGTTCCCTGATGTGAGCATAGTGACATGTACTCCTAGACTATTGGGTAAGAATGGACAGCAGCACTCTACTATGCTGCATTATTGTTAATCTGTTTGCTTAGTAATTTACTATAAACTTTTCCCTACTTAGATACGGCATCTATATGCTCCTGATCTGAACATATAGACACTATGCATATATTCATGGATGCTACAGTGTCTTAATAATTCCTACATAACAACCAGGTACCTATCACTGTCTGTTAATAATTTTATTTTCACATCATTAGCACGTTTTTCCTCTGGCGGTCTCTTTTTGACATATGCTGCGAGATTACACTATTTTAACTCCTTGTCACCTTCACTATATTTTAGCACCCACTCTTCACTTTATTAAACATATATTTTTTCATTTTTATCTATTTTATATCTATTCACACATATATTTTTTGTTCACTACTATAGTATCCTTTTGATTTAAAAGAATGATTTTTTTTTTTTTTTTTATTTAATTTTTCTATGTACCCCTTTTTTCACTACACACGTCTATATTATGTTTCTCTTCTTTTATTTATTTTCTTTTGGATATGCATTAAATGAATACACTGCACCTTTGAGATTTACTACTGAAGGGGTGACATATATTATGAGCACCCCATCTCTATTTATTTTTCACATTTTCAGTCACATCGCACCCTGACTATTTGATTAATGTCATCTTACTAATTATCTAACATTAAACCTAGTGATTAAAATTTATATACACTAAATTACCACACTAGAGCCCAGTGGGGATTAAGTATAATTCCAACAACACAATATATATAGGCAATCATGTTTTTCAGGTAGCACCTGTAGGGGAATTCTTACATCTTGAGATTTCCCTCCATTTGGAGTAACTATAAATGTCCGTTCCCTCCTCCCTACTGTACACTAATCCCTATAACACATGCTATGATAATAATATAATATACATACAGTATACTAATAATTATAATTACAATAATTTTCAGGGGTCTCGGTCCCTACACTTTCCCTGCTGGGGGCATACCAACCTGTGACCACTTGTAAGCCCCACGGGTCTGGGTTGCCCCTTTGGGGTGGAGACGAGGACATTTCCCCAGCGGGGTCCAGGACCATCAGTGGGGAAATCTTCTGTGTTTTTTCTGTGTTTTTTAATAAAGAGAAGTCTCTGGAGAAGCGAGTCCATTTGGTGGAAAGGGTAAATATAGTGTGATTACCAATTCTAACATATGATAATGCATAAAGGAATGTGATTGTACATCATATTATATAATATTGAAATCTGTCTTTTTTGATGTATTCATAGAAAAGTAAGAACCCTCTGAAGAAGACCATAACATTTAAGGTCGAAATGCATTGGGGCATTTCCTAACATCGGACAGTATAACCATAATTAATTAATACTATGGGATAACATCCTCTGATGTATCTTTTAAAAAAATCACACTACATGGTATTATGAACTGTTTGATTTTCCTTCCTAGTCCAGATTGTCTCGCATTGTGTACACCAGAGCTCGTATTTTAACTTTTGTACCATTAATGTCCAATTGTCTTTTGATAAATAAAACTAATGATTTCTGCAAACCTTTTTGATTCATCCTTGCTGCTAAAAAATCCCATGGGGAATTCTCAATTTTTTTCAAATGGAAACAAAGATAATTTGTTCCACATTGACTCCTATTGCATGCAATACCACATGTGGCCAGAGGTGGGGGGGGCGCCAGAGAGACTCGGAAATACTCGGAGACCGCTTGGATGCTTTCGGAAACCCTCGGAAAGGCTCAGAAACACTCTGGAACTGAGTATTTCAAGGTGTTTCCGAGTATTTCCAAGTGTTTACGAGTATTTCCGAGCGGCTCCGAGTGTCACCGGCGCCCCCGCACCTCTGGCCAAATGCGCTACTGCACACCACAGAGGCTGGAATCCTGCTCATTTTGCGAGACAATGCTTTCAAACCAAGTCAGGATTTAAAAAAAATAATAGCTCGTATTGCGAAACACTCGTTAACCGCGTTACTTGCAATCCGAGGTTCCACTGTATTCCTTGATTCTGAAACAAATGTAAAAAGAAAATTTTTACTAAACATGATATATAGTTACATAGTTACATAGTTACATAGTAGGTGAGGTTGAAAAAAGACACAAGTCCATCAAGTCCAACCTATGTGTGTGATTATGTGTCAGTATTACATTACATATCCCTGTATGTTGCGGTCATTCAGGTGATTATCTAATAGTTTCTTGAAGCTATCAGTGCTCCCCGCTGAGACCACCGCCTGTGGAAGGGAATTCCACATCCTTGCCGCTCTTACAGTAAAGAACCCTCTACGTAGTTTAAGGTTAAACCTCTTTTCTTCTAATTGTAATGAGTGGCCACGAGTCTTATTAAACTCTCTTCTGCGAAAAAGTTTTTATCCCTATTGTGGGGTCACCAGTACAGTATTTGTAAATTAAATCATATCCCCTCTCAAGCGTCTCTTCTCCAGAGAGAATAAGTTCAGTGCTCGCAACCTTTCCTCATAACTAAGATCCTCCAGACCCTTTATTAGCTTTGTTGCCCTTCTTTGTACTCGCTCCATTTCCAGTACATCCCTTCTGAGGACTGGTGCCCAGAACTGGACAGCATACTCCAGGTGCGGCCGGACCAGAGTCTTGTAGAGCGGGAGAATTATCGTTTTATCTCTGGAGTTGATCTCCCTTTTAATGCATGCTAATATTCTGTTTGCTTTATTAGCAGCAGCTTGGCATTGCATGCCATTGCTGAGCCTATCATCTACTAGGACCCCCAGGGGTCCTTTTCCATCCTAGATGCCCCCAGAGGTTCTCCCCCCAGTGTATAGATTGCATTCATATTTTTGCCACCCAAATGCATTATTTTGCATTTTTCTACATTGAACCTCATTTGCCATGTAGTCGCCCACCCCATTAATTTGTTCAGGTCTTTTTGCAAGATTTCCACATCCTGCGGAGAAGTTATTGCCCTGCTTAGCTTAGTATCGTCTGCAAATACAGAGATTGAGCTGTTTATCCCATCCTCCAAGTCGTTTATGAACAAATTAAATAGGATTGGTCCCAGCACAGAACCCTGGGGAACCCCACTACCCAACCCTGACCATTCTGAGTACTCCCCATTTATCACCACCCTCTGAACACGCCCTTGTAGCCAGTAGGGATGAGCCGAACACCCCCCGGTTCGGTTCGCACCAGAACCTGCGAACGGACCGAAAGTTCGCACGAACGTTAGAACCCCATTGACGTCTATGGGACTCGAACGTTCGAAATCAAAAGTGCTCATTTTAAAGGCTAATTTGCATGGTATTGTCCTAAAAAGGGTTTGGGGACCCGGGTCCTACCCCAGGGGACATGTATCAATGCAAAAAAAACTTTTAAAAACGGCCGTTTTTTCGGGAGCAGTGATTTTAATGATGCTTAAAGTAAAAAAAAAAAAGTGAAATATTCCTTTAAATATCTTACCTGAGGGGTGTCTATAGTATGCCTGTAAAGTGACGCGTGTTTAGAACAGACCCTGCACCAAATGTCATTTTTAAATGAAAAAATCTCATTTAAAACTGCTTGCGGGTTTAATGTAATGTCGGGTCCTGGCAATATGGATGAAAATCAGTGAGACAAACGGCATGGGTACCCCCCAGTCCATTACCAGGCCCTTTGGGTCTTGTATGGATATTAAGGGGAACCCCGCACCCAAATTAAAATAAGGAAAGGTGTGGGGCCACCAGGCCCTATATACTCTGAACAGCAGTATACAGGCTGTAGGTTTGTTGTTAAGTAGAATCTCTTTGTAATTTTGAACGGGTACATTTTTAACGTGTTTAGCTCCAGCCAAAAAATCTTTTTTAAGCTTTTTGGAAAACATAGGGAAGGGTTATCACCCCTGTGACATTTGTTTTGCTGTCTTTCCTCCTCTTCAGAAGATTTCACCTCACTTTTTGTCCCAATGGATTGGAAAGCATCAGTGGAAAGGAGAAATGTTTTTCCCATATTAACTCTTACAGGAGAGAATTTCCCTTCCTAGGGGTAGATTTCACTTCCTGTTGTCTCCTTCCGTTTGCAAGTAGGAGTCGTTTGTAAGTTAGTTGTTTGAAAGTAGGGTCCTGCCCTATATACTCAGCAGAAATTTGGGCCTTAGGTGTTGCTGTGGCCACAACACTGTAAGCCCTCACAGGGCTCTGCTGTGAAATATTAGATCAAGAATTGTAATTACATGCCCCTGTTGAACAGGAGCTGAAAAATTAGGCCTTAGGCACTGGTGCTGGTGCCACAACACTGCAACCCCTCACAGACACTCTAGTTGGAATGCAGGAACGAGCCCTGCTGCAAAGTATTGCATCAAAAATTGTAATTACACGCCCCTGTTAAACAAGGGCTGAAAAATTGGGCCTTAGGCACTGGTGCTGGTGCCACAACACTGCAACCCCTCACAGACACTCTAGTTGGAATGCAGGAACGAGCCCTGCTGCAAAGTATTACATCAAAAATCGTAATTACACGCCCCTGTTAAACAGGGGCTGAAAAATTGTGCCTTAGGCACTGGTGGTGGCACCCAGAACCAAAAATGTTCTTACAAGCTATCAGCGTGATGATTGAGGAGGAAGAGGATAATTACTCAGGGATAGTCACTCAGCATCAGCATAGGCAGTCTTTGAAGGGATCTGAGATTTCAAAAAAAATTATTCGGTTACATCAGCATCAGGTGCTTGGTAGCTGGTGGTGATCCAAGACTCATTCATTTTTATGAAGGTCAGTCGATCGACCGAGTCAGTGGACAGACGCACCCTGTGATCGGTTACCACGCCTCCAGCAGCACTGAATGTGCGTTCCGAAAGAACGCTGGATGCAGGACAGGCCAGTAGCTCAATTGCATACTGTGCAAGCTCTGGCCAGTGATCCATCCTCAAGACCCAGTAACCCAGAGGATTTTCGGTGGGAAAGGTGTCCAAGTCTGATCTTGCCCCTAGGTATTCCTGCACCATGTAAAACAGACGCTGGCGATGGTTGCTGGAACCGATCATACCTTGGGGCTGCGGACCAAAAATTGTCTGAACGCATCGGTCAGACGGCCACCTTCTCCACCGCTCCTTCTTTGACTGACCGAAGCCTCAGCAACACGTTGTCCAGAAACAGGAGTTTGTAACCTCCCAGTCTCTGGGAACGCGTTGCACAGACCTTTCTGCAAGGCCTCCCGAAGATGTTTCATCCTCTGCTCCCTCTGCGATGGCAAGATAAGGTCCGCAACCTTACCCTTGTAACGTGGATCAAGGAGGGTTGCCAGCCAGTATTGGTCCTTCTCCTTGATACCACGAATACGAGGATCCTTACGCAGGCTTTGCAGGATCAGGGAGGCCATGCAGCGTAGGTTTGCTGAGGCATTCGGTCCGGAGTCCTCTGGGTCACTAAGGACGACATGGTCCGCAGCCACCTCCTCCCAGCCACGTACAAGTCCATGTGTTTCTTGGGACTGATCCCTTAAAGACTGCTGCTGATGCTGAGTGCCAGGCTCCACCTCCATACTGACACAATCTTCCTCCTCCTCCTCCTCCTCTTCCTCCTCGTCCTCTTCCTGTGTGATCGGCGGGCACGCAGGAACACTGTCTGGATAAAGGGGGCCTTGAGAGCTAAGGAAGTCCTCCTCTTCCTGCCTCTGTTCTGCCTCAAGTGCCCTGTCCATTATTCCACGCAGCGTGTGCTCCAACAGGTGGACAAGGGGGACAGTGTCACTGATGCATGCACTGTCACTGCTCACCATCCTCGTGGCCTCCTCAAATGGTGACAGGACAGTGCATGCATCCCTGATCATGGCCCACTGGCGTGGGGAAAAAAAACCAAGCTCCCCTGACCCTGTCCTGGTGCCATAGTCGCACAGGTACTCATTGATGGCCCTCTGCTGCGTGTGCAGCCGCTGCAGCATGGCCAACGTTGTGTTCCACCTGGTGGGCATGTCACAGATTAGGCAGTTCTTGGGCAGGTTAAACTCCTTTTGGAGGTCCGTCAGCCGAGCACTGGCATTATATGACCGGCGGAAATGCACACAGACTTTCCTGGCCTGCCTCAGGACATCCTGTAAGCCCGGGTACCTGCCCAAGAACCGCTGCACCACCAAGTTAAGGACGTGAGCCAAACAGGGCACATGGGTCATTTGTCCCTGTCGGAGGGCAGAGAGGAGGTTGGTGCCATTGTCGCAAACCACCATTCCTGCCTTAAGTTGGCGTGGCGTCAACCACCTCTGAACCTGCCCCTGCAGAGCTGACAGAACCTCTGCCCCAGTGTGGCTCCTGTCCCCCAAGCACACCAGCTCAAGCACCGCATGGCATCTTTTGGCCTGCGTACTTGCGTAGCCCCTTGAACGACTACGGAGCACCGCTGGTTCCGAGGAAGAGGCCATGGAGGAAGAAGAAGAGGAGGGGGTGGAGGAGAGAGGTGTGTCACAATCATTAGCATTTTGGAGGCGTGGTGGCGGAACAACCTCCAACACTACTGCACCTTGTCCTGCATCCTTCCCAGCTGCCAGCAGAGTCACCCAATGCGCCGTGAAACTTAGGTAACGTCCCTGTCCATGCCTGCTGGACCATGAGTCAGCGGTAATATGCACCTTACCGCTGACCGCCCTGTCCAGCGAGGCATGGACATTGCCTTCCACATGCTGGTAGAGAGCCGGAATTGCCTTCCGTGAGAAAAAGTGGCGTTTGGGTACCTGCCACTGAGGAACCGCACATTCCACAAACTCACGGAAGGGGGCAGAGTCTACCAACTGAAAAGGCAGCAGTTGAAGTGCTAGCAATTTTGCCAAGCTAGCATTCAACCGTTGGGCATGTGGATGGCTGGGAGCAAACTTCTTTCGGCGGTACAGCAGCTGGGGCAGGGAAATTTGCCTGGTACAATCTGACGTCGGTGTACCAAAATCAGATTGCCCACAAGTACGTGGCTGTGACACACCTAATTCTACACCTTCATTCCTCTCACTGCAGGTCTCAGAGAGGACTGAAGGTCTAGTGGGGTTGGAAATCTCAGCTGATGAGGAGCAAGCAGAGGTCCTCTTTGTTCTTTGGTGTGGGTCTTTTAGATACGCTTGCCAACGAACTGCATGGCAGGTCAACATATGTCTGGTCAAGCATGTGGTACCCAAGCGGGAGATGTTTTGGCCACGCGAGATACGCTTGAGACATATGTTGCAAATAGCAGCGGTGCGATCTGATGCACTCGTCTCAAAAAAGGCCCACACCAAAGAACTTTTTGAATAACGCGCAGAGACTGCAGCGCCCTGCACATGTGGAGCTTTGGGGTGTGACGCAGTCAATGTGCTGCCCTTAGGCTGGCCCCTGGAGGGCATCCTGCCTCGTTGGTGATGTGCCGCCTCCTCCTCCTCCTCCTCCTCCTCCTCCTCCTCTCTCCTATCAGGCACCCACGTTGAGTCAGTGACCTCATCATCCCCTCCCTCCTCATCACTGGAGCAAACCTGGCAGTATGCTGCAGCAGGGGGAGCATGACTGCCAGATTGCTGTCCTTCTTGGGCACCCCCTCTGTCCGTGCTCGTGTTACTGCCTTCATCGAGCTCAGTATCATCATCAGAGCCTTCCAAACGCTGGGCATCCTCCTGGAGCATGTACCCAACACTGTGGTCAAACAGTTCGAGGGACTCCTCAGGAGGACATGGTGGGGCTAGGGAAGGAGTCACTGATGACATTGAGCCAAGGGAAGAGGCCGCTGCTTTGCCAGACAAAGTACCCTGGGCATGGGTGAGAGAGGATGAGGAGGATGAGGACGGCTTGGTCATCCACTCGACCAAGTCTTCCGCATGTTGCGGCTCAACATGGCCAGCTGCCGAAAAAAAGGCCAAGCGTGTCCCATGGCCACGTGCTGATGAGGATGCACCGTCTCCACGACCAGCACTAGACACAGAGCCTGCTTGCCCTCTCTTATTGGCTTGTGACTGTCTGCCTCTCCTTCTTGGCCTTCCAGACATACTAATGGCCTGTAGCCTCACTAAGCTGGGATATATATATATATATATATATATATATATATATATATATATATGTACTGATACTGCAGCTAGCAAAATTAACTGCCTGCCTGTAGTATGAGAACACCACCAACCTTCTACAGGTAGCTTTAGCTGAACACTGTGAGGTGGACGCACCCCACTAACTTGTAGGTTTAGCTGAACACTGTGAGCAGGGCGCACCCCACTAACTTGTAGGTTTAGCAGAACACTGTGAGCAGGACGCACTGCACTAACTGTAAATAGTCTAGCTGCCTGACTGTGGTACTAATAGGATCAAAAGAACACCAGCAATTTTCTTCAGGTAGCTGTATTTACTGTAACAAGACAAGCCTGCCTGTCAGTAAGAAGATAACAGAAACGGATCTAGCTGAACACTGTGAGCAGGACGCACCCCACTAGCTTGTAGGTTTAGCTGAACACTGTGAGGTGGACGCACCCCACTAACTTGTAGGTTTAGCTGAACACTGTGAGCAGGACGCACCCCACTAACTTGTAGGTTTAGCAGAACACTGTGAGCAGGACGCACTGCACTAACTGTAAATAGTCTAGCTGCCTGACTGTGGTACTAATAGGATCAAAAGAACACCAGCAATTTTCTTCAGGTAGCTGTATTTACTGTAACAAGACAAGCCTGCCTGTCAGTAAGAAGATAACAGAAACGGATCTAGCTGAACACTGTGAGCAGGACGCACCCCACTAGCTTGTAGGTTTAGCTGAACACTGTGAGGTGGACGCACCCCACTAACTTGTAGGTTTAGCTGAACACTGTGAGCAGGACGCACCCCACTAACTTGTAGGTTTAGCAGAACACTGTGAGCAGGACGCACTGCACTAACTGTAAATAGTCTAGCTGCCTGACTGTGGTACTACTAGGATCAAAAGAACACCAGCAATTTTCTTCAGGTAGCTGTATTTACTGTAACAAGACAAGCCTGCCTGTTAGTAAGAAGATAACAGAAACGGATCTAGCTGAACACTGTGAGCAGGACGCACCCCACTAGCTTGTAGGTTTAGCTGAACACTGTGAGGTGGACGCACCCCACTAACTTGTAGGTTTAGCTGAACACTGTGAGCAGGACGCACCCCACTTACTTGTAGGTTTAGCAGAACACTGTGGGCAGGACGCACTGCACTAACTGTAAATAGTCTAGCTGCCTGACTTGGTACTAATAGGATCAAAAGAACACCAGTAATTTTCTTTAAAATACTGTAACAAGACAAGCCTGCCTGTCAGTAAGAAGATAACAGGAACGGATCTAGCTGAACACTGTGAGCAGGACGCACTGCACTAAATGTAAATAGTCTAGCTGCCTGACTGTGGTACTAATAGGATCAAAAGAACACCAGTAATTTTCTTCAAAATACTGTAACAAGACAAGCCTGCCTGTCAGTAGGAATATAACAGGAACGGATCTAGCTGAACACTGTGAGCAGGACGCACTGCACTAAATGTAAATAGTCTAGAAGATAACAGGAACGGATCTAGCTAAACTGAATACAGTGTATATATATATATATATATATATATGCAACACCTGGGATGCATATATATATACACAATACACTTTAAGTGCAGCTAACTGACTGACTGTCCTGCCTAATCTAGCTAACTCAAATGAAATGACACTGTCTCTCTCTCTCTCTAAGCACACCGGAACACACTGCACAGGGCCGCCGTGCAGGCGGCCTTATATAGTGTGGGGCGTGTACTAAATCCCCTGAGCCATAATTGGCCAAAGCCTCCTTGGCTTTGGCCAATTATGGCTCTCTGTTAAGGCGGCGCTGTGATTGGCCAAGCATGCGGGTCATAGTGCATGCTTGGCCAATCATCAGCAAGCAATGCACTGCAATGCCGCAGTGAATTATGGGCCGTGACGCGCCACACGAATTTGGCGCGAACGGCCCATATCGTTCGCAATTCGGCGAACGATCGAACAGCCGATGTTCGAGTCGAACATGGGTTCGACTCGAACACGAAGCTCATCCCTAGTAGCCAGTTTTCAATCCATGTACTCACCCTATGGTCCATGCCAACGCACCTTATTTTGTACAGTAAACGTTCATGGGGAACTGTGTCAAATGCTTTTGCAAAATCCAGATACACCACGTCTACGGGCCTTCCTTTATCTAGATGGCAACTCACCTCCTCATAGAAGGTTAATAGATTGGTTTGGCAAGAACAATTCTTCATGAATCCATGCTGATTACTGCTAATGATATCATTCTTATTACTAAAATCTTGTATATAGTCCCTTATCATCCCCTCCAAGAGTTTACATACTATTGATGTTAGGCTGATACTCTTGCATAACATCTGCAGTTGGTTAAATTATATCTTTTTTTGTTAGCACAAGCTGCTGTAAAGCAATGCCCATTTTTGATTTTCTACTATTTCTATTTTCCTGTATTTTTATATATAAGGGAATAAAATAAATGAACTACTTGTTATATTATTACCCAAAAAATTGAGATAACCATGTCATAATTCAATAATATGATACATAACTTTAACAAACCTTTTTTATTGAATTGTGAATCATACCACAGTTATTACATGCTCATTTTTTTCATTATTTAACAGCTGTAAAGCTCTATTTAAAAATTGCTGTCATTTTGCAAATAATGGATTTTTAGATATCTCAATGATGTTATTGCTTCCTTTTTTTCTAGGTCTCTTTTCTCTTCTGGTATTAGAATGGCCTGCATATTCTGTCCTATATTTAATTGCACCATTAACTTATTTCTGTGTGGGCTAGAGAATCTTTTTTGGCTGTCACAATAGCTGGTGGACTCACCACAGCAGCTATACATGCTTTTAAAGTCTGACAAAGCAGATTTAGCTACACAAGGAAGAGTGTGTGATAGTTAAAAGAAATAGCATTACTGTGGGTCAGGTAAAGTTATATTTAAGCACTGAAAAAAGTACCATTGAAATATATATTTTAGACATGTCTTAATATTTTCGAGATGCTGCTGATATCCTCAGGAGCGTGATTTTTTTTTTTCACTATTGTAATTCTATTACATCTACTATATTGAAGGATTAATTTACAGAAAGGTAGCAAAATATCTGCTCAGGTTATATATAACATATTGCAGACTATTTCATAAGTCAACAGCCATATCGGAAAGCTCATGGGTAGACTGCAGCCTCTGTCACATGATTCTGGGCAGTGTCCCATTCCTCATATGCTTCAATATGTGCTGAAACTAAGAAACTGCAATTTCATAGTACCTATTTCCTGGTCCTTTGTAATGTGGGGGTATTTATCATGTTACACATGCATTGTTGTATGTTTGCCTTTAAATAATTTTGTCCCTTCCTCATTCCGTAGCTAGGGGATGCTCTTTATAGTTAGTCCCATCCTTTTTTCAGTCCTTAGTTTCTGTTCTGAGCACATGTAATTGTTGGAGCTAGATATACTATGATCTTTGACCTATCTGATGTTCACCTGTGAGGATCTGCACAAGCTTTCGATTAAAGCTTTCTATGATGTGCACGATGTAATTTGAATAGAGTCAATCTCTGCTAATTCCACTGGGGCTGTAAGTTACAGCTATCTCTCCACAACTGGATCAGTTATAGAGATCACACTTGCAGTGCTTAGATGGGAGAACTTGAACAATATTGGTAACCATAGAAATTTAGCAAGTAGTGCAGCCAAAGGCTGAGTGCCAAGATGATAGTTATAATTATTCTGCAGACAATCCTAACAAGTAACCTCTCTTATTTGCTCCCTTAGACATTACTATTGAAATAATTTTGTTATATTGCCCCCATAATTGCAAAAAATAAAAAATAACCTGTTGATCCTGCCAGGCATCTGGTGAGCTAATGACTTTCTGTGTGCACCTCTGCTCCATTGTGCTCAGCTAGCATTGTTACAAGTTTTCTTGGTGGACTGTAGACCATGTTTTGAAGACGAGAAGAGGGGGACGTGTTCAGTAGCCCCAAAACCCAGAAATCCAGAACAAACACAGAGCACCGCTCAAAGCGCCACTGAAGTTAACCCTGTGATTTACTCCCTGCTGGGTGCAAGAGGGGCATAGCTTGGGGGGGGGGGGGTCAAATTTGAAGCCTTTCTGGCATATTTGAAACTGGGCAGCTTTCTGGTATGCGCTTCAATTCTTTGTCACTGTTTTGAGGTGAAAGTGCAACTCCTCCATAGATACAGAACACTGAGTCAGTGTTTTCACCCGTTCACAGAAAGTGTATGACTATCAGGATCACAGATAAAAAATAACAATATATTACATATTTCTTCTTGGGTTTGGAGGAAATTTATATGCACATTTTGAGTAGATTATACTTTAAAAACTCAGCAAAAGACAGTATTAGATTTCACAAATTATTATTTTATATGACAAATATGATCCTGCAAAACTAAATTTAAGATAGTAATAACAAAATTAACATGTGTTATCAATAGGGGAACGTCGAACCCCCCCCGGTTCGGTTTGCACCAGAACATACCAAACAGGCGAAAAATTCGGAAGAACACACTCCACTCCTGTACCCTCACAACTACTAAGATCATCCTCTTATTCTATCCTATGCTCCCTCACTCACATCTTCAATCTCTCCCTCTAGTGGCACCTTCCCCTCCCCTCTAAAACATGCGCAGATCACTCCCATACTTAAAAAGTCCTCACTGGACCCCACCAATCTAAACAACTTAAGACCCATCTCATTGTTCCCATTCACCTCTAAACTTCTAGAACTCTTAGTCTACAACCGTCTTAGCTCCTACCTCAGTGAAAATAACCTTCTTGACCCATTACAGTCTGGCTTTCGCTCGCAGCACTCCACGGAAACTGCCTTATTAAAACTCACTAACGATTTACTAACTGCTAAAACCAACAGCCAATACTTCATACTCCTACTACTTGACTTCTCTGCGGTCTTTGATACTGTTGACCACCCGCTCTTTCTCAATACACTACTATCACAGTGCTCCTTCAGTGTCACCTACAACTCTGTCCCCTCCTCTCCATTGCCCCTTTCTGTGGTGGTCCCCCAAGGCTCTGTTCTTGGACCCCTTCTCTTCTCTATCTACACCTCCTCCCTTGGTCACTTGATAACCGCCCATGGCTTCCAATACCACTTATACGCCGATGACACCCAAATCTATCTGTCTACTCCTCACCTCACTCCTTCAGTCTCCTCTCACATTACTAACTTACTAACTGACATATCAGCATGGATGTCGCACCACTTCCTTAAACTAAATTTCTCTAAAACTGAGCTATTAATATTCCCCCTGCACGTGCACCCCTCCATGACTTTTCCATCAAAATCAACAATGCAACAATCAGGCCCTCCCCTCACGCCAGGGTACTAGGTGTAATCCTAGACTCTGACTTTTCATTTTAGCCCCAAGTGCAATCATTGTCAAAAGTTTGTAGAATTCACCTCCGTAACATCTCTAAAATTCGCCTCTTTTTAACAAATGAAACCGCCAAGCTCCTCATTCACTCCCTTGTTATCTCTCGCCTTGACTATTGCAACTCCCTTCTCATTGGCCGGCCTCTCCATAGACTATCCCCCTTTTAGTCTATCATGAATGCTGCTGCCAGACTATCCACCTTACCAACCGCTCAGTGTCTGCCAACCCTCTCCTCCAATCCCTACACTGGCTCCCAATCACCCAGCGAATTAAATTCAAAATACTAACCACAACATACAAAGCTATTCACAACTCTGCCCCGAGCTACATCACTAATCTTGTCTCCAAATATCACCCAAATCGTCCCCTCCACTCTTCTCAAGACCTCCTACTCTCAAGCTCTCTCGTCTCCTCCTCCCATGCTTGTCTCCAGGATTTCTCCAGAGCCTCTCCCATTCTCTGGGAATCGCTACCTCCACTGGTCCGGCTATCCCCTACTCTTGCTACCTTCAAGCGATCCCTGAAAACTCATCTTTTCAGGGAAGCCTATCATGTCTCCAACTAATCTCCTAACACTTCCATCAGCTCATTCCCCACAGTTACAAACTTTTGTACCACCTGCCACACCCTATTAGATTGTAAGCTCTTCTGAGCAGGTCCCTCCTAATCCTCTTGTATTTTATTGTATTGTAACTGTATTGTCTCCTTTTATATTGGAAAGCACTGCGTAAACTGTTGGTGCTATATAAATCCTGTATAATAACACCGTTAAAGTCTATGGGACACGAACATGAAAAATCAAACGTGTTCATTTTAAAGGCTTATATGCAAGTTATTGTCATAAAAAGTGTTTGGGGACCCAGATCCTGCCCCAGGGGACATGTATCACTTCAATTTTTTTTTTTTTAAATGGCCATTTTTTCGAGAGCAGTGATGTTTTTAATACTTAAATTGAAAAAAGAAAAATGAAATATTCCTTTAAATATCGTGCCTAGGAGGTGCCTATAGTATGCCTGTAAAGTGGCACATTTTTCCCGTGTTTAGAAAAGTACCGCAGCAAAATTACATTTCTAAAGGAAAAATTGTCTTTTAAAGCTGATCGCGGCTGTAATGAATTGTCGGGTCTCGGCAATATAGACTCATTGAAAAAAAGGGCATGGGTTCCCCCCCCAGTCCATTACCAGGCCCTTTGGGTCTGGTATGAATATTAAGGGGAACCCCGAACCAAAATAAAAAAAATTGTGTGGGGGTCCCCCTAATATCCATACCAGACCCTTCAGGTCTGATATAGCTGAGGGCCACCCCGTAGCTTCCCCGTGGCGTCAGAGGAGGCAGGGTCACCCGTTTATGTCACCGGGTGGCCCCACCCTCAGCTATATAAGAACTGTCACCCAGAAGAAGCGTCAGTCAGCGGGAGCCTCCCATGGAGGCGGAACGGTTGCGTCTTTTTTTTTTTTGGTCCATCGGTGGTGTGAATTTACATCGCTAGACATTTTTAATTTTTAATAAAAGACTTGTCCCAAGCTGTCTCTTGTCTTTTTTACCATTTTTGACACTTTTTTTGTGAAATGGTAGGGGTAAAATGTACCCCGGTACCAATTCACATGGAGGGCGGGATCTGGGGGTCCTCTTGTTAAAGGGGGTGTCCAGATTCCCATAAGCCCCCCTGCCTGCATACCCCCACAACTACCGGGCAAGAGTTATGGGGATGAGGCCCTTGTCCCCAAGACCCCAAAGCACCCTTCCCATGTTGAGGGCATGTGGCCTGGTATGGTTCAGGAGGGGGGCACTCTCTCGTCCCCCCTATTTTCCTGCAGCCTGCCAGGTTGCGTGCTCGGTTAAGGGTCTGGTATGGATCTTGGGGGGCCTCTACGCCATTTTTTCTTACATTTTGGCTCAGGGTTCCCCTTAAAATCCATACCAGACCTGGAGGGTCTGATATGGATTTTGGGGGGGGACCCCTACGCCATTCTTTTTTAAATTTGGTGCAGGGTTCACCCTAATTTCCATTCCAGACCGGAAGGGCCTGGTATGGATTTTGGGGAGACCTACACACATTTTTTTAAACATTTTTTGGTCGGGGTTCCCCTTAATATTCATACCAGACCCAAAGGGCCTGGTAATGGACTGGGGGGGGACCCATGCCTTTTTTTTCAATTAGTTTTATCTACATAGCCGAGACCCGACAATTCATTACAGCTGCGATCAGTTTTAAATGACAATTTTTCCTTTAGAAATGTCATTTTGCTGCGGTACTGTTCTAAACACGGGAAAAATGCGCCACTTTACAGACATACTATAGACACCCCCCGGCACAATATTTAAAGGGATATTTCATTATTATTATTTCACTTTAAGCATTAAAAACATCCCTCCGTTTAAAAAAAAAAAATTTGCATTGATACATGTCCCCTGGGGCAGGACCCAGGTCCCCAAACACTTTTTATGATAATAACTTGCATATAAGCCTTTAAAATGAGCACTTTTGATTGTTGTTAGTGTCCCATAGACTTTAACGGTGTTCCGGCGGCTTTTGAATTTGCCCCGGACAACACATACTGTTCAGTGTTCGCAGAACATCCAAACAACCAAAGTTCGGCCCGAACTTATGCTCAGGCCGAACTTTTCGCCCATCCCTAGTTATCACCTTGTTTACTATGCTGTATACAATAATTTAAACTCTACTAGCTAAACCACTGACTTAATCAAAAATACTTTTACAGAGTATTGTTTCACATACCACTATCTCTCTTGCTTTTCTTTTTCCCTTTGTCCTTGGCAAACTTGTTAAACGTTCAGTACCATTTGATGGACAGACCTTCAAACAACACAAGATACAATGTTTGCACAAAATAGCAGGGGCCAAGGGTGAAAAAAAAACGTGAGATCTCAGCTACTATGACAACCTGGAGACGTTTTGACCAGAGATTGAAAGAAAACATATTGTACACCTGACCTAATGGCCATGGTATTTATCTCTTCCCTTTGTGAACCAGAAGGACCAATTACCAGGGTGGTGGCCATGCTGAGACATTATGCTCTTCTATGGTTGTTTCCCAGTATGTTTGTTACAATAACCATGGTTTAGTGACTTTATTGGTATAGTCTGAGTTCACCTAAATAGCAGATCTGTTAAATATCCTTTTCAATGTTCCCAAGATACTTATTCGTCCTTTGTTGCATTTCGGCGCTGCTGATCTCCTGCAGCCACTTCTGCCACTCCTGTCATCGCTCAGAACTGGTGTCCTGATAATCAAAACAGCAGAAAATGCCTATTTAATGAGTGCCAGCACAACCAACAGCTTATGACCTTCACTAGAAGCACAGGTGACAGGTTGGCAGGCAGGAAAACAATTAGGAACAGAGCCTTGACATCCTATGACAAAATGTGCATGAACAAGGACCTACCTGCTGGGATCAACAGATATTTTACTGTTCAATCTTTTTCTTGAGATTTGATTTACTAAAATTACAAACATGCATGTGTTGAACATTTAGCGGCAAGTAGAACAAATTGCCACAGCTTGCAGAAACATAATAACAGTCAACAAGTAAACATGGAGTACAAATGCTTCTGGAAAAGTAGTGTTCCGCTGGAGCTAATTACAACAACAAGGGTATCAAGGCACTCAGGGAAAGGAATGTAAAATTGGGGGGGGGGGGGGGGGGCGATGGTTAGGAAGAGAAAGGAAGGGGAGGGTGGAGATGAAAAATGGAAAGAAGGGAGGAGGGGGTTGCTGTGGACAGATCTCAAGTTTTTACTATGAAAGGAGCAGTAACAAGTCTTGGTCAAACCCTACAGAAACGTATTGGGAAATTCAGGGTCTTCAGATGGCTCAAAACCATTTTGCTTGGAGTTTTTCATGAATGAGAGTATTGTGTATTCTTGATTTGGTGTTGCCTGTGGACAGAATGGGGGTTTGCCATGCCCAGCCAATCATTTGCTTTGCAGTCATGAAGATTTGCAAAAAACATTTTTACCCATACCTGTGATTCACGTTAAGGAGAGTGTATTGGGCTGCACAGGGGTGTCAAAGAGTTCTGGGAGTAGCTTATAGATACTTGTCCAGAAGCGGTTGTGGCTAACCACTACACATGAAGGAACGTGTCTACTTGTCCACAATTGTGGAAAAATGATGATGAACACAAAGGGTTATACTGAGTAATACTGCTAAGACATTTGTGAAGCAGGATTTAGTAGATTCCCAAATCTGGATCCAGTCTTGAGTATCCAACTCAAGTCCAAGGTCAGGTGACAATTTCTGAGTGTAGGCTAGCTATAATTGTGTAGTCAGGCTGAGGGTGTGTGGGTCAGAGGCGCATTTAGATTTAAAAGATGTAAGCATCCCGAGATCCACAGGACAATGTATATTAGTTTGTAAGACGGGTTTTATCTGAAGATATTGGAATAGGTCCTTGTGAGGAAGTTCATTTTCCTGTTGTTATTGAGCAAAAAGTTTGACCCCTGTCGTGGTCAACAGATATTCTTTTAATTAAAGTTGCAGATTCATAAAGATAGAAGTTTACTTTACTTTTGAAACGACTGTAACATGGTAAACGTATGCTTGATTTTAAGGATGAACAAATTTTAACTAATACAAATTTGACATTTTTGGCAGAGTTATTCAGTAAACATGACCAGTTACACTCAAACAATTTTTCCTTAATGTCCACATTAGTTGATTAGTGCAATATAACTTGCAGAATTTGATTTTTCAAATAAAATAAAGCAACTCATTTGTTGGCAATGATTTTTATTTTTATTTGTTTCGCCCCAGGACAGCTGCTCCAGAGATTACATCAATAAGCTCCTTGGTTATGACAGTTTGAAAACTTGAAAGCAAGTGCCAATTTGTCAATTATTTCATAAGCAATAGGGGATATTTGCCAAAGTAAATTCCTGATATTTTCTTAGTACTTCTGCATTAAAAGTCAAAAACACTGATACTTTTAGAACAGGCCTTTCTTCAGTCCTGTATAGGATTAAAACCTGAATCTATTGAGCACCACAGATCCTTACCCAAATTCATAACCAGATGTTAGCAGCTCAGATGTAATAATTGGAGCATCACCAATAGTAGTCAAACATTAGTTTCTTTAAACGTGGCAAGTGGTTACCATTAGTCCTTTGCAGCAAATCTCTCAACTTACTGGTTGCCCCATTAGCAACCATGACTTATTTTCTACTACCAGAAAGCAAGGTAATTTCACTAAATAGCTTTATTCACACATGTACAGTATATATAGAACCACAAACACTGTTATCAGAGAACACACCAATAATGAAATGCATTTTCTTGCCTTCAAGAGTAGTCATTTTAACTTTTACAAACAATGAGAGAGCTCCTGTTGCACATTCTTTAACTGCTACCATCTTCATAGACTTGACAACCTCTGGATGTTCTTCATGGCATTCAAAGACTTGCAATGTCCTCCAAAGTTGCCATGTTCCTGCCTTGACCCCATTGTGGGTAACAGATACAGTAAGGATGCTGCTCCAGTACAATATGGTGAATGCAGGTAATGCACTATTTGAGTGCACGACGACACACTTCAACTTGCGGTTGATTTACTAAAAAAGGAGAGTGCAAAATCTGGTGCAGCTGTGCATGGTAGTCGATCAGCTTCTTACTCTAGCTTATTTAATTTGACAAAAAAAAAAAAAAAGAAGCTAATTGGTTTCTATGCAGAGCTGCACCAGATTTTGCACTCTCGAGTTTAAAAAAAAATCAACCTCATAGATTAATCCAATGAATGTTTCACAGGGTCACCACACTTTCACAAGGTGTCTAGATGTCTGGAAAAAGCATGGTGTTAATGTAAAATGTATGACCTCTTCAGTCTGCTACACAAATATTTACTGAATAAAAGCAGGCAATGATCAGCAAATAACAAAAACTAATGAGGCAATGTACAAGTTTTACTTATTGCATTAATGTTTCTATTAGTGAGTAATCAGTGATAGAAAATCAGTAGTGCAGGGGCTGTAATTTGATTTGCAACTCCAGAAGAGACAGCTGTTTGGATCAAGAAACTCTTCACACTGCAAAAATTATTGAAATTCCCAAAGGACCCCTGGGGCTAAACATTAATGAAAGGATCAGATTGGTTTTTGGGGGCAAAGCAGAAACTGGAAATCTGGCAATCATTATATCAATGTACACCATTCTGAATAACCTGTTCAACGAGCATGCATTCATTTGATAGTGTTAAGTAAAAATATTTTTTTCATACAAATTTTTATTTAACTCCTTATTTGCCGTTTGTCAGTCTTAATTCATTTTTATTATCTGCTTTTTTTACTTTCTCCCTTAGCTAATTTTAAAGTGTTAAATTTAGGGCTGATGCTAGCTTTAGTGGCTGGTATTTCTATGCCCTGTCTCAATTACCAAGGGAATACAGAAAGCTAATAAACAAATGATTTCTGCATCTATACAAGCAATATTTATAGAATAAATAATATTTCTTTTTTTTTATTATGAAACCGTAACTGAATATAAATTGAATGTATAACAGTGTTGCACAGATTTTCTTTCTTTATTAAGTTCAAGGTTAAAACACTGGTCTAACAATTTTACGAAATTATCAACCTTAGAGATAAAATGTGCTAATTCTTACATATTTTCATTAGATGAATTAGAAAGCAGGTGATAGAGGTGCCGGTTGGCTAAAGTTTTCAAGATATTTCACAATAAAGATTTATACACAGGCGAGTATATTTGCCTGTAAGGTAGGGAGGTGTCTGATGATCATGATGCCTCGTAACTTTTTCGACAAAGTACAAGAGAGTAATGAAAATGGTACCACATGGAAGTGTATAAATTTATCTTCACTTTGAGACTAAAGATTATTACCTAACTGTAATGTATTGTTCTTTTATTGCAAGGTATATTTGTCTTGGTCAGATCTATGCATTATACAGTTACATCTGGTACAAGGAACAGTTGTGTGATATTTCCCCTAATGCCGCGTGCACACGAGCGGACTTTACGGGAGACTTTGCCCCACGGATGGGATTTCGTCGGACAATTCGATCGTGTGTGGGCTCCAGCGCACTTTGTTTTCTCAAAAGTTGGACGGACTTAGATTTGAAACATGTTTTAAATCAATCTGTCGAACTCAAGTCCGGTCGAAAAGTCTGCTCGTCTGTATGCTAGTTCGACGGACAAAAAGCCACGCTAGGGCAGCTATTGGCTACTGGCTATGAACTTCCTTGTTTTAGTCCGGTTGTACGTCATCACGTACAAATTCGACGGACTTTGGTGGATTGTGTGTAGGCAAGTCCGTTCATTCAGAAAGTCCGTCGTAAAGTACGTCGAAAAGTCCGCCGGGCAAAGTCTGCTGTAAAGTCCGCTCGTGTGTACATGGCATAAGAAGCCAAGATGCCTCCAAACTGTGTAAGCAATGCAGATAACTTCTGCTACATTTGTGGCGAGGTAAGATTTGCATCTCAAAAGTGCAGTATGACAGCAGTGGTAAAAAAGGCATACCACCTATATTTAAGATGCAAAATAGGGGATCAGAACAAGCGTTGAGCCTATCATTATTGTTGCATTACATGTACAACTTATCTACATCATTGGCTAAACAAGAAGAAAACGTCCATGCCTTTTGCAGTCCCAATGGTGTGGAGGGAGCATGAAAATGTTATATGAAAAAACAATAAATAAATGGTTATGTTATTGGTATCAATAAAAAGATACATTTATAATGATTGGTATGGCACCATTCTCATTGCTATATCACATTTTACAGAAAAGTTATTGAGCATAAATGCACATCCCCCTCGTAATTTTGAATTATTTTGATGCAATTTTGACCTAAAGCCAATTAATACTCAGGACTTCATTTTCCTTTATTAGTGACCCAATTCTGGTAGAATGTAGCTATTTTCATTTCGGAGGCTTTCTCCTTGTAGACCAGTGAAATCAGAAGTTCTAGGCTCCTTTTCACAAGCTGTACATTTCTTTGGAGCCTCAGTTTTGTAAAAACAAACCTGACATTAACAGTGGTCTATAGCTCAAGGTAAGTGAATCAACTTTATTATGCAGCTCAGTCCCAAGATTCAATCATATGGGTCCAGCATGAAAAGAGATAACTACCACTGTTTTCTTTCTCTAGCTAACCTATAGTGCTCTGGCAATCCATTATCATGTAATGAAGGTTTATTTGAAAAACAAAGAAAAAATAAGACAGAGCAATAGCTGATATGGCAGAGGAATAGGCCGCTGATTGTGGGCAATTGGGTAAAAGGAAGAGTGGCAGCTGATCCTGGAAATTGAGACAAAAAAAGAGAAATAGAACATATTATGGGCTTGGAGTCTAGAGAGAGCACAGCAGAGTGGGAGGCATTGATGGATTTTTACAGATGAGAGAGGAGGCAGATCATAGACCTGAGAGATAAGAGAGGAGGCAGAGTGGGACCTGATCATAGGAAATCAAAAGGGAGACAGAATAGGAGCTGATCATGTGCAGGGTATAGAGTAGGATAAGCAGGATATGATTAAAGACATGTGGAAGAATAGTCAGTGTAGTGTGGGCAGTAGACAGTGTAGGATAAGCAGGATATGTTTATGGACCTTTGGGAGAATAGGAGGTGTGGGGACTGATCAGTGCTAGGAGAAGGTACAGCAGGGGAAAATGATCATAGCATGGAGGAGGAAGTTAGCGGCTAGAGACAGAGGTCCCTATGTTAAGAAACTGTACAAAGCTGAAGATTGCATTATATGATTATAGGGTTAATATGTTTGAAATAGAACTAGTTTTCATTAAGTTCACCCTCTCACGGATCCTGCAACGTTAGTTAAGCTAAGATAAAAGAAAAAACACATTTAGTAACCATAACTACTAATCATAACAGAAACAATCTGCTGGCATCATGTGTTTTTATCTTCTGTCTTAAACACCCCAAGATTTAATTTGCCTATTGAGCTACCCCTTAGCAGTAGTAGTGCAAATCGTATTGATGAATAGGATAGGTTTTATCCCATTGCATGTTGCCAGAGCATTAATTTCAACAAAAAAACTTCCCATAAGATTATATGTGCATTTAAAGTATTTTATACATGTTATTTATCTGTGTAGACATTAAAAAGCCCTGAGATTGCTTTGAGGCACCATCTTGGATGTGATGTTAGCAGCCCCAGAATACTCAAAGCTGTCACTCAAATGGCATTTTATAGTAGGGGCAGTAGGGGTAGGCAACCTTGGAGAATTGGCGATCTACCTGAAAACATAAAAAAAAAAAATGAAAGAGCACCAGGATTACCTATCAAGGCCTCAGCAAGCCAGCAATTAATGTAATTTGCTAGCATTTTAAACAGATTTATTTTTTTCTTTGTAAATGTCATTTTTGCTGTAGCACATCCTACTGCAAGAATGAAAAATAAATTGCATAGAGAATCCCAAAACGCATACCAGACCCTTTGGCCTCTTCCCCACAACCCTTGCCCGGTGGTTGTGAGGGTCTGCAGTCGGGGAACTTATTGGAATCTGGAAGCCCCCTTTAATAATGAGGAAGCCCCCAGATATCATCCCCCCATGTGAATAAGTATGGGGTACATAGCACCCCTACTCATTCACAAAAAAAAGTGGTAGCCTAGAAATAAAGGCACCTAAACATTTGACAAGTCACTTATTTAAAAAATAGAAATCCTTTAAAAAGTACCTCACTGTAAATCCATTGTCAATCATATTGCCTGCCACTGCTGACTTGGCAAAAAAACCCCAAAAAAACACGATGACCTGCTGCACATGACCAATCCCCGACGGTTACACTAGCCGAATGACAGCTGCCCAAGCTGTCCACCAGTTATATAAAGGAAAGGGCAGGTATAGTGGTGACACGATTGCCCAAATATGGCCATGTGGCCATATTTAGGAAATAAGGCTTCTTTTCCCACCCATTCGCTTATGCGGCCAGGAATTTTAGCCATGTAACTGAATGAGCTGGGTGATGTTGTCAGTGGTTGATAAGGAAGCGGCAGTTGCCAGAAGCCACTGCTTCTTTAGCAATCATTGATGGCATTGCCAAAATATGGCTTTGTGGCTATATTTAGGCAATGGTGTAACCCGCTCCATTTCCTGCCAATCTGCTTATGTGGCAGAGGATTCCCAGCCAAGTGAATGGGCCGTGTGATGTCAGTGGTTGGTAAGGAGGCAGCAGCTGCAAGCAGCCGCAGCTTTCTTAGTAACCGTTGACTGCCAGGAGCTGTCATTTTTGTCCATGTCTAATGGCCTAAATATTTGGTGTTCGGATAGAGGTCCTAACAGCCAGTGTTCGGTCTAAACTTTTCTTTGCACTGAACACTAAGCTCATCCCAACTTCTCAGTATCCCATGACTGAGTAAATCTGTGCATGTAAAGGCCTGCTAATTGGTTTTATTCAAAACATTGTACTATTTCCTATTTAACCTTATATTCATTTAACTGCAAATTTCCCTATTACAGATTAGTATTGACTCAGATAATGGCCAGAGAAATGAGAATTGGATATTGTGCAATGTAACAGTTAATTGCTGCATCCTGTTAAGCAAAGAAAATGCATTCAATAAAAAAGCCATTATCTGACTTATGTTGCCACGTTTCCTATAAAAAATGGGATTCCCTTTAGAATGCAAATCATACTCTTCCTAATTGTTAATTTTTAACACTATACTATTTCAGACCTTAAAATATGCAGAAGATGTGCATTTTCTACTTTTTTATTTTCAGAATTATTCAACTAGGTACTGACTAAATTACACATTCAAGTTGGTTTATAAAAAGTGAATGAAAGTAGATGCCTGTTTTAACCAGTTTTCTCTTCTTCAGTAAATGAGGATATCCCATTGGCCGCTATAATAAATGAATATACTTTACATACAGTATGTCTTTTTCCTTCATGTTTATATCATCCTCACTGATGTTTCTGTTAATGCAAATTGATAGAAGTCTTTTTCAAATTTAGGTTTAATAACACTTGTTACAACTTGGGGGTTGTTTAACTCAAATGTCGTGCTTACCAGTCAGTTCAGTCCATGCCAAATATGCCTTATCAGGGCTTTTTCTGCCCACGTTTATTTTAAACAGAAAGAAAAAAGTTCACAGCAGTCAGTATCCCCCCACAGGGGTTTTCCACCATCAATCCAAAATTAACAATATTCAGCCTCTTGGCTCTCTTTGGCAGCCTCGCTGATCAGGCCTCGTGCCTTGGTCCTCCTGACAATATGACACAATATCCCAGTACTCGTGCACAAATGCCGTACCTCTGTCAACTCTCTGTCTCTTTTCTGCAGCTCCCTGCTGCTTTGTCTCCCGGGCTCGGGAATCTGTGTCTTGTCTCAGACAGCACAGGCTGTTCTAGACTTTGTGAGGCAAAACTTAGACATGAGTCAAGCCCATAATGGTAAAAAAAAAGAATAATTCTGCGAGGCCCACTTAAGTGAGACAGGGCTCCTAACACTGCCTGAGCACAGAAGCGTTAAGGTCCCTTGTCCCTCAAAACTAGGGCAATGCGCAGTGGCATAGCGTGGGTTGCCAGCGCCTTTGGCAAGGCAAGTAATTTGCATCCCTAACCTGTGGATTTACCTATACTCAACTCACTCCAGGCTGGTCGCATGATCCCCTGTGTTAGTCAGTGGTGGCTGCAGGGGAAAGGAGAGAGCACTTGACAACAGCCGGTAAAGCCTGAAGCAGTTACATCACCCATAGGTTCCTATGTCCCATGTGTTTTTTGGCTCTTGCTCCTCTCCCCTGCATACACCACTGACTCACACAGGAGATAGCATGACCTGACTGGAGCAGCCTGAAATAGATGTATACATCTTTTCTACACAGGTTAGCCAGCATAGGCATTAGAAGGGGGTGGGGGTGGGAGGGGGTAAGAGAGAGAAGCGCATAAGAGAAAGGGGAGGGCTGAGAGACAGGTGGGTGAGAGAAAGAGGGAAAGAGGATGAGAGAGAGGGGTGAGAGAGAGCAGGAGGGGCTGAGAGAGAAGGGGAAGTAGGGGGGGTGAGAGAGAGGGAGGTGAGGGGGGTGAGAGAAAAGGGGGGCTCAGAGAGAAGGGGTGGGGTGAGAGACATGTGGCTGAGAAAGAGAGGGGGAGAGAGAGAGAGAGGGGGGGGAGAGAGAAAGAGAGGGGAGTGAGAGATGGGGGGTGAAAGAGAGTGGGGTGAGAGAGAGAGAGGAGGTGAGAGAGAGGGGGGTGAGTGTAAGAGAGAGGGGGTGGGTGAGAGAGAGGGGGTGAGTGAGAGAGAGGGGGGTGAAAGGGGCAGGTGGGAGAGAAATGGGGCTAGAGAGGGGGGCTGAGAGACAGAGGGGTACTGAGAGACAGAGGGAGGACTGAGAGACAGACGGGGGCTGAGAGACAGGGGGAGTGAGAGAGGGTGGCGTGTGACAGATGTGGGGTGGAATAGAGAGGGGGGAGTGAGAAGAAGGGGGGCTGAGAAAGAGGGGGGCTGCGAGAGAGAGAGAAGTGGAGTGTGAGAGAGGGGGTGTGAGAGAGGGATGGGGTGAGAGAGATGGGGGAGAGAGAGCGGGTGTGAGAGAGGGGGGAGAGAGAGATGGGGGCTGAGTAATGGAAAGGGGATGAGAGAGAATGAAAGGGGGGTATGAGGGGGGTGTGAGAGAAAGGGAAGAAAAGATGGTGAGGGGGGTGAGAGAGAGAGGGGGGCTGAGGGAGAGGGGGCTAAGAGAGAGAGGGGTGGAGTGTGAGAGAGGGGGTGAGAGAGAGATGGGGGAGTGAGAGGGGGGAGTGAGAAAGGGGGAGAGAGAGCTGGTGTGAGAGAGGGGAAAGATGAATGGGGCTGAGAAATGGAAAGGGGGTGAGAGGGGGGGGTGTGAAAGAGAGGGGGAAAAGAGAGAGAGGGGGGCTGAGAGAGAGGGTGGCTGAGGGAGAGGGGGGCTGAGAGAGAGAGGGGTGGATTGTGAGGGGGTGAGAGAGAGATGGGGTGAGGGGGGAGTGAGGGATGGGGTCGAGAAATGGAAAGGGGGTGAGAGAGAGTGAAAGGGGGGGTGAGATGGGGGGTGTCAGAGAGAGGGGGAAATGAGTGTGTTGGGGTGAGATAGAGAGAGCGGGGCTGAGAAAGAGAGAGGGCTGAGAGAGCGGGGGTAAGGGGGAGATGAGAGGGACCACATAGCCCTGTCCCTATCTGCAGTCCCTCCTCTGTCCCCCCCTGCAGGCTCTGTGTGTGGGTATGTATGTGTATGATGCCCAGTACCTGATGGCCAGCAGCGTGCATCGCCCAGTCTCCTTCTTGATCCAGAAGTTCTCTCACTGCTCTGTTCCTTCCAGCGGCTCCTTGGCAGTGTTGCCAACCCCCCAAAGTGAAATTTACTGGCAGAACACCAAAATTTACAAACGGCACCAATTTTTTACTGGCAAAAAAATCATGAAATTTGCTGACAGATCCACATTCTTTACTGGTACTGCAAAAAAGTACCTAAAAGTACTGTTATTAGTGCTAAACAGTCCAAATATCAATATTTGCACTATAAACACATAGCTAGTGCTATTGGCAATGTGTTTAAATTAAACAAAAGTCAAAAAACATATATCTCAATTTACTTGAAGGTCAGGATACTATAACCCAGCCAGCACAGAGTTCTCCCTTACATCAGAGTCTGCAGGATGGTGATCAGAGACCACCTTCCGCAGAGTGAATACACTAAGGTAAGGGGAGATTACTAATATATTGGGGAACCTTTATATCAGTTCCACCGTACATTATTGTATTCACTCCCCCCTTACATCAGTGACCCCCCTCAGACTGGCCTGGCGGCGCTGTCACTGACCTCCTCTCAGGTGCAGGGCTCAGTCAGACAGCTCCAGCTTGGCAGCTCTGGTTTTATTCTATAGTCTCCTCTCCACAGTCCACACATGTCTGTCTCTTCCCTTAACCCCCATCCCAGTGGCTCTCCCACTCTTGACTCCTTTCTAGGATCCCCCTCAGAGACTGCAGACATGATAAAAGACAAGAGATGGTCAGAGGCTGCGGACATGATACAGGAGGTGGACAGAGGCTGCGGACATGATACAGGAGGTGGACAGAGGCTTCGCACATGATATAGGAGGTGGACAGAGTTTGCGGACATGATACAGGAGGTGGACAGAGGCTGCTGACATGATACAGGAGGTGGACAGAGGCTGCGGACATACTACAGGAGGTGGACAGAGGCTACGGACATACTACAGAAGGTGGACAGAGGCTACAGACATACTACAGGAGGTGGACAGAGGCTGTGGACATTATTATTATCAGGGCTTTTTTTCAGCTGGAACTTGGTGGAACTCAGTTCCACCACCTCTAACTCAGGCCCCCTGCTCTCTGCTCACCACCATTATTTGTAAACACAGAAATCCGGCTTCTGTGTTTAAAAGTGACAGCTTGTCTCCCAAAGGCTCACACAGATCTGATCTCCCGAACAGTTCCCACTGAGTGCAGGATGGGGAAAAAAGAAAAGCAGGTGTTCAGGGTGCAGTGCGGATGCCGACACCCCCACCAGATGATCTCCCTGCAAGTGAGAAAGACGGGGCAAACTACAGAGTTGGACATGTGGAAGATGGTGGAGATTTCAAGGAAGGGGGAGAATAAGGCGATGGGGGGAGATTACATGCAGAGGTCAGAGCTGAAGTGGGTTGAAAGTGAGATGTGGATGGGGGATACAGAGGTAAGCAGCTGTGGAAGAAGGCTTAACTCTGCACTTTGTGTAGCTCACCCCTGAACGTTGCACTATGTAGGTAGTGTACCACCAAACTCTGCACGTAGAGCAACCCTGAACTCTGCACTCTGTGTGTATCCCCCCCTTGAACTCTGCCCTCTGTATGTAATGCACTCCTGGTATTTAATGCTCTTTAAGACCCCCCCATTGTGAAATTTAACCACACTCACTATTTGATAGAGGGTGTGTGTGGGGGAGAAGGGGATTTCGGGGGTCGTGGTTGAGTTCCTGCACCTATTTTCAGAGGAAAAAAAGGCCTGATTATTATACACGATTTATATAGTGCCAACAGTTTACGCAGCCCTTTACAATGTAGAGAGGGGACAGCACAATTACAGTACAGTTCAATACAGAAGGGACAGGAGGGCTCTGCTTGTAGAGCTTACATTCTAAAGGGAGGGGGTGGTGGTACAAAAGGTAATAGATGCGGGAAATGATTTGATGGGGGGTGGCTAAGGGTCAGTTGTTAGGTGGTGTGGGATAGGCTTCCCTGAATAAGTCAGTTTTCAGGGATCTCCTAAAGGTGGACAGGTTACGGGCTGATCGGATATACTGGGGCAGGGGGTTCCAGAGGATGGGAGAGGCTCTGGAGAAGTCCTCAAGGCGAGCACTGCATCCTTGGCCTCTGCTTCTTGCCTATCCTTTTCCTATAGCCCCCCAGTAAGCCTGTCCTCTGTGCCTCACTGTAGATCTTGTGGCAGAGAGGAGGCTGGAGGAGCCCAGGCTCTGAGAGGTGACGGGGAGGCTGCGCCCACTCCTGCTCGCCTCTTCGGTGGTCAGGGAGGTGACGGAGCTCTTCTCCCTCTTGGGCTCTCACAGGTCTAACTGCTCTCCTCACTGACCACCTTCCCTAAATTCCGTTGCCACTGTTTGCTGCCACACTCCCGCTGCCACGAACTCTCCATGAAAACAATTGGCTCAAGGGACAGCGTGTTAGGCAAATGAAGCAGCTGCAAGGCCTTAGGCGACCTCCTACTTTGCTTAATTAAAGAGCCACCTCTGTCAGACAGCAACATGCAGACATGCACACCTCTTGCAACCACACACATGGACTCCTCAGGAGGGTGGAGACTTGAACTATAGTCTTGATTACCGTAAGAACCCAGCACACACCTGCCCCATCAGTGTGCCGGTTTTCTACTAAACCTGTTCCAGACTGCCTTTTTTTGTCATGACAGGGTACCACACTGTGACAACTATAAAGAGCTGTATTGCTTACTATTGAACAGCAGGCAATTAGGAAATGTTCCAGTAATCTGATTTCACTAAACTTCTAATAGCCTAAATCTGACTATTTCTTATGAGTACAGTAACTGCACTTCATAGTGGTTATGAAAAAAAAAGATATGAGAAAGCAGTAGTCTAATAAGACATTTTAACTGTTTCATGACAGTTGGTTTCTTTTGGAACAGCTAGATGGATGGGCATGACAGTGGCTTGATGGTTAGCACTTCTGCCTTGCAGTACTAGGGTCATCAGTTTAAATCCAAACCATGACACTGCCTGCGTGTTAGCGTGTTCGCCTCGTATGGGTTTCCTCCCACACTCCAAAGACATGCCGGTAGGTTAAAGAATAATTTCACCTTTGGGAACATGTTACATGTTCCACCCCATTTTAGGGTGGGACATGTAACATGTTCCCAGTGCTGTAGCCACTGCCCGCTGCCCCCCTCCTCCCAGTACAGGGAGATGTTTCCCGTACTAGCTGCCACTATTTGAAAACAGCACGGCCGTGTGGGGCTCCACCCACAAGACGCATCATTCAGACACACAGCTCCGTGTGTCTGACTGAACTCCAAGTCCCGACATCCTTAGCGGCTGTCGGCTTGTAGTTCTCAATGAACTACCACGGCGCCGTAGTAGTTCATTGAGTCTAACTGTCAGGGAGTATCGGCTTACCTGTACAGGATGTACCTGTAAGCAGATACACTGACAGTGTGCAGGAGACCTGCTGAACACTGGTGCTTTTCCTGCTTTCCAGGATTAATAAATGCTCTCTCTTGATTATTTAACTGCAAAAAAAATGTGCATTTTTTTTTTTAAAGTGTACTTATCTTATCCTTCAATTGGCCCTAGTAGGCGTATGCATGTGTGCGCTAAAGACCTTATATTGAGGGCAGGGACTTATCTAAATGTACAATATATCTGTAAAGCCCTAATTTTGGCATAAATGGTAGATGCTATATAAATACCTGTAATAAATAAAATAAGCCAGGTGTATCTGGCAGTGATCCCTACCCCCCAACATAAAGCAAAAATCCATATTTGCATGGTTGATCCATATTTATGGATCTCTTACCAGCCAGACTAGCCCGGGGATTCATACCAGGTGCAGTGGGGCTGTGTTGGGTGGCTATTCCAGCAAGTCCCACTGGGAGACAAAGCAAAATGCCTTGTCTGTTATGTGCCCAGTTCTCACCACTGTGTTATGGTGGTGTATGCTGAAAAAAAGTACTGCATGCTGTAATGCTGTACTTTTTTCCAAATGCAGCACAGTGCCAGGCAATCCACCACACCAATGCTTTTTGCCAGATGGTGGCCAATTCAGCTTAAAGTGTTACTAAACCAGTGATGGTGAACCTTGGCACCCCAGATGTTTTGGAACTACATTTCCCATGATGCTCATGCACTCTGCAGTATAGGTGAGCATCATGGCAAATGTAGTTCCAAAACATCTGGGGTGCCAAGGTTTGCCATCACTGTACTAAGCCCACAACAGTACAACCAGTCTGTATATGCAGTAAAGCATGCTTGTTATACTCACTGTGGAACCTAAGGGGTTCATCCTACGCATTGTGTAAAAAGGCTGTTTGATCCTGTCTTCTCCACTCCTCCAATTTCTCCACTGTCCCCAATCCATCTCCTGATAGTACATAGCCTTGGGGGGACTCTGCACATGCTCAGTTAAATGTGTATTGCTAGAGAGTTGTTTTTTTTGGAAGGATGCATGTGATTGGCACAATTCCAATCAGCACTGTCCAGAGGTTCAGGAGTCATGCAGCCTCATAGGACAGTCAGAAGAGAATGAAAACTCCTCCTACAATTTTTAACCATTGCTCAGCCAGACACTGATATAAGTCACAAGACTGCTACCCTGTTTCCCCGAAAATAAGACCTAGCGTGATTGTCAGTGATGGCTGCAATATAAGCCCTACCCCCCAAATAAGCCCTAGTTAAAGTCCTTGTAGGTCTTCTTTTCATGGTAGGGCTTATTTTTGGGGAAACAGGGTAGGGCTTATTTGTGGGGTAGGGCTTATATTGCAGCCATCACCGACAATCACGCTAGGTCTTATTTTCGGGGAAACAGGGTATATACTGCTGATGAGAATAGGCAATTTTTATTTACAAAAATTATTACATTTCCATGTTCTGTGCAGTGTGGGAGACCAGATATAGTGAATGCAGGGTCCTGGGTTTAATAACACTTTAATGAAATGTCACTGTGCGACATTTTAATAAAGTTGGCTTAAAAATAAAAGTGAACAGTGCAATGTGCCAGCAGCACTACACCATACCACATGACACCGCATCGCACACCAGCCTCTTCATTGTAACGCAGAAGATGGTGTGAATTACCCCTGAGAGGAGCCAGGTCATACATTCGTAAGTTTGTACACCTTCCAATATCGATGGCCAACCTAGGAAACTTGTCCAAATCATTCTTTTGTTTATACCAGTACAGTATAAAAAATCTAAATGGCTGCTATAGGTTATTGCAGTTTGTTCATTATCAGTGTTTCTGTACATCTTATTTTAGTGATGTGCAGTTATTCCTAACAAATAATCACCTTTTATTTTCTAGCACTTTCACTGAATAGCTGCCTGGTTACATATAGTTGCTCTTTATCCCGTTTTATATGAAACCTTAAATGCAAAAAAAAAAATCACCTGCATAGTAAAACAGTGATGAAATCCAACACTATAGTAACTGTGTTGGTTATTTACTCTCCTTGCAAATGTACTATGAGTACATGGCATGAGCTGGGCTGATGGTAACTGATATAATAGGTACGACTTTGCCCTCACTGGCTGTTGCTTAGCCCACTTGCAAAATTTCATTCAAGTTTTTTTGTCAATGGGAGCCTCGTGAATATCACTCTAGGTGTCACTGACGTCACTAAAGAAGCGATAAATATCTGAGAAGATAATTGGATAAGAGATTCATTGTTGTGTTAGCAAAACTCTGCCCATTGCTCCAAGGAGCTATTATTTATTCAGTAGAAGATCAGCACGCAATAGTTGTCAAGAGAGCGTCAGCTTATTAGGCAAGAGCTGCGTGATTGTAGAAGAGAGTCTACCTATAAAATCCAGCATCAAGGCTTCCCTGTGTGAGAGAGCCCTGCTCCAACTTCCAGTTATGTCATCATAGGAGAGAGGGACACCAACTGCACACAGGGACTTACAGATCACTTACCTTTCATGCTGTGATTCTGTGTCTCTGGCACCATCCAGACAACAGGACCCCCAACCAGCAGGTAAGTGTTAACAATGCATTAAGATTTTAGGTGGAGAGTAGGAAACTTACTGTAAGTCAGATATAAGTAAGTAAGCCTCTTATGTGGGGTTTCCCTTTTCAGGCTTATTTGAAGAGGGAATCCTTTCTCTCCTGAAGGTGACAGCTACAAAAAAAATTGGTAATGCTAAAATGCTCTTATTTTAATATATACCCAATACATATCCTGCCATTAGTATTAGGTGGGAATATATAGTTTATATATATATTAGAAGAGGTGTGTGTGTATGTGTGTTCATTATTGGAAAAGTTATATATATATATATAGATATATATATATCTATATATATATATCTATATATATATATATATAGATATATATATATAGATATATCTATATAGATATATAGATATATATATATAGATATAGATAGATAGATAGATAGATAGATAGATAGATAGATAGATAGATAGATAGATAGATAGATAGATAGATAGATAGATAGATAGATAGATAGATATATGTGTGTTATATAATCACTGCTGTCGTGATGAGTACATTGTGATGTTTGATTGATCAGCACTATCAGTATTAATAATATTATAAGTGGTGTGTGCTACATGTAATCATTATTATAATATAAATCAGCTATAGCCAGTTAAATCATATTCTTCACTGTAGCAAAAGGAATAATGTCGATTGAAATAATGCCCCAGAATCGGTTGAATCGGTTCAGACAACTGATGTGATGCCAGTTTAGGTTCAGTTTGGTAAAGTCGGTGAAGTTCAGAATGTATTAGCGGAGTTCATTTATTGGAATATATGTGATCTTCTGAGGTGGGCTGGGTTCATGCATCAGTGTTAATATTAGATGTATATAAGTATCCGATGTGATCCACAGCTACATCACTGGTACTATTATACATTGTATTGCAGCATTTTATATTAGCATAAGATATTAGCATGCTGTGAATTGAGGTGGGCTGGTATGATAAACGCTTGCGTTAATAGATTCAACAGATATTCACTTATTCATATATTAAAACACACTATTGCCGGTAAATGGCAACCATCTATGCAGTACAGGTGATGGGATAGCTTTTGGTAGTAGGAGATGAGATCAGATCTGTAGATACGGCATGGATGTGATGGTATTTATTATAGCGGGGGACAAGACCGGTACATTAAATCAGTAAGTTAAAATGACAGTAACATGCCAACCGTCCATATAGTACAGGTAACTAGTTATTGGTAGTAGGAGATGAAAACTTAAGTGATGTGATCTGTAGATATGTCATTGATATAAACGTATTTATTATAGCAGGTGACAAGACCAGTTCAATTAATCAGTAAACGACAGTAACATGCCAGCCATCAATGTAGTACCCGTAACTAGGTAGTTATTGGTAGTAGGAGATGAGATCTTATGTGATATGATCTGTAGATAAGGCATCGATGTGATTTTATATATAATAGCAGGTGACAAGACCAGTACGATAAATCAGTAAATGACAGTAACATGCCAACAGTCCATGTAGTACAGGTAACTTTGTAGTTATTGGTATACAGGAGAT
Organism: Aquarana catesbeiana; assembly: GCF_042186555.1. Taxonomy (NCBI): domain Eukaryota; kingdom Metazoa; phylum Chordata; class Amphibia; order Anura; family Ranidae; genus Aquarana; species Aquarana catesbeiana. The sequence goes on along the minus strand of NC_133328.1, from coordinate 530,446,604 downwards.
GGGATCTTATGTGATTTGATCTGTAGATATAGAATGGATGTGATTGTATATATTATAGCAGGCGATAAGACCAGTACATTTAATGAGTAAATGACAGTAACAGGCCAGCCATTCATGCAGTACAGGTAACTAGGTAGTTATTGGGAGTAAGAGATGTGATATTATTTGATATGATCTGAAGATATGGCAAGGATATGACTGTATTTATTATAGCAGGTGACAAGACCAGTACAATAAATCAGTAAATGACAGTAGCGTGCCAGCTGACCATGTAATAGTGATTAGAGAGATAGGTATTGGTAGTGGGAGATGTGATCTGATCTTTACATAAGGCAGGGAGGAAATTTTGTTTATTCTAGTAGGCAACAAGACCAGTACATCACATTATTTACGTATTATTACGTAAATAATAACAGTAATAACAATAACAGTAACATGCCAGCCGTCCATAGTGGTTAGGTCCGTAGGTATTGGTAGTAGGAGATATGATATTATGTGATATGATCTGTAGATAAGGCAGGGAGGAGAATCTATTCATTCTAGCAGGTGACAAATACAACCCTGAGATGGTACTTAGCAGTCTTGCACAGAACAGTTCTAGTACACTAAATTCCTCCAGTGCTATGATCAGCAGAAATATGATATAATATGATATGATCAGCCGATATATGATATGATCAGCAGATATGATATATGATCAGCAGATATATGATATAATATGATATGATATGATCAGCAGATATATGATATAATATATGATATGATCAACAGATATATGATACGATATGATATGATCAGCAGATATATGATATAATATGGTAAGATATGATCAACAGATATATATGATATGATATGATCAGCAGATATATGATATGATATAATATATTATCAGCAGATATATTATCAGCAGATATATTTGATATGATATGGTGTTATATTATATGATATAAGGAAACAGTTACAGTCAATAGGACTACAGGTGTGATCAGCCTCACATACTGTGCAGAGTAGCAGATCATTCCATGTAATGGTAGAGCCAGATGTCAGGATGGAGTGTGACAGATGATGATGTATGATGTGATCGGAGAGTAGACTATGACTTGGTGTGAATGCTGATGGCTCTGTGCCTGTGGTTTAGTTATTTCAGCACCAAGGAGAGCAGACACCAAGCAGTCTCTATGTTCTCCCTTGTCCCCTTGTCCTGTGTTGTCCCCTGCAGTCTCCCTGATTGTCCCCTTGTTCTTCCCCCTCCAGGTCTCCCCGTGTGTTCTATTCTAGATCTCCTCCATCATGAAGTTCCAAGTCTTAGTGTGTACGGGGATCCTCCTGGTGGCTCTCCTCCCCTGCCATGAGTGCAGAGCTTTCAGCAGCAAATCTTCTAATGGGGCTCCCGAATACCATCCCTTTCTACTCCGTATGGGAGAAGAGTACTTCCTCCGCCTGGGGAACCTGCACAAGCCCCCCCTGGGAGGCAGCCGAGTCGGGGACGTCTCGTCCAGTAACTTTGTGCGGGCGGTACAGCAGCTCCAACCTCAGCAGTGGGTCGGCCAGCAGGAGCTCCGGGCTGGCAGCATGGTGGACGGAGCCGACTCCCCTCCATTCAGCGCTCAGGAGGAGCCCACGGAAAGAGGAAAACGTTCGGAGGAGCCCCCGATTTCCCTGGATCTCACTTTCCATCTGCTCCGGGAAGTCTTGGAAATGGCCAGAGCCGAGCAGATAGCCCAGCAAGCCCACAGCAATAGGAAACTGATGGACATCATTGGGAAATAAGAGCCCAGCTGTCATCTACCAAAGAGTTTCCTCCATCTAGCACAAACTATACAGTATGATGTACCATTGTGCTGCCCTGATACCATTTGTTTATTTTTCTATAGCTTCAGACATAGAGGATGCACTCAGCAACCCCTTGGGTGCCTATGGGGCCAGCATCACATTGCCAAGCAATGCCCTGCTGCTGGTCCCTGGGTCAGAGCCTGTATCTGTTATTCAGCATGCACAGGGTGTATTTGACTGCAGTAAAAAAAAAAACAAAAAAAACAAAACATAAAAAAAGGCAACAGATGTAATTTGTAACTTATTTTTCTTTTACACTCTCTGGGAGGGGAGGGTTACTTTTGTAATATATCTAACTATCCATAGGAATACCAGTTTAAGATTAAGCCTGGACCAAGTAGCTCAAAGAAATCCATTGGACCTGATGGGTTTCCTCTGGGAGGTGGAGAAAGGAAAAAAAAACATAGCTGTAATTTATTTTGCATCAAAAGTTTATTGTATACATTTCCATAATAAAAAACATCTTTTCAGAGCTGGCACAACATTGGTGTGTAAACATAACGTTTAATATCTATCTATATTTTTAATAAAATCTGCAAAGCTACATCTGTCCATGTCCATTTGTTTTGGGCAAAAAAGAAATAAATAAAAAGCATGGTCCTGTATTTTCTTGCAAATGAAAAATACAGCAATTAGCTTTCACTGTACACCCACCTACATCCAACAGAAAGGAATGAGATTAAAATTCTGAGGTGGTTGGAACAAAACTATAAAACAAGGCCCCCCTAGAGAGATTGAGAGTGATAACTTACTGTTTGAAAATAATTATTATAATGCATGTTGTTGCAGTGGATTTGCTGCATGGCTGAGTCACAGGATCCTTATTAATTCAACTTTACGCTGCTGTTCTGGATTGTCAGTAAAGACTCCCTTATGCAGAATGTGGTCTCAGATCTACACAGGCTTTCTGATGACAAGGTTCACTTTGATCCACAAGCTACCAGATTCTAAAATACATTATACTTAAGGCCCATACACACGATCGGACTTTTTGACAACAACGGTCCGACGGACCTGTTTTATCGGACAATCCGACCGTGTGTATGCTCCATCGGACAATTATTTTCGTTTTTTCATCGGACAAATGTTCGCTGTGAATGCTCTCAAACTTTCCGGCAACAAATGTCCGAATATCCGATCGTGTGTACACAAGTCCATCGGACTAAAGTCCAAAGTACAAACACGCATGCTCAGAACCAATGCTAAAGATCAGACAGCAATAGCAGAAGTTGCCCAAAGGGTGGCTGTAAAGAGCTGAAAAACCATGTGATTTGGGGAATGTTGGCTGAAAAAGTTCTGCCATGTGTATGCAGAACAAGTTCACGGCCAACGCCCCTTCGGACAAAAATCCCCTCAAAAGTCCGATGGAAATCTGATCGTGTGTACGAGGCTTAAGGCTTACAAATGAAGGTACAGTGCAATAACCCATAGCAATCTCTATCACTGATCTGCTGGTTAGAAATGTGATCAGTTCCTTCATAGGACTGCGCTTTCAGGTTTGGGTTTAGATGTACAGTATATACATTGAATCATGCAAGTAAACTGCATCTATTTAACAAAAGGGCCAAGAATTCATGCTATTTATTTTGAGTGTTTGCACTTTAGTTTATTTTTATTACAGAATATGTATTACTTTATTGACAAAATTAAAAGATGAAGTTTATTTTAGGGAAACATATGCTTAAGCTTAAAGGGGTTGTAAAGTCAAAAGGTTTTTTTATCTTAAGGCATTCTACGCCTTAAGATAAAAAAAAAAGCCTTCTGTGTGCAGCCCCCCCCCCCCTCGCCCCCCCTAATACTGAGTCCATCTCTGTCCAACAATGTCCACGAGTGTCTTGGCCGTCCGAGACTCTTCCTCCTGATTGGCTGAGACACAGCAGTGGTGCCATTTGCTCCTGCTGCTGTCAATCAAAGTCAGTTAGCCAATCAGGAGATAGAGGGGGCGGCACTGGGCCACGGCTCTGTGTCTGAATGGACACAGGGAGCTGTGACTCGGGTACCCCCATAGCAAGCTGCTTGCTGTGGGGGCACTCGACAGGAGGGGGGGCCAGGAGCACAGAAGAGGGACCCGAGAAGAAGAGGATCCATGCTGCTCTGTGCAAATCCACTGCAACAGGGCAGGTAAGTATGACATGTTTGTTATCTTTATAGAAAAAAAATTGAGACTTTGCAATCACTTTAACCGAACAAGCTGAAATTATAAGCTGATTGGCAACCATGCACAGCTGTACCAGATTTTGCACTCTTCAGTTTTAGGAAATCAACCCCAAAGTATTGGGATCATTGCATCAACATGACAGCCAGACATCTAGCCCTTTTCATAGGAAGAGATCAGTATGGACATCATCCTTAATCCTCTGAGAACAGGTATCCTTTGATCAGTGCAATCTTAGAAATCCAGTGGGAATTTATCTTCTTTTTACCAAAACACTATGGAAAATTGGAATCCTATTGATTGCCGTGTGTTGCTGAGGTTCGCAACTGCACATTACATTACCTTATGTAACAAGCCTACATGTGGTGTTGTATGCACTACAGGTCTCGGCATGCCTTAATAAAGGTAATACATAGGTACTTGTGGATGGAGTGCTACCTATGGTGTAAGTCTAAAAGAGGGATGAGCATTTACATTTTCAGTTACCTTCAGTGTTATAGATCCGGAATAGTTAGAATAGTTTCAATGCAGCAAGCTTGGGGTTTGTTCACACTAGTCATGCATTTGACTACATTTCTCAGCACAGGTAAAATGAATGGATATAAAAGCACCCATTGTTATCCAGGGTGCTTTTACACTGTATATTTCATGACTTGTGTAGAAATGTATGACTAAGTAGAATCATCCCTCCTGCACACATAATACCATGGACTATTTGGAGTATCAAAGGATGCCACTGCAAATGGTGGCACAGTAATCAATATATGAAAATAGATGACAGCACTGCGATAATAAATGGTGAAACAGGCCTTAGAATATACAATGTGCAAAAAATCAGCACACAGAAGATACCTGAGAAGGGTTAAAGTGTATCTGCAGCTTGACAAAGGGACACTTTGTGGCTCTTAACCAGAGTGAATTTGTTTTACACTTTATTATTGGTGTGCTGGTATTATCTTTATATTGCAACACACAGCATGTGTTAATGCATGCATGGTAAAAACCCATCTTGTGTGAACTAGCCCTGTACTTGGCCATGCATTGGAAGACTTCTCATCTGTTATAAGGCATGATGTGATAACCTCCTTTCTGAACCAAAACTTGATTTAACTTTCCCAACATTCACTTTTGTGCATATGCAGGGAAACAATAGTTGATTTTTTCTGTAATGAAAAGTAAGTGATTAGCTTTTCATCATCACCAGTAGATTTATCCTATCCAATATTGAGACTCTAGATGATTAACAGTTGCACTATGATGAATTTTAGGCTGCTGCTGCTCACCAAACTTTTGCTCCCCACTTGTGGTTACATTGGGGGAGAATTACTAAAACTGTTTTCCCACAGAATCTGCTGCAGCTGTGCATAGTAACCAATCAGCTTCTAGGTTTTATTGCCAAAGCCTAAGGCCGCTTTGACATGAGCGGACCAATCGGGTCTGCCTGTCAGTTTTTAAGGCAAACCCGATCGGACCCTCCATTGTTCCCAATGGAGCAGCGGATGTCAACGACCATGTGTCCGTTGACACCCGCTGACATCTGATCTGATCCTGTCTGCTAAAAACAGACTGATAGGAATCCATTCCCCATCCATCTGGTGGATGGAAACAGACAGGCGATCCATTTCCATATGACCACACCATAGAGAACAGCGGGCTCTGTCCGTGTCCCCTCTACATAAGCGGAGCAGACACGGACCTGACATCCACACACTCAGTGGGGATCAGTGGAGATATTCCCCGCTGAGCAGGACGATCCACTGCCGGAGGCCACCCCGTGTGAAAGGAGCCTTATTGAACAAGCTGAAGTTAGAAGCTGATTGGTTACTATGCACTGCTGCACCAGATTCGTTGTGCACCAGTTTTAGTAAATCCCCCCCAGTGTTCCTGCCTGTTGATAGCCATCTTAACTGTCAAGTTGTTTAAATGTTCTTGACAATCTTTGCAATTGATAAGACAAATATAACATCCCTTCTCCATTTATTCCCCATACTACCCACTTAAAATTATTCTTGGGCTGGTTGAATTGCTAGCCAGAATCAGATAAAGAATGACCAAATTTAAAAACCTTACAGATCCCAGAATAACCTGCTAACTAGTAAATGATGGGACAGGTTCATTCCAAACCTTTTCCTTTTTACATCTGTAAGTTGTCAAGGCATGTTTTCTGGATCCACACTATGTAAAGAATAAAGAAGTTAGTGATTGGAGGGGAGGAGAACTGTCATTCCATGGATGGATTTTAGATCTAAAACTGTCAGTTCTTATTCTATGGCTTTAAGGAACACTATCACCACAGAAACATCCTCTTAACAGTTCCAAAAACATGATTGTACCTGTCCTGTGAACATATGTTTAGTAGTAGTAGAAAGTTATTGCATTGCTCTGATCAGTTTAAACAGCTGAAAATGTCAAACTTGGTCAATAGACTTAGCTATGTTAAGAGGGTGTACTGAGGGTTAAGACCCTCTAGACTTATCCTTATTTCAAATAGATTGGTTAGAGAAAATTTGTTATCATGCCAAGTAACTGTCTGAAAAGCCTCTGATGGAAGCAGCTATCCTCTGATTCCCAGGCAAATGCCAGTTCCATAGCCATCACATAATGTTCAGAGAATCTGAGCAGGTGTCTCATTGCCTTGAGCTACCATCCAGCTTGGGATTTGGGGCTATCCTCACTTTAGGCTTGTTTTGCGCACCTTTAACACACCTAAAGCTCTCAGAGTACTCTCTACCCTTAAATGCAACTGTATAGTTTTCAACTGGGTATTTTTATGTGGTACACTTTTTTTGAATTTGTTGATGCGTCTTTGATATGGTTTCCATCAATTACATCTTCATGTAAAATGCTTATAAAACATACTAAAGTTGCATTTTACATGTCTTCTAAGGCATAGAACTGCATACAGAATGTGAATGCCCATAGAAAAAACACATGTAAAATGGTATTAAAATGCACTTAAGGCTAAACTCTAGTTCCACCCTTTATCCTTGAAGCGCCTTTGTATGTTTCTTTTCTCACTACATCCTTATATAAGCCCTTTTCCCTGCATTTCACAGGCTGATCTAAAGATGTCACTGGTCCTTTTTCTTCTTCCTTGGTGGCAGTCCTTTCTCCTGGACTCATATAATGGTGTGTAAGTGCCACTCAGTCCACGAATACTGTGAGCCCAAGTTGTATGGTATTCCACCAGGGGGTACGCCTATGACAACCTAGTCTTATAGGAATGTATTGATTGACACTGGCTGTCATTCAACCAGGAAGACTGTGGACCACTGGTGGGGGAAAAGAAGTTCTGCCAAAGATAGCTCTGCAATGAAGGTTAGTAGTGCAGCAAAAACAGTTTTTATATTTAAAAATGCGAGGCACAGCACATTATAAACAAACAAAAAAATAGAGAGTAGAGTTTTGCTTTAAAAATGCATGTTAAAAAATACATGTGTTTTTTTTTTAACACAGAGTTGTGAGGAGGCCTTTAAAAACAGCAACTACCATCAGAGGCCTCTAACAAGCTTTCAGCTTATAGCTCAACCCCTGGGAAAAGTAAAAGTCCTGCCTTGCAGTGGATCTGCACCCACACTGCAAGTGTTAAATGCTTGTTTAGTCCAGAGCAGTGGCAGCTGGTGATATTTTTTTTTTTTGGGGGGGGGGGGTGGAAAAAATCCACCTGCCACCCCCCCAGCTCCGGTCGGTTGGATCAGCTGCACAGGTCAGGCAGATGGATCACCACCCCCCCCCCTCCGTTGATTGGTCGGTCACCAGTCCCACACTTACCCCATCTAGGTCGTGGGCAGCACTTCCTCTGGGTGGCGGGCGGCGTCTCCTCCTTGGCCTCTCGTGCATCTCCTCCTTTTCTACATCTTCTCCTCCAATACGAGCACTTCTCTTCTCAGCCGATCGGTTCTCAGGACCCGCTTCCTGATTCTCCTGATTGGCCGGGAGGAGAATCAGGAAGGCTATAGCGAATATTAATTCCCTAATGTCACACAACTGGGTGGACTCAGGGTGCAGTGCTCTGAGCCCCGAGCCCACCCTTCTTTGAAGCCAATTAGAGCCTCAGGCTATAATCATGTGCTTATAAAAAAAAAGACTCATTGGAATCCATGCATCCAGCGCCCTGCATGTAGATTAGGGGTCGGGTGCATTAGTCCTTTATGGGCGGGCTGCCACTGGTCCAGAGGACGGTAATGACACTTTTAATTGCCTAGTTCTCTGCTTCCCTAAAAAGAGGCAATGGACTGTCCTCAGGGTCCCCATGTCCAATGCAGAGCTATAGTTCCTGAATCATTCTTGATGACATCAGGGGGCACTGACCTCCAGAGTGCAGGGGAGCAGCCTGCAGGAGCAGAGGTTCAAGTACATTATAAAAACTGCTTTATCTCATCCCCCAGACACAAACAAGCAGTTAGCCCTTGCAGCACTGGCATGGCCCCATTGGAAGGATAGGCTTTTACTTTTCAAGGAGCTCAGCTTTATTGACTGGACTTTATTTTAAAGTAAACCTATAAAGACATAAATATAGGGGCTTCAATGACTGGCTTGCTTTTTAAAGGTGCAGAAACCAAGGCTGTCATCCTGATCCTAGTTTCACTATGCTGCTGGTAAAGTCTGCACAAGATCGAAGCCCTGGAAACTGTACCTGGCAGGTTTACTATGATGCCTTGCCTTGGTTTACATTGTAAGCATTGTCATTATTATCAATCACACATTACAATATTTCCCATCACTAAAAGGGTGACAAATAAAGTGTACAACAGCAGAGATATATATAAAAGAATAAACAATGGCATTATTAAGAGCTGCAGTACTATAGTAGCACTGTTCACAGTGGGTGTAGGGGAGCTGTATACTGACACAGTGGACAAGAGCAGTTTCTCATAAAAGGAATATTATTTTGGTAATGAATTGAGCCAGGAGAAGGAGAAGACGTGACGTGAAGAGTCTGTGTTTTCAGACTGATTCGTTTCTGGAGTCCCCTGTGCATCTCCCAGGGCTGCTGCCTCAGATCCAGTCTGTAAGAAAATCAGCTTTGTGTGAGATACAAGACATTCACAGATTGGATGGAAACTGTAGGAGAGATGTACACAAATATATTCACCTACTGCGTGTACCATAACTAAACAGAGCCGTGAAGGATATCAGTCATGAGACAAATATGTGACCGCTGTCTCTGATCTCAATAATCACTGATTAGGTGCAAGCATGCAGCAAGTGAAGAAAGAGAAAAATAAAAACTTCCTAAAAATGACATCCAGCATTGTCAAATGAGGAGGTTGGCAATGGTAGACTACATATTAGGACTGATTTATTAGAGTAATAGAGCATGTTTACTTTGCAACATAAATGTTCACGTAGCTTAGTGAATAACATGAAGCTCATCTGCCCCACCACTGTAACCCTCTGCCTGCACATCTGCCCCACCACTCTAACCCCTTGCCTGAACATCTGCCCCACCACTGTAACCCCCTGCCTGCACATCTGCCCCACCACTGTATTACCCTGCTCATCTGCCCCCCCACTGTAACCCCCTGCTCATTTTCCCCTCCAATACACCTCCTTTCACATCTGCCCCACTGCACTACCCCCCCAGATTTTCTGCCCCAACACTGAACCCCCTTCTCATCTGCTCCACCACTGTAACCCCCTATACATCTGCCCCACCACTGTACTACCCTGCTCATCTGCCCCACCAATTTACCCCCTTTCTCATCTGCCCCACCACTGTAAACCCTTGCACATCTGCCCCACCACTGTACTACCATGCACATCTGCCCCACCACTGTAACCCCCTGTACATCCGTCCCACCGCTGTACCACACTGCTCTTCTGTCACACCACTGTAACCCCCTGCTCATTTGCCCCACCAATGTTCCCCCTTTCTCATCTGCCCCACCACTGTACCTCCATGCACATCTCCTCCACCACTGAACCATCTTCTCATCTGTCCTAACATGAACTTATCTGCTCATCTGCCTCCCCCTCCACCTGTTTCCCCTTCTCTTCTGCCCCACCACTGTAACCCCCTGCTCATGTGTTCCACCGATGTACCTCCTTTCTCCTCTGCACCCCGCTGCTCCTCTGCCCCACTGTTGTAACCCCCTGCTTATCTGTCCCACCAATGTACCTCCTTTCTCCTCTGCACTGCTCTGCACATCTGCCCCACCACTGTACCTCCCTGCACACCTGCTCCACCGCCATATCCCCATGCTCTTCTCTCTCACTACTGAATCACTTTCTCATCTGTCCTAGGACTGAATGTTTCCCATCTTATACAATGTGTGGGGGCGCAGAGCCCTCTCCCCCTCAGTGCAGGTGCAGCGTGGGGAATTCTGAAACTGGAATGCATTATTGTCTCACTGACACTTCCCTGCACTGCTCTGCTGATGGGGAGGGAGTCGAGTGCCAGCAAAAGAGGCTTTGCATGCCGCGGGTTGCCTACCCTTGATCTAATCTTGTACAAGCAGAAATCCTGTTTTTAATTTTCCTTTCACATGACTGGATATTCATGGGGGCTTGAAAACAGTAGAACATATTTATATTAGAAAGTTAAATGTTTCCTTAGCTTGGTGAATGACGTGAAGCTAAGGGGAAATTAAAGCTTAGAAAGAATACCCAAGCAGCAAGGTTTGGATCTTTGTCAGCACAATTTCACCTCATTTACAAAGCTTTGCAAAGTAAAAAATGTCTTTGCTAGTTTAATGGCCTATATTTCATTAACATATCAAGCCATAGTGAACACAGCTTCACAGTACTGTATTTACTAAGCTAATAGAATATTATATCACTTTGCTAAGTAAACAGCCTCTACTTCTTTGGTAAAATCCCGAGTGTGGCTCCGGGTGGATTTTCAGTACCAAAACGGTAACCCTGAGCCACACTCGGGATCGCATCGCAGGATCCAGGTACAGTTACTTACCTTGTCCCCAGGATCCTGCGATGTCTCCCCGCTGTGTGTGCGAGCCGTGTCTCCGCTCGATGTATCACAGTGCCGGGCTCCATTCCCTGCGAGCGTTGCGACACAGGGGGATGGAGAACGGCGCCAAATTCAAAAAGTGAAACACACACAATACATACAGTACACTGTAATCTTACAGATTACATTACTGTATCAAATTATTTCACCTCTCTTTTGTCCCTAGTGGTTTGTCCAGTGCCCTGCATGCAGTTTTATATTATAAATATAAAAGAAAAACAAGAAAAATAAATTACATTTAAAAAGTGCATTGTGCTTTAATTACCATACTCCTCAGTCTTGGTTCCAAACAAATCTTCCTAAACTATCCTCCAGTAGAATGGATCAAAGTCACAGTTTCCTCTATGAGCCAAGCTAATTTCCTGCTCTGGGGACCAGACATTTCTCCCGCTCATTTTCTTCTTGGGCACTGGTCCCCTCATCGTCTCTTTGAGTTCTCCTGCCTCTAGAGCCTATGAGAGTGGACACAACCACTGATACTACTCCAATAGGAGATGTCCACATCATCCAGGCAATGATGTGGACATCCAAAGAAGGAAGGACCCTAATAAGTAAAGGGAAGATGATAGAAGGATCACCATGTGACCATGGCTTTGGGTAAGTAAAATGGGCATTTGGATGTTGGGCTTTAAAACAACAGCTTTCCCGGTCAGATTTCTGTTTTACCAAACAGTTTTTTATGCACTATAAACAGCTGAACCTCACAGATACTCATTGGTGTATATCAGTCAACAAAGGATTATCCACTTTCCAGATGAAAAATACATTTTCCATTGAATTCCCAAAAAAAGAAGATATCCCAGCCCTTTAAACAACAGCAGAAACTGATTGTATTTCTTAGTAGACAGTCTATCCAGATATAATAGTGTTTGCATGGACAGCGGATGTCTGTGTGTCTAAACTGACATGCTGCAATACTAGATTTTTCCTTTGGAAGAATCTATAACTTCACTGGTCATAAAGGCTCTGGGTCATAATTACTGTATAATCATATTTGAAATGGATGTTTTAGGGAGGCACTTATATTTATAAAGTACAGTTGGCAGTCAGATTTGCTTGCCCATTCTGGTTCAGATAAAATTTACTAACTCGTTCCTCAAAACACTACTTACTCTGCTAGCTACGCAATTAAAAATATTCACTGTACATTAGCTAGATGCGTTCATTTGTGCATGCATCAGGCTGAATTAAGAAGGTTTACAATTAAAGTGCAATGTTTCTCCATGGAAGCTCACTGTCCCCTGAAACCCCCTCCCCATACTACCATTCTGACACACCAGGCATGTGAGCGGTTTGTTATTGGCATGGCAAGGGGGAAGTGACTGTGCAACTTACTTCCATAAAGTCAGGCCACATGCCCTTCAACAATGGCATTGGCAATGATCCCCTCCCAAAGTACCAGTACTTGGGGCAGATGGGCACCCTGTTCTTTAGCGCCCAAAGCTGCCCAGGAAGGGTTGCCATCATGAGGGGAAAGGGGGGGTAATGGGGGGTGTGTGTGTGTGAAAGCTACCCGTCACATATATATATATATTAGGGGTCCTGTCATTTTAGAAGAATGTGTAATGATCCATCCAATTACCAGACCTCACACCTTGGTGACCACACATACATGCAAGTCAACAGATATAATAACAATTACAGATAACAGAATATACAGTACATTACTTTGTATATGGCCACATGGCACAGCTGTGTTAGTTCACTCTTTATTAGTAAGAGCTGCATGTTAATGTACAGAAACAAATATTGATGACTGAAATATGAAACAGAAATTGTAACATTGTTAATAAAGCATGACTATTTGATCAATCAAAGAAACAATATAAATACCAAGGCGTGAATAAACAGTAACCAATGTACAAGTAATACAAAATTCCAAAAGTTTCTAATGAGCCAGTATTGGCAAACACCCAAACATTTGTTTTTTCCTCTGTACATAAGTTGGATGTTCGATAGTAACACAGAGTTCAGTTAATGAAGAGTGATAATAACATATTCAGTAGATCAAAACCACCTTTACCCCCCCAAAGCCAGTTTATTTTTTATTAGTCTGCAGAGTGATAGAGCTGATTAAGACAGTTATAGCTGTCTGAGTGTGGTCACAGAATGCCTGCATTTGGGCATCCAAATCTTCTGGTGCTTCTCCTAACACAAATGGTGGCATCATATGACGTTTAGGCTCCAGAAAGGGTAAATATAAAATATAGTCCCTAGATTTGTAAGAGATCAGGGCACCACATCTAAATAGTTTGAAGTAAAATAACTAGACTAAACAACAGGATTTTTAAGATGAGTAATGAACTTATAATACCCAAAAATTTAATTTTTTTTCATTATAATTGCATTAAAAAAAACAACAATCAATTAAATCCGAAAAAACTTTCTCCTCAACAGGTACAATAATGATATAACAAATGTGTATATTCCCATTTATTTTCTTTGACCATCCAGTAGATAGTTTATGCATCCTCACAAAGTATGGGAACTAGACATCTTAGTTGATATAATAATAAAATCTTTAGATAACAATTACCACAACTTAAGGGAATTCCTTTGGGACTCCCAGATCTCCAGAACTAGTGTCCCCATTGGAATACTTCCCCGTTCATACTTTTCTGGGGATAACCCAAAATTTGAGATTTTCTTTTAATTTCACTTTAAATGGTAATAGTAATCAGGAGAGGGTGAATCTCCCTAACAGGAGCACGGGCAACAATAAAAACTGACAGGCATTCGAATCCCTCACCACTCTATTCAAAATAAACAAAAAAAAATAAATTGCCTTTAGTTATACTGTAAACTCCAGCTTATCAGCAGAAAAATAGCACGACTTAATCTTTTAAACAATATACAATATCAGACAGGTACACACACAGATGTGTACTACATTAAGTCTGTGAGTAAATGGAAATTGTAGCATCATGCGATGTTTAGGCTATAGAGAGGGATGGAGATGTCCTCTGCTAACTCCTCCAACTCCAGTTTATTAGTGGGAAAACATGGCTTAAACTTTTAAGCTTTCTCTAACCTTATCAGGCAGGTTCATATACTGTAGGTGCTTACTATATAAAGTCTGTGCTCAAATGGAAATAAACAGTACCCCATTATCATTCATTTGGCCTTTTTTTTGGTATTCGGTATTTAGTTCAAGCTCATCAGTTAAAAAGGAGATAACGCTGTGATAGGGGTTTTCCAGTTTCTACAAAGGTGGACCATAGACTTTTGACCTTCGCTGTAACAAGACACAGGCATCTACACTCATAATGTGCCATGCAGCTCATATGCCATTTCTAAGACCAGGAATCTGTTACATTAATGTAAATATGCAAGGTTGCGCCTTCTGAAATGCTAAGCTTAATAAACATTTTAGTCTCTAGTTCCATTACCTGAGTTGTTGCACAGTTTTACAGTTCATATCTTCCCAAGCTGTATATACTGATTCATCTAGATGCCTGGAGGCTTCTACTTGGGTTGGGGCTGACCTCTGAAACAGTCCAAGGCACTTACATTCAACTAAATTCATATACCATTGTTGCTGTCAATATTCCTGTCCTTATTTACCCTGTGATGTTTCCTGCACTGTATATTTTGTTAACGCCAATAGCAGATGCTGTAAAACATATTTCTGGTAATATTGTTTTCTGTTAACAGAGGCAGTGAAGTCTTTCTTTGTAAGTTCAGTAAATACATGTACTGTACATGAAGATGACTGAGTCAAGCAGTTTACAATATATTGTGGATTAATGAACCCCTTGGTATTTTTTTAAATCAGGTGATAATGGCATTTCTTCTGTTACAGCCACCTTCAACAATACACTCTTTTGGTGGTATCCTGAGAAGTGTCTACTGATAATATCCCATCTTTAACAAACATGCTACTAAGGCAAACATGGCAGGATTTGATGCTCAAATTTACTGAGCATTTATATTAAATCATAATTTTAAATAAAGTACTGGTTCTTAAAAACCAACAAGGTACTCAAGGAAAAGGCCCCATATTGTATTGTTGGAGGAATCCAGTATACTCTGATAAAACACATGCAAGCACCGATAGAACATGCAGTGTCCTAGCAGAAGTGCTAACCACTAAGCAGCTGTGCTGCCTAGGATTACGATAGCAAGGACTAAAAAAGCAACATCTTTTGTTACAAAAAAACTTTGTTTTTGGCCCAAAAACATTGTTTTTTTTTTTTTTTTTTTTACAATAAGTTTGATAGTACGTTGTAAACTTCTGAGATTAAAAAAACGTGTAGTTTGCCAAACAGGCTTTTTTTTCCCAAAAAAGTAGTGGTTCTAGTATTTTGCCACCTGCCTACCTGCCACAGGGTCATACCCACTCCCCACAAAACACATAAAATAACAGCCTGGGTCTTTATATAGAGAAACTTCCCAAGCACACCATGTTTGCTAATCCACCTGTTTCTTGGGTCAGAAGGAATTCAAAGGATTATGAGGATTCATGTATCCCTTGTTTCAAACCAGTGATGCTGGATAGATGATTAATTACAGAGGAATAGAATCATTATTCCACAACTTCACCCACTTTTTTGTCTCACAGTCCTGCTGTATGGGGAGGCTTGTTGCTGAAGGTGGTGCCTGAGTCTGGGGTCTGAAAAGCTCACACTGCCTTGCTTGAAGGTTTATAGAGGAGGAATGAAGCACCAAGGGAAGAAGTTTTGCTGATGAAGAGTGCCCTGGAAAGCTGGGAACAAGCTGCTGCAGTGGAAATCGCAGGAAGTCTGGTTGTCTAATTGTAAAGGTAATTGTACTGCCTAAGGCTGCTCAATAGTCAGAAGAGTACAGATTGCTGGTCTAGGCTTAAAGTGGTTGTAAATCTCAGACATGAAATATGAACAAAGCATATCCCTCAATAGTGTTTACTTGTTTCAGTCTAGAGCACTAAGTGTAATTTCTGTCTGCTGCTTCGTTCTTCTGCTATCAGCATGAATCACTTCTAACAAGCTTTCCCGACACCAAGAGAAAAAAGGTCATGGGAGGGAGCTCCAGCAGAGTGACAGCCTCAGCTCTGTTTCTGTGTGTGAAGGGGGGGGTCCCTTCCCTCCAATCAACTCTCAGCTCTCCTCACTGAGCTCTGCAGAATGTAACTTTAGCTGTGTTCCCTTTTTTCTGACAGCTCAGACAAGTTTTATAAATTCTGCACTTTGAATGGATATAGAGAAGATAAACAGGTACAACTTATGCAGGAGGATTTGCTTCACCTCTATGTATCATCTGAGGCCAGTCACTTCACTAGGTATATTTAAGGGTTTATAACCACTTTAAAGGGTCTTTCTGTATTGATTGTTGAGAGCCGATACTCCTGGAGTTGCATTTTAGCCGCTTTTTGGGTATTCTGTGCCCTATCCCTCTCTCCGTGAGTTTATGGTCCTATGATAAACCTTTTAACGTGACTGGCACCCAATTTTTTTCATCCTCACAAGGAGTCAGGAATTCCACCCTGAGGTTTGAAATGCTAGTCCACTAAGCTGCTTGCAGGTCCTTACCTGCCTCCCAGGGGTACACATCTTAATGTAGTGATTTAACATGGGGTTAGAGCTCTGACAAAATAAGTGGACCTTGCCTTTTAGTGCCTAGTCTGTTCTAAAGTGGGCCTTCACCTTCACTTTCTAGATCCTTTAGTCTTATTTTGAACCTTCTCCCTCAATAAAAAAATATAGAATTACATTTTTGTGGTAATGTTCCAACCACTTGCGCGAAAGTGTGAAAAATGAATTGTCTGGGACTGCCCACTGCCTACATACTTCTGGATTATGAATGTCACATATCCCAGAAATTTTCAGGTAATTCTGAGAAGACTGCACATGCCTGCTGCCAATACCACATGTGTGCAGTCAGTACTCAAACAAAATGGTTTCTGAGTAGTGTTAATACTGAGCATGTGCAGCATATTCCTGCACGTCATCAGGGAAGAGGGGGCGGGCATAAGTGAGTCCAGGGAGAAAGTTTCCTCTGCCCTTACTGCAAACGGCCAAGGTGATTAGAACAGTGAAAGGATAAAAACAAAGGTATTGCAGAAACAAAATCCTGCACTTTCACAGTCATTTTAAGGGTGCCTTTATTTTATTTTGGAAAATGTAGGTGTAGTTCGGGTACAGCAAATAACTTACTTAAAAAAGATGCACCCCAGTAAGTTCATTATTCTGTTGTAACATATCCAGATTCAGAATAGCAACAAAACATATTTAATTGAATTAGTAAGAAGGCAATGATGTGCTTCATAATATTTTAGTGGAGGGCATTTTATGCTCACTTTAACGGTACTAATTTGTCCTCTATGGATGAGTTTTCAAAGCCGGGATCCTGGCACTCTTAAGCCTCGTACACACGATCGGATTTTCGGCAGACAAACCGTCAGACTTTTGTCTGAAGGGTGTGTGCCTGGATTTTGTCTTGCATACTAACGGCACACGATTGGCGGCCAACAAACACGAACGTAGTGACGTACTACGTGGCATTTCAGCTCTTGAGCGCCACCCTTTCGGCACCTTCTTCTAATGTTGTGTTTGGTAAGCATTGATTCCGAGCATGCGTGTTTGTACTTTGGACTTATGTGTGACGGACATGTGTACATACGATAGGAAAATCTGACAACGGACCATTGTCCGGCGAAAATTTACTAGCCTGCCATCCAACATTTGTTGGCGGAAAGTTGGCCAACAATTGTCTGATGGAACGTACTAATGGTCGGATTTTAGGCAAACAGTCTGTCATCACACAATTCCCGGCTGAAAATCTGATCGTGTGTACGAGGCTTTAGCCTGGCCATAGCCGATTTGAATCTTGGCCAGTTAGTCAGATTCATCAGGAGATTTGAACCATGTACTGTATAGGCAGGCTGAATGTACTAAGCTGATCGATCGATCAACTTGAGTACAACTAGCCTGCTGGATTTTGGATTACTAGCCTGGTATAGCCACTAGCAATAATCACTGTGTTCTCCTGGCGGGGACGGCTTACACTGACCCAGCGGGAGGGATTCCCCTGTCAACCTGTGGTTGCAGGAAGAAATTTGCTCCGTGTATGGCCTGCTTTAGTTTTTAGTGTGGGGTTTCTGTCCTTAACACAGCATTGGAAACTACTGCTTTGATCTGTATCTAATCTGAATGGTTATACTGTCTCCTATCAGAATAAACTGCACTTTCTCCACATATTCTTAATTATATGGCCTCCCATTGACCCCTGGCAAATGTCAAACAACGCTGATTTAAATGTTTCTGTAATAATATAATCAACAAATGGTATTGTTGTTAAAATGCCTCCCCAACCAATATTCTCATAACGAATGTTATTGTCAAGTTATTTTTTTTTTTTGCTGTGTGAGTGATGTCCATTGCCAGTGCTTGATACTGGCCTTCGGGAAATACTCTGCTTATCAAGTTAGTGTGTAATTGGCTTTCCAAGACATAAATGAAAACTCTATGTCCCTATGTCAACCCTCACTGTTTGTGGAAGCTAAAGAGCAGTAGGAGAATAGATAGATTTAACTTACATGGGACTGGTTATATCATTAGACATTTTCTTTCCAGGCTTTACCTTTGATAACTATTTTAAAGAGACCATAAAGTTAAAATACAGTACCAGAATGTTGCCAAGTAAAACATATGCAGATAATTTCTATTCCATACCATGTTAAAATTAAAGGCCATTGTATGCACTGTGCACATTTTTTTGTATCAACATACAGTTGATGGTAAGTCTCTGGAAATGTATGTTTCGAAGCTTTACTATGGCTTGCAGTGATAGTTTTTCTGAAAATCAAGTGAACATGTTATCGTTTTCTTCATTGGTCTTTTTCACAGAATTCTCTTTATAAAGCTAAAAATGTTGAAGCAGAGTGGATTTTTCTATCACGTTTTTATTGGTGTAGCTAAGTACTAGCTACATTAAAACAGAACAGTTGATCAGAGGGGCCCATTCATGCTGACATTGAGCCAGACTCCAACACCGTGTCTTGGTTTGTGATTCTCTGAATCTCTACCAGTGTGTTTTATGCCTGCTGTACAAGCCCGATGCTGCCTCCATTGCAGGAGTAATTATGCTAATGGGATCATAAATTACCTTTCCATAAGAATAAAGCCCACCTGGGATGCTACTGCAGTAATGACTTTACAGAGGGCCATAGATAGGTAAGTGTAACATTGGGGAAAGGAGGGAGGGGTTGCAAGTAGGAGGGGAGTATGGGCCATTTAAAGAATAAATATACTTAATGCGCCCATATCCTCTAATTAGTAGGGGTGTCCCGTATCTTCACTGAAATCACATTGTCCCTGTCAGAGAATACCAACCAGCCGTTTGGCTAATATAAATGTGCATGCACGAAGATGTTGTGTAATAGAAATGCGCATGCGTGCATAAATGTTCACAGAGCAGCTACATGCATGCAGGAATTTGTGACAATGTGTGCATGTGAACGGGCGCGTGCACGATGTATGTTGGCACCAGGCGAACTATTTAAGGATGCTTCTGCCTGTGCTCTAATGCTGTCTGGTCTTCAGCTGTTCCCTGTGTCCTGTGTACCTCCAGTGTGTTCCCTTGGTTGCTGACCCGGCTTACTCCTGACCTGATCTCAGATCCTGCTTCTGTCTTGTTGCTAGTTCCTGACCCGGCTCGTTCCTGACTTTGGCTCTGCTCCAGATTTGGTACCTCGCTGCTTGCCTGTTGATGATCCTATATAATCTTGTGACCATGCCTCTGTCTCTGATCATGGCTAGGGATGAGCTTCACGTTTGAATCGAACCCATGTTCGACTCGAACATCGTCTGTTCGATCGTTTGCTGAATTGCGAATGATATGGGCCGTTTGCGCCAAATTCGTGTGGCGCGTCATGGCCCATAATTCACTGCGGCATCGCAGTGCATTGCTGGCTGATGATTGGCCAAGCATGCACTATGACCTGCATGCTTGGCCAATCACAGCGCCGTCAGTAGAGAGAGCTGTAATTGGCCAAAGCCAGGGTGGCTTTGGCCAATTATGGCTCAGGGGGTTTAGAACACGCCCCACACTATATAAGGCCGCCTGCACGGCGGCCCTGTGTAGTGTGTTCCGGCGTGCTTAGAGCGAGAGGGAGACAGTGTCATTTCATTGAGTTAGATAGATTAGGCAGGACAGTCAGTGAGTTAGCTGCACTTACAGTGTATTGTGTATATATATGCATCCCAGGTGTTGTATATATATATATATATATATATATATATATATATATATATATATATACACACTGTACACACTGTATTCAGTTTAGCTAGATCCGTTCCTGTTATCTTCCTACTGACAGGCAGGCTTGTCTTATTACAGTATTTACAGCTACCTGAAGAAAATTGCTGGTGTTCTTTTGATCCTATTAGTACCACAGTCAGGCAGCTAGACTATTTACAGTTAGTATAGTGCGTCCTCCTCACAGTGTTCAATTAAAGCTACAAGTTAGTTTAGTGTGACCTCTGCACAGTGTTCAGCTAAAACTACAAGTCAGTGTAGTGCGTCCTCCTCACAGTGTTCAGCTAAAGCTACAAGTTAGTGTAGTGTGACCTTGGCACAGTGTTCAGCTAAAGCTACAAGTTAGTGTAGTGCGTCCTCCTCACAGTGTTCAGCTAAAACTACAAATTAGTGTAGTGCGACCTCTGCACAGTGTTCAGCTAAAGCTACAAGTTAGTGTAGTGCGTCCTCCTCACAGTGTTCAGCTAAAACTACAAGTTAGTGTAGTGCGACCTCTGCACAGTGTTCAGCTAAAGCTACAAGTTAGTGTAGTGCGTCCTCCTCACAGTGTTCAGCTAAAACTACAAGTTAGTGTAGTGCGACCTCTGCACAGTGTTCAGCTAAAGCTACAAGTTAGTGTAGTGCGTCCTTCTCACAGTGTTCAGCTAAAACTACAAGTTAGTGTAGTGCGACCTCTGCACAGTGTTCAGCTAAAGCTACAAGTTAGTGTAGTGCGTCCTCCTCACAGTGTTCAGCTAAAGCTACAAGTTAGTTTAATGTGACTTCTGCACAGTGTTCAGCTAAAGCTACAAGTTAGGGTAGTGCATCCTCCTCACAGTGTTCAGCTAAAGTTACAAGTTAGTGTAGTGCGTCCTCCTCACAGTGTTCAGCTAAAACTACAAGTTAGTGTAGTGCGACCTCTGCACAGTGTTCAGCTAAAGCTACAAGTTAGTGTAGTGTGTCCTCCTCACAGTGTTCAGCTAAAGCTACAAGTTAGTTTAGTGTGACCTCTGCACAGTGTTCAGCTAAAGCTACAAGTTAAAGTAGTACGTCCTCCTCACAGTGTTCAGCTAAAGCTACAAGTTAGTGTAGTGCATCCTCACACTCACAGTGTTCAGCTAAAACTACAAGTTAGTGTAGTGCGACCTCTGCACAGTGTTCAGCTAAAGCTACAAGTTAGTGTAGTGCGTCCTCCTCACAGTGTTCAGCTAAAACTACAAGTTAGTGTAGTGCGACCTCTGCACAGTGTTCAGCTAAAGCTACAAGTTAGTGTAGTGCATCCCCCTCACAGTGTTCAGCTAAAACTACAAGTTAGTGTAGTGTGGCCTCTGCACAGTGTTCAGCTAAAGCTACAAGTTAGTGTAGTGCGTACTCCTCACAGTGTTCAGCTAAAGCTACAAGTTAGTTTAGTGTGACTTCTGCACAGTGTTCAGCTAAAGCTACAGGTTAGGGTAGTGCATCCTCCTCACAGTGTTCAGCTAAAGCTACAAGTTAGTATAGTGCGTCCTCCTCACAGTGTTCAGCTAAAACTACAAGTTAGTGTAGTGCGACCTCTGCACAGTGTTCAGCTAAAGCTACAAGTTAGTGTAGTGCGTCCTCCTCACAGTGTTCAGCTAAAGCTACAAATTAGGGTAGTGTGTCCTCTTAACAGTGTTCAGCTAAAGCTACAAGTTAGTGTAATGCGTCCTCACAGTGTTCAGCTAAAGCTACAAGTTAGTGTAGTGTGACCTCTGCACAGTGTTCAGCTAAAGCTACAAGTTAGGGTAGTGTGTCCTCTTAACAGTGTTCAGCTAAAGCTACAAGTTAGTGTAATGCGTCCTCACAGTGTTCAGCTAAAGCTACAAGTTAGTGTAGTGCGTCCTCTGAACAGTGTTCAGCCAAAGCTACAAGTTAGTGTAGTGCGTCCTCCTCACAGTGTTCAGCTAGAACTACAAGTTAGTTTTTTGTGAGCTCTGCACAGTGTTCAGCTAAAGCTACCTGTAGAAGGTTGGTGGTGTTTTCCTGATCCTATCACTACCGCAGGCAGCTAAATAAGCTACAAGTTAGCTTTTTGCGAGCTCTGCACAGTGTTCAGCTAAAACTACAAGTTAGTGTAGTGCGAGCTCTGCACAGTGTTCAGCTAAAGGTTGGTGGTGTTCTCATACTACAGGCAGGCAGTTGATTTTGCTAGCTGCAGTATCAGTATATATATATATATATATATATATATATATATATATATATCCCAGCTTAGTGCAGCTACAATCCATTAGTATGTCTGGAAGGCCCACTAGGAGAGGCAGACAGTCACAAGCCAATAAAAGAGGGCAAGTAGGCTCTGTGTCTAGAGGCAACAGTGCTGGTTGTGGAGACGGTGCATCCTCATCAGCACGTGGCCGTGGGACACGCTTGGCCTTTTTTTCGGCAGCTGGCCGTGTTGAGCTGCAACATGCGGAAGACTTGGTCGAGTGGATGACCAAGCCGTCCTCATCCTTCTCATCCTCTCTCACCCATGCTCAGAGTACTTTGTCTGGCAAAGCAGCTGCCAACGCCGCCTCTTCCCTCGGCTCAATGGCATCAGTGACTCCTTCCCTAGCCCCACCATGTCCTCCTGAGGAGTCCCTTGAACTGTATGACCACAGTGTTGGGTACATGCTCCAGGAGGATGCCCAGCGTTTAGAAGGCTCTGATGATGATACTGAGCTAGATGAAGGCAGTAACGTGAGCACGGACAGAGGGGGTACCCAAGAAGGGCAGCAATCTGGCAGTCATGCTCCCCCTGCTGCAGCATACTGCCAGGTTTGCTCCAGTGATGAGGAGGGAGGGGATGATGAGGTCACTGACTCAACGTGGGTGCCTGATGGCAGAGAGCAGGAGGAGGAGGAGCAGGAGGCACATCACCAACGAGGCAGGATGCCCTCCAGGGGCCAGCCTAAGGGCAGCACACTGACTGCATCACACCCCAAAGCTCTGCATGTGCAGGGCGCTGCTGTCTCTGTCTCTTATTCCAAAAGTTCTTTGGTGTGGGCCTTTTTTGAGACGAGTGCATCAGATCGCACCACATGCTTGACTAGACATATGTTGACCTGCCATGCAGTTCGTTGGCAAGCGTATCTAAAAGACCCACACCACAGAACAAAGAGGACCTCTCCTTGCTCCTCATCAGCTGAGATCTCCAACCCCACTATACCTTCAGTCCTCTCTGAGACCTGCACTGAGAGGAATGAAGGTGTAGAATTAGGTGTGTCACAGCCAAGTACTTGTGGGCAATCTGCTTTCGGTACACCGACGTCAGATTGTACCAGGCAAATTTAACATAAATACAATAAGTGCGCTTGCAATCAAATTATCATAAAAAACTAAATTCCCATACTGCTGGTACAAGAACATGCATGCATGTATTGTGCATAATAAGTGAATCATGCAACACATTCACGCACAGTGCTTGAAATTGAGTAAATAAACAAATAATACATGTGTATGAACATATAAAAGTAGTAGTGAAGGTGAAAAAAAAATAATAACTCAAATAGAAAAGTAAAGTTCCCCAAGGAAAGTTCAGTAAGGATGTATCAGTCCCTTTAAAGGAAGGATCGCATATCCACAGGTCCTTAGAGATCACCAATACAAGTGAAACAGAAGAAAAAATGATGTGAAGGGATATCCAGACAGACAGTGACTCCGGAGGATATTACAGATGGACCCTTACCAGGAATGGTGGACCTCCCTGATAGCAAGGTCTCGTAAACATGCAGATACAGCCCTCTGCAGGGACAGCTGGATGGTGGCGTCCAGATCAGCCGGTATGTGTAGTGCTCCAATGAGGGATGGTTCCAACCTGTCAGCCTGGAAGGGGGCACCCGCTGGGCCCGGAGGGCTGTGCGTGCAAGAGGAGGCAAAAAACAAGGGCTCCGATAGTGTAGTAATATTACAATTTATTTCCGTACACAGGCAGGAGAAAACAATTCCGCCGTACAAGAATTTAAAAAGCATGTACAAAGCCGGCATAAAATAACGAACACCTGTGCAAACATGGGGTGGGTGACGTGATGGCGTACAGTGCGTAGCCATGCATGCAAATTCTGACACGTTGGAACCATCCCTCATTGGAGCGCTGCACATACCGGCTGATCTGGACGCCACCATCCAGCTGTCCCTGCAGAGGGCTGTATCTGCATGCTTACGAGACCTTGCTATCAGGGAGGTCCACCATTCCTGGTAAGGGTCCATCTGTAATAAAATTTTTATATGTTCATACACATGTATTATTTGTTTATTTACTCAATTTCAAGCACTGTGCGTGAATGTGTTGCGTGATTCACTTATTATGCACAATACATGCATGCATATTCTTGTACCAGCAGTATGGGAATTTAGTTTTTTATGATCATTTGATTGCAAGCGCACTTATTGTATTTATGTTGACTGAACGCACAGATATTGGTGTTTTTTGTTTCAGCTGCATTTTTGTTTGTTTTTGTTTTTTTTGCTAACTGCTTTTTAGCGCAGGTTTTTCTTGTTTATAATTTTACCAGGCAAATTTCCCTGCCCCAGCTGCTGCACCGCCAAAAGAAGTTCGCTCCCAGCCATCCACATGCCCAGCGGTTGAATGCTAGCTTGGCAAAATTGCTAGCACTTCAACTGCTGCCTTTTCAGTTGGTAGACTCTGCCCCCTTCCGTGAGTTTGTGGAATGTGCGGTTCCTCAGTGGTACTCAAATGCCACTTTTTCTCACTGAAGGTGATTCCGGCTCTCTACCGGCATGTGGAAGGCAATGTCCATGCCTCGCTGGACAGGGCAGTCAGTGGTAAGGTGCATATTACCGCTGACTCATGGTCCAGCAGGCATGGACAGGGACGTTACCTAAGTTTCACCGCGCATTGGGTGACTCTGTTAGCAGCTGGGAAGGATGCAGGACAAGGTGCAGTAGTGTTGGAGGTTGTTCCGCCACCACGCCTCCAAAATGCCACTACTAATGATTGTGACACACCTCTCTCCTCCACCCCCTCCTCTTCTTCTTCCTCCATGGCCTCTTCCTGTGCTTTGTCCTCGGAACCAGCGGTGCTCCGTAGCCATTCAAGGGGCTACACAAGTATGCAGGCCAAAAGATGTCATGCAGTGCTTGAGCTGGTGTGCTTGGGGGACAGGAGCCACACTGGGGCAGAGGTTCTGTCAGCTCTGCAGGGGCAGGTTCAGAGGTGGTTGACGCCACGCCAACTTAAGGCAGGAATGGTGGTTTGCGACAATGGCACCAACCTCCTCTCTGCCCTCCGACAGGGACAAATGACCCATGTTCCCTGTTTGGCTCACGTCCTTAACTTGGTGGTGCAGCGGTTCTTGGGCAAGTACCCGGGCTTACAGGATGTCCTGAGGCAGGAAAGTCTGTGTGCATTTCTGCCAGACATATAATGCCAGTGCTCGGCTGGCAGACCTCCAAAAGGAGTTTAACCTGCCCAAGAACCGCCTAATCTGTGACATGCCCACCAGGTGGAACTCAACGTTGGCCATGCTGCAGTGGCTGCACACGCAGCAGAGGGCCATCAATGAGTACCTGTGCGACTATGGCACCAGGACAGGGTCAGGGGAGCTTGTTTTTTTTCCCCACGCCAGTGGGCCATGATCAGGGATGCATGCACTGTCCTGTCACCATTTGAGGAGGCCACGAGGATGGTGAGCAGTGACAGTGCATGCATCAGTGTCCCCCTTGTCCACTTGTTGGAGCACATGCTGCATGGAATAATGGACAGGGCACTTGAGGCAGAACAGAGGCAGGAAGAGGAGGGCTTCCTTAGCTCTCAAGGCCCCTTTATCCAGATAGTGTTCCTGCGTGCCCGCCGATCACACAGGAAGAGGACTAGGAGGAGGAGGAGGAGGATTGTGTCAGTATGGAGGTGGAGCCTGGCACTCAGCATCAGCAGCAGTCTTTAAGGGATCAGTCCCAAGAAACACATGGACTTGTACATGGCTGGGAGGAGGTGGCTGCGGACCATGTCGTCCTTAGTGACCCAGAGGACTCAGGACCGAATGCCTCAGAAAACCTACGCTGCATGACCTCCCTGATCCTGCAAAGCCTGCGTAAGGATCCTCGTATTCGTGGTATCAAGGAGAAGGACCAATACTGGCTGGCAACCCTCCTTGATCCACGTTACAAGGGTAAGGTTGCGGACCTTATCATGCCATCGCAGAGGGAGCAGAGGATGAAACATCTTCGGGAGGTCTGTGCAACGCATTCCCAGAGACTGGGAGGTTACAAACTCCTGTTTCTGGACAACGTGTTGCTGAGGCTTCGGTCAGTCAAAGAAGGAGCAGTGGAGAAAGTGGCCGTCTGAGCGATGCGTTCAGACAATTTTTTGGTCCGCAGCCCCAAGGTATGATCGGTTCCAGCAACCATCTCCAGAGTCTGTTTTACATGGTGCAGGAATACCTAGGGGCAAGATCTGACTTGGACACCTTTCCCACCGAAAATCCTCTGGGTTACTGGGTCTTGAGGATGGATCACTGGCCAGAGCTTGCACAGTATGCAATTGAGCTACTGGCCTGTCCTGCATCCAGCGTTCTTTCAGAACGCACATTCAGTGCTGCTGGAGGCTTTGTAACTGATCACAGGGTGCGTCTGTCCACCGACTCGGTCGATCGACTGACCTTCATAAAAATGAATCAGTCTTGGATCACCATCAGCTACCAAGCACCTGATGCTGATGTAACCGAATAATTTTTAAAAAAATCTCAGATCCCTTCAAAGACTGCCTATGCTGATGCTGAGTGACTATCCTGAGTAATTATGCTCTTCCTCCTCAATGATCACGCTGATAGCTTGTAAGAACATTTTTGGTTCTGGGCGCCACCACCAGTGCCTAAGGCCCAATTTTTCAGGCATGTCATTACAATTTTTGTTGCAATACTTTGCAGCAGGGCTCGTTCCTGCGTTCCAACTAGAGTATCTGTGAGGGGTTACAGTGTTGTGGCACCAGCACCAGTGCCTAAGGCCCAATTTTTCAGCCCCTGTCTAATGGGGGCGTGTAATTACAATTTTTGATGCAATACTTTGCAGCAGGGCTCGTTCCTGCATTCCAACTAGAGTATCTGTGAGAGGTTGCAGTGTTGTGGCACCAGCACCAGTGCCCAAGGCCCAATTTTTCAGCCCCTGTTTAACAGGGGAGTGTAATTACAATTTTTGATGCAATACTTTGCAGCAGGGCTCGTTCCTGCGTTCCAACTAGAGTATCTGTGAGGGGTTACAGTGTTGTGGCACCAGCACCAGTGCCTAAGGCCCAATTTTTCAGCCCCTGTCTAACAGGGGCGTATAATTACAATTTTTGATGCAATACTTTGCAGCAGGGCTCGTTCCTGCATTCCAACTAGAGTATCTGTGCGAGATTGCAGTGTTGTCGCACCAGCACCAGTGCCTAAGGCCCAATTTTTCAGCCCCTGTTTAACAGGGGAGTGTAATTACAATTTTTGATGCAATACTTTGCAGCAGGGCTCGTTCCTGCGTTCCAACTAGAGTATCTGTGAGGGGTTGCAGTGTTGTGGCACCAGCACCAGTGCCTAAGGCCCAATTTTTCAGCCTCTGTTTAACAGGGGCGTGTAATTACAATTCTTGATCTAATATTTAACAGCAGGGCCCGTTTCTGCGCCCACCAAGAGTGAGTGAGGACTTACAGTGTTGTGGCACCAGCACCACCACCATCACCAAAGGCCCAATTTTTCTGCCCCTGTTTAACAGGGGCATGTAATTATAATTCTTGATCTAATATTTCACAGCAGGGCCCTGTGAGGGCTTACAGTGTTGTGGCCACAACAACACCTAAGGCCCAAATTTCTGCTGAGTATATAGGGCAGGCCCCTACTTTCAAACATCCAACTTACAAACGACTCCTACTTGCAAACAGAAGGAGACAACAGGAAGTGAGATGAAATCTACCCCTAGGAAGAGAAATTCTCTCCTGTAAGAGTTAATATGGGAAAAACATTTCTCATTTCCACTGATGCTTTATCACCAATCCTTGTTTCACAAAAAAACCCAAATTTTCAAAAAACATTTGTCATTGGGACAAAAAGTGAGGTGAAATCTTCTGAAGAGGAGCACAGGCAGCAAAACAAATGTTACATGGGTGATAACCCTTCCCTATGTTTTCCAAAAAGTTTAAAATAGATTTTTTGGCTGGAGCTAAACACGTTCAAAATGTACCATTTCAAAATTACAAACAGATTCTACTTAACAACAAACCTACAGTCTCTGTCTTGTTTGCACCGCCTGTATACGGCTGTTCAGAGTGCAGAGCCTGTATACTGCTGTTTCCTTTTTTAATTTGGGTGCGGGTTCCCCTTAATATCCATACAAGACCCAAAGGGCCTGGTAATGGACTGGGGGGGTACCCATGCCGTTTGTCTCACTGATTTTCATCCATATTGCCAGGACCCGACATTACATTAAAGCCGCAAGCAGTTTTAAATGACTTTTTTTCCTTTAAAAATGACATTTTGTACAGGGACTGTTCTAAGCACGGGAAACACGCGCCACTTTACAGGCATACTATAGACACCCCCCAGGTACGATATTTAAAGGAATATTTCACTTTTTTTTTTTTTTTACTTTAAGCATCATTAAAATCACTGCTCCCGAAAAATTGGCTGTTTTTAAAAGTTTTTTTTGCATTGATACATGTCCCCTGGGGCAGGGCTCGTTCCTGCATTCAAACTAGAGTATCTGTGAGAGGTTGCAGTGTTGTGGCACCAGCACCAGTGCCTAAGACCCAATTTTTCAGCCCCTGTTTAACAGGGGAGTGTAATTACAATTTTTGATGCAATACTTTGCAGCAGGGCTCGTTCCTGCGTTCCAACTAGAGTATCTGTGAGGGGTTACAGTGTTGTGGCACCAGCACCAGTGCCTAAGGCCCAATTTTTCAGCCCCTGTCTAACAGGGGCGTGTAATTACAATTTTTGATGCAATACTTTGCAGCAGGGCTCGTTCCTGCATTCCAACTAGAGTATCTGTGCGAGATTGCAGTGTTGTGGCACCAGCACCAGTGCCTAAGGCCCAATTTTTCAGCCCCTGTTTAACAGGGGAGTGTAATTACAATTTTTGATGCAATACTTTGCAGCAGGGCTCGTTCCTGCGTTCCAACTAGAGTATCTGTGAGGGGTTGCAGTGTTGTGGCACCAGCACCAGTGCCTAAGGCCCAATTTTTCAGCCTGTTTAACAGGGGCGTGTAATTACAATTTTTGATGCAATACTTTGCAGCAGGGCTCGTTCCTGCGTTCCAACTAGAGTATCTGTGAGGGGTTGCAGTGTTGTGGCACCAGCACCAGTGCCTAAGGCCCAATTTTTCAGCCCCTGTTCAAGAGGGGCATATAATTACAATTCTTGATCTAATATTTCACAGCAGGGCCCGTTTCTGCGCCCACCAAGAGTGAGTGAGGACTTACAGTGTTG
This sequence comes from Aquarana catesbeiana, assembly GCF_042186555.1. Classification (NCBI taxonomy): domain Eukaryota; kingdom Metazoa; phylum Chordata; class Amphibia; order Anura; family Ranidae; genus Aquarana; species Aquarana catesbeiana. The sequence continues at coordinate 530,417,016 of NC_133328.1, read as the reverse complement.
TGGCACCAGCACCACCACCATCACCAAAGGCCCAATTTTTCTGCCCCTGTTTAACAGGGGCATGTAATTACAATTCTTGATCTAATATTTCACAGCAGGGCCCTGAGAGGGCTTACAGTGTTGTGGCCACAACAACACCTAAGGCCCAAATTTCTGCTGAGTATATAGGGCAGGCCCCTACTTTCAAACATCCAACTTACAAACGACTCCTACTTGCAAACAGAAGGAGACAACAGGAAGTGAGATGAAATCTACCCCTAGGAAGGGAACTTCTCTCCTGTAAGAGTTAATATGGGAAAAACATTTCTCATTTCCACTGATGCTTTATCACCAATCCTTGTTTCACAAAAAAACCCAAATTTTCAAAAAACATTTGTCATTGGGACAAAAAGTGAGGTGAAATCTTCTGAAGAGGAGCACAGGCAGCAAAACAAATGTTACATGGGTGATAACCCTTCCCTATGTTTTCCAAAAAGCTTAAAATAGATTTTTTGGCTGGAGCTAAACACGTTCAAAATGTACCATTTCAAAATTACAAACAGATTCTACTTAACAACAAACCTACAGTCTCTGTCTTGTTTGCACCGCCTGTATATGGCTGTTCAGAGTGCAGAGCCTGTATACTGCTGTTTCCTTTTTTAATTTGGGTGCGGGTTCCCCTTAATATCCATACAAGACCCAAAGGGCCTGGTAATGGACTGGGGGGGTACCCATGCCGTTTGTCTCACTGATTTTCATCCATATTGCCAGGACCCGACATTACATTAAAGCCGCAAGCAGTTCTAAATGACTTTTTTCCTTTAAAAATGACATTTTGTGCAGGGACTGTTCTAAGCACAGGAAACACGCGCCACTTTACAGGCATACTATAGACACCCCCCAGGTACGATATTTAAAGGAATATTTCACTTTTTTTTTTTTTACTTTAAGCATCATTAAAATCACTGCTCCCGAAAAATTGGCCGTTTTTAAAAGTTTTTTTTGCATTGATACATGTCCCCTGGGGCAGGGCTCGTTCCTGCATTCCAACTAGAGTATCTGTGAGAGGTTGCAGTGTTGTGGCACCAGCACCAGTGCCTAAGGCCCAATTTTTCAGCCCCTGTTTAACAGGGGAGTGTAATTACAATTTTTGATGCAATACTTTGCAGCAGGGCTCGTTCCTGCGTTCCAACTAGAGTATCTGTGAGGGGTTACAGTGTTGTGGCACCAGCACCAGTGCCTAAGGCCCAATTTTTCAGCCCCTGTCTAACAGGGGCGTATAATTACAATTTTTGATGCAATACTTTGCAGCAGGGCTCGTTCCTGCATTCCAACTAGAGTATCTGTGCGAGATTGCAGTGTTGTGGCACCAGCAACAGTGCCTAAGGCCCAATTTTTCAGCCCCTGTTTAACAGGGGAGTGTAATTACAATTTTTGATGCAATACTTTGCAGCAGGGCTCGTTCCTGCGTTCCAACTAGAGTATCTGTGAGGGGTTGCAGTGTTGTGGCACCAGCACCAGTGCCTAAGGCCCAATTTTTCAGCCTCTGTTTAACAGGGGCGTGTAATTACAATTTTTGATGCAATACTTTGCAGCAGGGCTCGTTCCTGCGTTCCAACTAGAGTATCTGTGAGGGGTTGCAGTGTTGTGGCACCAGCACCAGTGCCTAAGGCCCAATTTTTCAGCCCCTGTTCAAGAGGGGCATATAATTACAATTCTTGATCTAATATTTCACAGCAGGGCCCGTTTCTGCGCCCACCAAGAGTGAGTGAGGACTTACAGTGTTGTGGCACCAGCACCACCACCATCACCAAAGGCCCAATTTTTCTGCCCCTGTTTAACAGGGGCATGTAATTACAATTCTTGATCTAATATTTCACAACAGGGCCCTGTGAGGGCTTACAGTGTTGTGGCCACAACAACACCTAAGGCCAAAATTTCTGCTGAGTATATAGGGCAGGCCCCTACTTTCAAACATCCAACTTACAAACGACTCCTACTTGCAAACAGAAGGAGACAACAGGAAGTGAGATGAAATCTACCCCTAGGAAGGGAAATTCTCTCCTGTAAGAGTTAATATGGGAAAAACATTTCTCATTTTCACTGATGCTTTATCACCAATCCTTGTTTCACAAAAAACCCAAATTTTCAAAAAATATTTGTCATTGGGACAAAAAGTGAGGTGAAATCTTCTGAAGAGGAGCACAGGCAGCAAAACAAATGTCACAGGGGTGATAACCCTTCCCTATGTTTTCCAAAAAGCTTAAAATAGATTTTTTGGCTGGAGCTAAACACGTTCAAAATGTACCATTTCAAAATTACAAACAGATTCTACTTAACAACAAACCTACAGTCTCTGTCTTGTTTGCACCTCCTGTATACTGCTGTTCAGAGTGCAGAGCCTGTATACTGCTGTTTCCTTTTTTAATTTGGGTTCCCCTTAATATCCATACAAGACCCAAAGGGCCTGGTAATGGACTGGGGGGTACCTATGCCGTTTGTCTCACTGATTTTCATCCATATTGCCAGGACCCGACATTATATTAAAGCCGCAAGCAGTTTTGAATGACTTTTTTACCTTTAAAAATGACATTTTGTGCAGGGACTGTTCTAAGCACGGGAAACACGTGCCACTTTACAGGCATACTATAGACACCCCCCAGGTACGATATTTAACCACTTCCTGCCCGCCCTATAGCGGATTGACGTCCGGGAAGTGGTTCTGTTATCCTGACTGGACGTCATATGACGTCCAGCAGGATAACATGCCGCAGCGCGCCCCCGGGGGCGCTCATCGCGGCGATCGGTGGAGCGGTGTGTCAGTCTGACACACTGCTACACTGATCTTGGTAAAGAGCCTCCGGCGGAGGCTCTTTACCACGTGATTAGCCGTGTCCAATCACGGCTGATCACGCTGTCAATAGGAAGAGCCGTTGATCGGCTCTTCCTCACTCGCGTCTGACAGCCGCGAGTAGAGGAGAGCCGATCGGCGGCTCTCCTGGCAGGGGGGGTGTGCGCTGATTGTTTATCAGCGCAGCCCCCCCGCAGATCACCACACTGGACCACCAGGGATCGCCGCTAGGACCACCAGGGAAGGGGCAACATGTGGATGGCCAGGTATGTACCCCATGGCCATCCACATGTGCCCAGTGTGCCAAATCTGTGCCAATCAGTGCCCACAAATGGGCACTGATTGGCACCATTAAGTTGCAGTGATGCCCAGCAATGCCAACCTTAGGGGCATCACTGCAAACAAGCAGTGCCATCAGTGCCACCCATCAGTGTCCATTCATGCCACCTGTCAGTGCCCATCCATGCCCATCAGTGCCCATCTATCAGTGCCCATCCGTGCCCATCTGTGCCAACTATCAGTGCCACCCATAAGTAACCATCAATGCCACCTAAAAGTGCCCATCTGTGCCACCTATGAGTGCCCATCAGTGCCGCCTATCAGTGCCCATCATCAGTGCCCGTCAGTGCCACCTCATCAGTGCCACCTCATTGGTGCCACCTCATCGGTGCCCATCAGTGCCGCCGTATCAGTGCCCGTCAGTGCCCATCAGTACAGCCATATCAGTGCCCATCATTGAAGAAGAAAACGTACTTATTTACAAAAATTTTTAACAGAAACAAAGAAAAACGTGTTTTTTTTCAAAATTTTCGGTCTTTTTTTATTTGTTGCGCAAAAAATAAAAACCGCAGAGGTGATCAAATACCACCAAAAGAAAGCTCTATTTGTGGGAACAAAATGATAAAAAATTTGTTTGGGTACAGTGTAGCATGACCGCGCAATCGTCATTCAAATTGCGACAGCGCTGAAAGCTGAAAATTGGTCTGGGCGGGAAGGTGTCTAAGTGCCTGGTATTGAAGTGGTTAAAGGAATATTTCACTTTTTTTTTTTTACTTTAAGCATCATTAAAATCACTGCTCCCGAAATAATGGCTGTTTTTAAAAGTTTTTTTTTGCATTGATACATGTCCCCTGGGGCAGGACCCGGTCCCCAAACCCTTTCTGGGACAATACCATGCAAATTAGCCTTTAAAATGAGCACTTTTGATTTCGAACGTTCGAGTCCCATAGACGTCAATGGGAATTTTCGGTCCGTTCGCAGGTTCTGGTGCGAACTGAACCGGGGGGTGTTTGGCTCATCCCTAATCATGGTTTACCGACTCGTTTGAGTGTCTGCCCGGCTGTCTGCTGTTGCAGTTCTGTGCCTCGCCTCCTGCTCTGAGAGCTCTGGCTAGCTACACGTAGTGGCCCCACAGCGCAAGTGGAGTGCTTCCTTAACCTCAGCTGAACTACTGTGCATGGCTACTGTTCCTGATCTGATGATTCTCCTGCTGCCTTGGAACCGCATCTCCTGCTTCAAGTTCCCCAATATACATCTGCAGGCACTCATGCTCCTCCTGTCCCTTGGTGCCCTCTGTTTCTTTCCCAGTGGGGCCTGGGCTGCAGATACAAGAGAGGCCGACCTCATCATTTCAGTCTCCTCTCAGGTACGCGACAGTGCCATTTACCCCTGCTTCCAATTTTAGATGTAAAGTGAAGTGTATGTTTAGCCAAAACTTTTTTTTCCCTATTTTGGATAGAGTTAAAACCCCTGTTGGTTTATTTTTTGCTATATATGTCATCTTGGGGAGATTTCTTTTTACTTCATCTCCCATAGACATAACAGGAAGTGAGAGCAAATCACTCCAAAGTAACTCAAAGTCCCCATCATAGACAGTTGTTGCAAGAAGCCGTGTACCCTTTGGAAGAGTTCCCCTTACCTTATGTTCTGATGACAACTCTAAAATTTTAGATTTCTTATCACTTCTTGTCTCAGTGACAATGGTCGCCTGGACAAATGTTGAGTATCCCCAGCAAGGACAGAAAAAAAAGCTAACAGGGGTTCAAATGTTAACTATATCTGCCCAAAGCTAAAAATAAACTTTTACACACATGTTAAAATATATCATTAGGCAAAACTGTTTCGTTTTCAGTTTTGGTTAGAGCCTCCGTCATGTTTTTATTGTTATAAAATGGGGGAAATGCCTCTGAAGGAACTTTGTAAATTAATTAGTCCTAATACCTTGCCAACTAAATCTAACCAGGGATAGAGAAAAAAAGCCCTAAACACAGTTAATAATGGGGCACCACCATAAAAAGAAAAACTACTATATCATCAACAAATTGTGGTAGCCAAAATGTAAATTCCAAGAAAAAACACCAGTCATAAAGATTCCAGCAAAGCTATTTCTTAGGTCACTAGAATTATTATGCCTGCCCAGGGTAATTTAGAGATATGGCACTATGCTCGAACCAAGCATGCATAGATTGTGTATGTGTACTAGAGACTTGAATATATTTCCATCAGAAGGCAATATAGATCTATATTCACCACAAAGCAGAAAAGCCTATTTGGTTAGAATGAAATGGTATACGTAATGCAATCCATCTTATTAATGAGCTAGTCCATATGTAACTGCTCAAATGGGAATTTGTCAACATGTGAATAATAACACATGCATTTAAATGTAAAGCTGAAATAGTGTAATGTTCATTGAATGGGTCCAGCGGATAAAAACTGCAATTGCATAAAGGACAGAGCAGATATTCAAATCGATCAGATGAAGTAGATCAAGTTGTGTGCAATTCATACACTCACATTAGTGTGCCTTAAGCCTCATATACACAATGAAAACATTTGATGAAAGATCATCTTTTTTTTTTTTTTGCTAGTCTCATATTGAAAATGAAGAGGTTACTCAATTTACCAAAATTCTTATATGACAAATTACAACTTTGGAAGTGATGTGATGTATTGTATTGTAATGTATTCTTTCGTTTCCAAGCATGCGTGGTCTTTCTTTTCCAATTTTTAAGTAAACTGAAATCATAGGCTCTGGTATTGTTTTGGGGTATTTGTGTATTTACTGTGAAGATTTGATTAAATTAATTTCTGTATTTATTTATTTTTAAATAATTATATAAATATTATATTTAACTGTGTTTTAGACCCTTTTTCTCTATCCCTGGTTATAGGTTTCTAATGAGGTCTGTGTCCCCAATGGAAATATTTACTTCTCTAATTGTACTGATGACAAAGTGATACTAAGAAATAAAAGGGGAAATCCAAAATTTTATAAATGTCCCCAAAACAAGAGTCAAGGAGAAATATTTTAATAGTGACACCTGTTTTGGGGACAGCTGTTCAACAGCTGTTCAAAAAGGAAATTTTCCTCCCTTTGGGAGACTTCCTCTAACTTCCGGATGTGTCTCTATGACATCAAGTGAAGGAAAATTTCTCCAAAGGTACACAGATAGCAAAAAAAATTAAAAGATAACCCTAGCAGGAATTTTAATCCTTCCCTACTCTATGCAAACCTAAAAAAAATGTTTTGGCTACACATGCTCTTTAAATTTACAGCAGACTTTACAAGAAACTAAATGCATATTTTTTTCCTGGTTTATAAGATGGTTTTCCCTTCTGATATTTCTACTGGTTTACACTTGGTAATGGGTTCCTTTTCCACAGCCTGGTTGTGCAGTATCATTTCATTTACATGTGTTAATACTCACTGTGCATTGTTTTCATGACAAGACCATTTGCTTTTTAGGTTGCTTTTTCATGCATTTGGAGCACCATATTTCATTTTCTCTAAAGCCAGAAAGGCTAAAATTATTTATGTGTTTTAGAAGTGCTGAGTTAACAGAGAATGCAGCTTAGCTTCAGCTAAGCCTTGAAAGATTAGGTCAGTCTTAACTGGTCCTCAAGGAACACAGGTCATATGATTTTTATAATTAACTTGGAACCAATTAGCAGGACTTGCATAGAAACCTACTGTATATTTCCATTAAAACCGATGAGTCAATAATTATTGAACTTAGAGACCTGACATAGCATACAGGTATTCAGTGGGGTTGAATATGCATGTGTATATTAGGAGACTATTAAAGGGGCTTTATTTTTCACAATTATAATATCTCTAGGATCTGGTGTATGAATACAGTGCATTTCAAAAAGAATGACCTGATTTTAAAAACTTATATCTGTGCAACCACACACCACTAATGAATGAAACCTGACGGCCACTAGATACCACTACTAGAGCCCAAATAGATGCTAACCTCAGTTAACAAGATGGCATCTAAGCAACAGAATTTTATGTTCTCCAATTTAGCAAGACTGAGTCCGTATTAATGGTGCAGTATGCGTTTCAACAGTGTTTTTCGGGACTGACTGTAACAGTCATCGTTGTTATAAACAATTTGAAGAATCAGGGTGTGTATGTAAGGGGAAGAATCCAGGGTGGCTACATAATACTTTAGAGGAAAACGTGCAATGAATTCAAGAGGCTTTTCAGTGAAGCCCGCACAAGTCCACTTGTCATGCTAGCCAGAAACTTACGATCGCTCATACAACTACTGGGCGTGTGTTAAGATGACAAGGCCATACCGATTGCAACTGGCGCAAGCTCTTCATGCAAGTGACAGAAGAAAATGTTTACAGTTCTGTCATATGTTCTTAGACGACATGGAGGACAACCGATTCTTACTGTGTTTGATTTTTAGTGATGAAGCAATGTTTTGCGTCACGATGTTCGCATATGGAGACTTGAGAAGCCACACAAACATGCGCATTTGTCTCCTCTCCCCCTCTGGTGCCACAATTGGCACCTTTCAGGGGGAGGGGGGACAGGATACCTGTCTTTGACAGGTATCCTGTTCCCACTTCCGGGAGTTCGGGCCGTGGCCTGTGACATCACCGTGGGGCTCCCTCCTCCTCCCTCCCTCCTCCTCTCCCTGCCACCGGGCCAGTAGGAGAGAGGACCGGGGCCTCGCGCATGCACAGTAGGTTTCCCGTCGTGAAGCCGTAATGCTGCACTGCCGGGTCCCCTTACCCGCAATGGCATCGGCAGCACCCGACAGCTGATGGAAACATTAGCTGTGGTGCCAACATCGCTGGACTCCGGGACAGGTAAGTGTCCTATTGCTAAAAGCCAGCAGCTGCAGTGTGTGTAGCTGATGGCTTTTATCCTTTATTTTTTTTTTGGTGGAACACCATTTAAGATTTAATTTTTCAGCAAGATGGAGCACTGCCACATTGGCACAACCAAGTTAGTTGATTTTTAAATGAAACAATGCCTCAACATTGGATAGGTCACAAGGTACCCCAAGACTTGACATTACACCCTGGGACTTTTTCATGTAGGGATATGTAAAACATCGTGTTTATGTTCCACCATTACCCTCTGACTTAGATGACTTCAAAAACAGAATCATGGCTGCAGTAACTTCTGTGAAAGAAGACATTCTCAGACGCGTTGGGGACAAATTCAGCTATCTTCTGCAGAACATTTATAACATGGTGAGAGAAACTTGAAGACTTACCTAATAGTTTGTAATTTGTTATGTAACTGTAACACATTTTCATGGTTAAATATAACTATTTGAAATCAGGTCATTCTTTTTGAAACACACGTATATGTATTTTAATAAATGTATTTTTAAAATAAAAAGTAAAAATAGGACTGAAGCAAACTATTTTAACCTTAATGGAATAGGGGTGTAAAGGGAAAAAACACACACACATAATAATGTAGGTGCAGTGAGTTGGAAAAAGTTGTGCTTGCTGCATCCTTGACACTCATTCTAGCAATTTGTGTGGGTTTAATAGCAATGCATGCAAGAAAGTACCTAAAACGCACAATGTGCCTGCAATGCATTGTACCCGCAACATAAATAATACACAGATGTGACCAGAGCTTTATGGAGGCTGAGACACATAAGAAGAGCAACTGGTTTGTGCATTTTGATACCTTGCATCAGTCAAATTATGTGTTTTGTTAAATAGTGTGCAATGCCTATACTTTTAAAGCTAAACTCTGGACAGGTATACTAAACTGCCAGTTAGTGTTGCAACGTATCCATCAAATGTTTTTTTACATAGAACAGGCCAGGGTATCTGATGACACTAGCCTGCTTTTATCTTCCCCATCCCTAGCAGTATAGAAACACCTTTCCCTTGCCTCTTACCACTCTGTCCAGCATGGATAACGAATGGAAGTACTGAGCACTTTTGGGTATGAAGGAACATTACTCCATGTGATATTACTGGGACCGTCAGTACTCTCACATGGGATGTTCATAGTCCTGTGTAAGCTATGGCTCCTATGAATCACAGATTTGCAAGACTTTCCTTTCACTGCTGGCAATTGAACATTGTGGCGTGGAAGAATGTTAAGTAAAAGCTGCTGGAAAGGCTTAAAGTGGTTGTAAAGTCAGAAGGTTTTTTTATCTTAATGCATTCTATGCATTAAGATAAAAAGCCTTATGTGTGCAGCAGCCCCCCTGAGCCCCCCTAATACTTACTGGAGCTCCATCTCTGTCCAGCAATGCCCACGTGTCTCGACTGTCCGGTAACTCTCCCTCCTGAGACACAGCAGTGGCGCCATTGGCTCCCGTTGCTGTCAGTCAAAGTCAGTTAGCCAATCAGGAGAGAGAGGGGGCGAGGTCGAACCGCAGTTCGGTGTCTGAATGGATACATGGAGCTGCAGCTCAGCTTGGGTGCCCCTATAGCAAGCTGCTTGCTGTGGAGGCACTCAACAGGATGGAGCGGCCAGGAGCACAGAAGAGGCACCCGGGAAGAGGAGGATCTGGGCTGCTCTGTGCAAAACCACAACACAGGGCAGGTAAGTATGACATGTTTGTTATTTTTATGGAAAAAAAATTAGACTTTACAATTACTTTAAATTAAAGCGAACCTCTTGCTTTGCTTTGCACTGGTAAAGCACTTTAACTATATACTGATACAATAAAGCATATCTAAGTAATATTTTGCAGCTTGTCAGATGTTAAAAAGGGTTGCTGTTTATACAGGCTTTTCCCTTCATTTTTATTTGGTAATCATGCAAATAACACACGTCCTGTTCCTTTGAAGCTACACTAATTTCTCCATTGTATCTATGGGAGGGAGCCATGCAGGCTGGATTTCAAACATGTCTGCCTTTAAATAAATATGTAAATATTATTTAAATATAAGCTTTCTTTTCAGCCTACATGATGTGACACGGACACTTTATTTCAGGCAAGATCCACAGGTATTTTCTTTACTAGCTGAAAATTTGTGTTAGCCTAAAAAAAACAGAAGAGCTGAGAAAAATAAAGTTTCCGTCCATCTCACTTGCAGGCTTTTACAATTGCTACAAAATGACAGGTGTGCTTTAATATGTCCAAAGATTGTAATATATAGGATGGGAAGGGAAAACATAAATACTAAATTGCAATGTGTCCGGTATCTTTCAGGTGTGTGTCATCTGTATCTAAAGCTACTGTATATCAGCCAAACTTCGTGCATATAATCAATGTATAAGCTAAAAATCTTCTTGCTGTTTCCACAAATCTTTGTCTCCCTTATTCATATTAACATAAAAAATATTACAAGAAAATGTATACAGAAAAAAAGAGGTCTACCCTACTCTTGGATGGGGAATGTACATGGGCTGTTCATCTCCATTTCCCATGAGACTTTGTCATTAAATAAACATGAATACAAATGTAGAGAATTATCTTGTATTGCTGCATACAGCCCTTTTCATGAATCTTGATATATGCTAAACATTTATATGCATGATGACATAAATACATATCAAGGCGTAAATACATATTTAGAAGGAAACAATAGCGTAAATTGTTTCTTGTACACAAATATCTAGCAAGTTGGAGGTCTAGAAATCTAACTAATAATAGAAATCTGTCACAGAGCAGAATATTGATATAAGAGGAGTCAGCTGGGAGCTGTCAGTCTTGCGGCTAGTGACGCAACCCCGGAACTAGAATGTGGGCTAGATGTCACAGAATTGTAGCTTCTATGTGATTTTTTTGACATTTTTTGACATTGGTGTTTTACTTTTTAAGTCATTAGGGAAAAGAAATGTATCATAAAAAAGTAAAACCTAAAGCTATATACAGTCATTTAGAAACTGTAAAGGATTTAAGAAGAACTTCGACCAACACTGAGCAAGATTAGAAAAGTTTGGTCTTCATTTATAATTATTTTGAGAGGAACATGTAGGAAATGTACAGCTAATTTGTTCACTTCCCAGCCTTCCATTCACATTTCTCCTGTTGTTGTGTCTGTCAATGAGTCAGAAAGTTCTCACTTTAGGCCAAATAAATATTTAAGGTAGATATTTCTGGCAGACAGAAGCAGTGAGAGCAGAATTGGTTGGAGGGGAAAATCACAGCTGCAGGTCACAGTATGGTTCTGGAGTTAAATTTACACTCAGGGATGCCTAAGCATATCTCACCTAGAACTGTATCAAACACTTTTTTTTTATAAATAAATTGATTTCCAGTAATTTTGATGCACCATTCATTCAGCCATCCACATTGTAAACCATATCCTGTCCTGATCCAATACAGTACATTAGAAGGTATTCTTGGCATTCTTCTCAGTTATTCTAAGCACCAGTCCATCAGAGTGCTGACTGTGGCAGATTCAGCAGGTGTAGTCGATTAACCATTTCAGCCCCGGAAGAATTTACCCCTTCCTGACCAGAGCACTTTTTGCGATACGGCACTGAAATGCTTTAAATGACAATTGCGCGGTCATGCGACGTCGCACCCAAACAAAATTGACGTACTTTTTTTCTGACAAATAGAGCTTTCTTTTGGTGGTATTTGATCACCTCTGCGGTTTTTATTTTTTGCGCTATAAACAAAAAAAGCGACAATTTTGAAAAAAAAAGCAATATTTTTTACTTTTTGCTATAATAAATATCCCCAAAAAATATATAAAAAAACAAATTTCTTTCTCAGTTTAGGCTGATACTTATTCTTCTACATATTTTTGGTAAAAAAAATCACAATAAGCGTATATTGATTGGTTTGCGCAAAAGTTATAGCATCTACAAAATAGAGGATAGATTTATGCAATTTTTATTATTATTATTTTTTTATTAGTAATGGCGGCGATCTGCGATTTTTATCGTGACTGCGACATTTTGGCAGACACATCGGACACTTTTGACACTATTTTGGGACCATTGTCATTTATATAATGATCAGTTCTATAAAAATTCACTGATTACTGTATAAATAACACTGGCAGGGAAGGGGTTAAACACTAGGGGGCGATCAAGGGGTTAAATGTGTCCTAGGGAGTGATTCTAACTGTGGGGGGATGGGCTACCACTGACATGACAGCGAACACTGCTCTCGATGACAGGGAGCAGTAGATCCCTGTCATGTCACTAGGCAGAACAGGGAAATGCCTTGTTTCTGCCTCTCCGTGACATGATCGCGGGACACTGGCAGACATCGAGTCATGGTCACGGGGTATGCTGGCAGGGTGCGCGTGCACCCACAATGCCGCATCTTAAAGGGGACATACAGGTACGCCCATTTGTGCAGCCGTGCCATTGTGCCGACGTATACTGTCGTGGACTGGTCGGCAAGTGGTTAACCGTCATTTTACTGCGGCAGGTCGGCACAATCCTGCGAACCGTCGTAGCTATACATCGGCTCGCGGGATCAGGATAGCAGCACACGCCCACTGCACAGCAGGGGTGCCGATGCTCGTGGCCGACGGTTGGGATGAACAGAACAGGCACGTGTGTTAACCCCCCCCGCTGTTCTGTTCTGAGAGGAGTGACAGATTGTGTGTTCCTATTAGCTAGGAACAACGATCTGTCACTTCCTCTAGTCAACACAGTTAACCCCTTGATCGCCCCCTAGTGTTAACCCCTTCCCTGCCAGTGATATTTTTACAGTAATCGGTGCATTTTTATAGCACTGATCCCTGTATAAATGTCAATGGTCCCAAAAATGTGTCAAAAGTGTCCGATGTGTTGGCCATAATGTCGCAGTCCTGATAAAAATCGCAGATTGCCACCATTACTAGTAAAAAAAAATAAAATAAAAATGCCATAAATCAATCCCCTATTTTATAGACGCTATAACTTTTGCGCAAACCAATCAATATACGCTTATTGCGATTTGTTTTACCAAAAATATGTACAAGAATACATATCGGCCTAAACTGAGAAAAAAATAGCTTTTTTTTTAAAAAAAAATGGGGATATTTATTATAGCAAAAAGGACAAAATATTATGTTTTTTTCAAACTTGTCGCTCTTTTTTTGTTTATAGCGCAATAAATAAAAACCGCAGAGGCGATCAAATACCATGAAAAGAAAGCTCTATTTGTGGGAAAAAAATGACGCCAATTTTGTTTGGGTGCAATGTCGCACGGCCACGCAATTGTCAGTTAAAGTGATGCAGTGCTGAATCGCAAAAAATGGCCCAAATGGTCATTCAGCAGCCAAATCTTCCGGGGCTGAAGTGGTTGTGGATAGAGCAGGAGATTGTGTGCATGGAGAATCCAAGCCCAAAAACACCAGACCTCTTCTGGTAGGCTGAGCTTGCAGAGGGTCCAGAACGGCTTTCATAACACTACTATCGATTGCATACATTTAGCAGTAGTATTGGTGCTGAATATAGGCACTGTGAAACTACTATTGATTACCTGCATTCTGGGCAAAAGTTCAGTTTGCTGCACTTTATATTCTGCTTTCCTATCACAATGGCTTTTATCTAAAATATTTGAACAAAACAACAACCATTTATTAAAAATGATCTGTGGAAGCGCAAGTCACTTGCTTTCACAATATGTGTTCTTAACCTCTTCATGCCTAACATGTGTTAGTAAAACTGTACATATCATCACAACTCAACTACTTTGTGCATCGTGGATTATACCTTGTTTTTTTCAGGACAAATTGGGCTTTCATTTGGTAGTAAATGGTTATGGATATCTCCTGATTTTTGTTTTATTACCAAAGAAAAACTGTCCCAAAATAGTAAAAAAATGCCTTTTTTTCTAATTTAGCTGTATATTTCTTGTTACTACCATAACCTACCACCAAAGAACAACCCAAAATAAATTCTCCTGCTCCTGACAATCGCATTGATACCACATATGTGTATGTCAGTTGTTCATTGTACCCGCAGTACAGCCCAGAAGCAATAGTGCGCATTTTTTTTTTGTCCAACCTAAAAAACACACTGATGCCGCGTACACACGATTGTTTTTTTCATAGGAAAAAGATATGACGGCTTTTCCGACGGGATTCCGCTCAAGATTGCCTTGCATACACACGGTCACACAAAAGTTTGCTGAAATTACATCCGTCAAGAACGCGGTGACGAGCCGAGAAAATGACATTCAATGCTTCCGAGCATGCATCGAATTGTTTCCGAGCATGCGTAGGGATTTTGCACGTCGGAATTGCCACAGACGATCACATTTTCGGATAGGAACTTTTCCCGACCGAAAAATTGAGAGCATGCGCTCAATGTTTTGCTGGCTGGAATTCTGCCAGCAAAAGACCGATGGAGCATACACAAGGTCGCATTTTCCAATGAAAAAATCTCATCGGTCTTTTGCGGGCCGAAATTCCGACCGTGTGTATGCGGCATGACACTGACGCTAATGCCTCGTACACACGATCGGATTTTCTGCAGACAAAACCTCAGACTTTTGTTCGAAGGGTGTTGGCCAGGAATTTGTCTTGCATACAAACGGCAAGGAATTGTCGGCCAACAAACACAAGCGAAGTGAAGTACTACGTGGTTTTTCAGCTCTTTAGCGCCACCCTTTGGGCTCCTTCTGCTAATTTCATGTTAGTAGAAGTTTGGTGAGTGTTGATTCAAGCTTTTCATTTCGTGCTTTTCAGTTCGCGCTTTTCAGTTTGTTTCTGAACAGCCGTTCACCACCCAGCCGTTCGCCACCCAGCCATGTTGTGGAATCGGAGGAGATAACATGTTATTTATTATTGGCCTTGGAGTTATTGCTTTGACCCAAGTCCAGTCCAGGAACAGGAGGAGGAGGATTTCTTGGACCAAAAATGGCATTTTGCATAACCTTAAAGGCTATCAGAGTCTACTACAATTAGTAATTATGTATTTAGGGAATGTAGTTTGTGTTCAAAATTTGAAACCTGTACATAACAGACAAACTCCAACACTTACTTTCATCCAGGCAGTGTTGGAGCTTGACACCCTCCCACACCCACATTCACCTTTTGGCCCATCACTATTAAGAGATTTCTCACTTGGCAATAGGAATGTGCTAGAGGAAGAAAGCAGAAAGAAGGCTTAGGTACCATCAAACACACTGAAGCTTTGCCAGTCAGAGTGGTCTGGCATTTGGCTGTAAAATCAGGATATTAGATGCTGCAGGTATGTGAATGTATTGAACATTACAGTCAGTCAATTTTTTATTTTTAAGAAAAGGTTGAAAATGACAGCCTTTATTTTACACTCATATCCAGTTTCATTTAAGTCAAGAATATTTCATTATTTTAAAAAAAGTGGTAATGCACAAATCGAACTAAAAAAAATATCTTCTGAAATCCTTTCTAACGTATGTCTTGTGTTGAGGATTGAAGTAACAATTAATGGAATTACATATGTGTACATCCAGGTCACTATTGACATGAGACTACAAAGGCTTATGTTGGACATTAATTAATTACTTGTTAAGCAGTATACCGCTTTTGAACAATGTACTTTACAGATTGCTCAATAAGTAAGGTAGTCCTCCTTACCCCAGGAAGTTAATATCGTTGCTAATAATTGAAGCAGAATAGCTGATTAATCAGGAAGATTGAAATAGGAATATGAGTCACTGAACTAAAATGAAGCATCACCTCCAAAACCTTCCTCACTATTAATTATTTGTACTCTTTATTACAAACATTCAGTGTAATTGATTAAACAGTTCAGCTTAAACCTATAAACTTAGTTTTGACATCTACAGTATAAATAGTGAAATACGTATTACTGTTCTATACCAACTACCGTATTTATCGGCGTATAACACGCACTTTTTTCCCCTTAAAATCAGGAGAAAATTGCGGGTGCGTGTTATTCGCCGCTCCCCACCGCTCCCCCGCTGACTGTGAGTGGGGGAGCGAGCGCCGCCGACATACATACATAGCCGAATGTACTCGGCTAGGTTCGGCTAGCTCCGCTCACAGTCACGCCCAGTCCCGCCCTAAGATGGACATAACACAGGGACTGGGCGTAACTGTGAGCGGAGCTAGCCGAACCTAGCTGAGTACACTCGGCTATGTATGTATATCGGCAGCGCTCGGTTCCGCCCACAGGACTACGAGAGGAGCCGAAAGCAGCCGAGAGCCGACGAGAGACACAGGACCGGCTCTGTGTCTCTCGGCGGCGCCATGTTTAAAAACTGCAGTGACACTGACAAGTCTGCAGTGTCACTGGGCAAGGCTGCAAATGACACTAAAAGGCTGCAAAAGACACTGAAAGGCTGCAAATGACACTACAAGGCTGCAGGTGACACTACAAGGCTGCAAATGACACTGAAAGGCTGCCAATGACACTACAAGGCTGCAGATGACACTACAAGGCTGAAGATGGACACTGATAAGGCTGCATTGATGGACATTTAAATGAAAAATAAGTTTTTTTCCTTAAAAAGTTTTTTTCCTTAAAATTCCCTCCTAAACTTGGGGTGCATATTATACGCCAGCGCATGTTATATGCCGATTAATATGGTACTTAAATCCAAATATTCAAGTTAGCATTATTTGACAGTCAAAAGAGAAGGGATATTGTCATATATTTAGTAGGTCATTGTTTATGTAAAATTGGTAAAGTGGTGATATAATTCCTTAAAACTATTTTGAAATGTCTGCCCCGGACACTCTGGTTTTTAATCACTGACCTGGAACAAGCAAATACAGACATCTGACTTTTCTCTGACTTTACTGGCCTACAGGTACATACTTGTTTAAAGGGTAACTATACTTTCGTGGGGAAAAAAATAGCAAATAAAGAAAAAATAATATAGTGAATACAACTGCGACACAAGCCATATTGTAATTTAATGTTTTTAAAAACGACCTTTCCTTTTCAATCTGCAGCCAATGTAATTTTCTGTAAATGCAATGCAATATAGCTACCTGGAGTTGTTCTGTACACAGAGTGTGTACTGAACACACCCCAGAAACATCATTTCCTGCTTGTGTGACTGGCTTGCCAATTTTCCCAGAAGTCTGCCTAAGATACAAGTCAGATTTCAGGCATCCCCTGCAACAAAAATTTCATTTTTGGTGAGATACTTTCAATAGGAACATGACTAAAGGGATGCAGGCCCAGCAGATTTCCTCATTAGTACTGTGCAGGTGCACAGCTGATAAATAATTATGAAACCACTCCCATTAGACCTACTCAGCACATAGGAACAAACAGGGATTTCTTCAGAATAACAAAAGGTAGGAATCTGCAACAAAGGTTGTTATAATCCTTGCAATGTACATAGATCACCCAGAGGGGAATGTTTTTTTCTCAACAAAAGTGGAGAAACGCTTTAAGGTCAGAGACTGATAACCCATGAGGGACGGGGTAGTTAACTAGCTAGCAAAAGGTCAACAGTGTATGTAAAGGCATAAGGTTTAAGTTTTGGATAAAGTGGGGAAGGGTTAGACCATCTTTCAAGTTTTTACTGTGGTCTGAGTTCCTACTGAGGAAATTCACAAGTCTATTTGCCCTGGTGACCCTTGTCACCAAGAAAAAAAGCAAGTGAGTTGTCACAAGAGCAGTGGAAGTTTTCTAGTGAGTATAACTGTCTAAGGCAGGGGTCTCCAAACTTTCTAAAGAAATTGCCAGTTTACTGTCCTACAGGCTTTAGGGGGGCCAGACTGTGTCAGTGGGAGTAAACAATGTCCAATCTTTAATATCAGGGGGAGATATAGTTTGGTGTCAGTGGGAAGAATAGTGCTCCATTTTTGTTGTCAGTGGAAGGAATTATGCCCCATTGGTGTCAGTGGTAGGAATAATGCCTCAAGGGCCAGATAAAGGCAACAAAAGGGCTGCATCTGGCCTTAGGGCAGCAGTTTGGAGACCACTGGTGTAAGGTGTGATTTCACCTCTCTTTGGTAATATTTCCTTTTTTCCTGTTGCGTCTCCGAAACAGGAAGTGAGGTAAAATATTTCTAGCAGGGCACAGACAGCAAAAAACGTACTTGATAGTAAACTTGTGCACAACGGCAAATTTTGTTTAGTTTTGGTTCGTTGTCATTGGTAAAATACATAATTTCGTTCTGTTATATTCGTTATGTTAAGTTAATTCGTTTTCGGATAGTTCGTTATTATTCATAGAGTGTCGATATTCGTTATACTGAATCTCGAATCATGTCGAATTCATTTTTTATATCCACCATAATTTCTTTCGTATTAGTTGAAATTTGATATTTATGTATGTATATTGATTCGTGATAATGATTCGTAGTTTGGAAAATCGTTTGTTTATTGAATCTATTAACACACGCAATGACAATATCTCTTCTGCTCTGCTCAAATACAATACAACACCCTTCTCACTCAGTTCTCAGGAATGCACTTTGCCAGTAATTCAACCTCCAGCACAAAATTAATCAACTGATTGGACTGTAAGATTTACTTTGAGTTGACCTTTTGTTTCATTAGATCTTTAACGAATTACTGAATCATGTCAAATTCATTTGTTATATTCGCTATATATTTGTTATATTCGCTATATATTTCTTTCGTATTAGTTGAAATTCGGGGTTTTTTTTTCAGACATTTGGATGCATCCGAATGTCCAAAAGATGCAAAATTCGGCCAAATTTCGTTTCGTTACGAAACGAGTTGCACATGTCTACTTGATAGGGATTTTACCTTTTTCCTACTACATCCCAAACCAATAAATATATTTTGGCTTTACTTACACTTTAACTCTACCCTAAACTAAACATTTAAGTTAATTCTAAAAAAGAGTAACTGACCTGAACCCTGATAGGTAGCATAAAGCCTCTTTTACCATGTGCAGAGACGTGACCATTTCTGCACCTGTCTTTGCAAGGGCACAGAGAAAACAATTGTTTTCTCTGTGCCCTGTTCACGCAATAACAATGGTATCATGTGTGTCTTTTTTCTGTGCAGAAATCTGTAAAATGTATGCAGTTTTCTTCTCAGAAGAAAAACTTGCATGAAACTAGCATTATGGTGTGAACAGGGCACATAGAAAAAAAATGTTTTCTTTGTGTCCTTGCAGAGACCTAGACTAGAAAAACATGTGTCTCTGCACATGGTATGAAGAAGCAATATTTATTCTATGCAAGTCAAATCTACGTGTTTTTCCATTAGTTTTTATGCATGTATGGTGTGAATGAGGCCTAACTTTAATTTTATTCTGGCTAAAGCAGGGAAAGACTAGAACCTCTGTTTTAGTGTATCTATGAGGGAGATTTACCCAAGAATAAGAAGTAATGCGAAATCTCTCCAATTTGGACAAAAACAAAGTAGTATGAGAAAGGGTTCAAAGTTGTGACAATGTTTGATTGCTGTTTATACCTTCAGGGGACAGAAAGTGAAAGACAATCTCCCTTATGGGGTGACAAAGAGAAATAAAAACATAACAGAATAAAAATATACCTTTGTCCTACTTTGGTGCAAAACATTTACCTTTATTGCCAAAGCGTGCATATGCATTTAGCAGACACTGCCGGAAGCCTTCTTTGTTGCAAGGAAACAATACTGATTTGAAAAATATAACCCAGGGAAATTAATGTATCCTGATAATGGCCAAACAAGGCTGCCTGCTCCGACCTAAAGGTGTATTTTGATCATCTGTATATTTTTTGTATATTTTATAGTTATTTATTGGTTATTGGTAAAAAAAGAAAATATTTTACATTACTCAGGTAAATATGAAATGCTGAATATTAAAATGTATTTTTTTCAGCTCCTTTTCACATGGTTATAGTGCTCTCCCTGCCCTCCCCGCTTACTTCCCTAAAGCAATTCTGATACTAGATTCAAAAATAAAGAATTGTCCCACTACCCGTGCTGATGATTATTATTCTCTTAAAGAGCTAAGCAAGCTGAAGAATCTTCAGCATCTAAAACACTTGCTAATGTGTTGTATGTCTGTATCCCCCCAGCTCCCACTGTATTTTGTGGTTTCTATTGACCCCTATGTCACTACTGTTTACCTATGGTGAAATAGGGACTGGCAAATGAAACCACAGGGTGCAGAGGGGGAACAGGCATAGTACTGGATTATGAAGAAACTTCAGTAAGCTTAGCTCTTCAAGACAGCTAAGATCAACAGCACAGGCCATGGGACAGATGAATATTAATTCTTTTCTTTGCAGGGTGTGCATATTTGTCTTTTTAATCCAATGACAGAGTCACTTTAAATTGGCTCCAGTGGAATTTTCGATCAGAGTGTTTAAAAAGAATCTCCCCTTTCTGATTAGGTGAATATAATCTCCCTAGTACTACTCCCTATTTGGGAAGTGGAGGGGAGCAGTCTGGGGAAAGGAGAAAGAATAAACAAAATGAAGATGAAAGTCCACTGACATACCTTAAAGGGGCTCTCTATAAAAGTGTCACATATATCACATTACGAGTGGAACACAGACTCACTTAATGGTTAATGTGCCTTAATAGGGGAGCAAGGTGGGACGAAGTTTCCCCCCTATACCCTTCTTATAAAAAGTTGGGCATAGATTACAAAACACATAGCTAGAGATAAGAGTGGGGGTGGGGGCGGTGGGGATTGGGTGGGTAGGAGATGGGGGTGTTTTGTTTTTTTTAAACACAATTGTATAGTTGAAATGTTTTTTAAATGGCACAGAATAAGATGGGGAGAGAGTGTGAGGAAGTGGACATCTAGACGTAAAGGGGGAAGAGTAGAAAGGGACAGCGGTGCATGGTGGATGAGATCAAGAAGTAAAGGAAGAGATACTAAACTAAAAAAATACAAGAGGGATAAGGGTGGAATAGGTAAAGGAAAAGATGGGAGTCAAAGTAAAATAGGGCCAATAAGTAACAAGGGCCTGAATTTTGTAAGTTATAAAGTGTTATCTGAATATGTACCCCTGTTAGTTTGATTTTGCCTCCCTGCCATTTCTGTGGGGTATATGATATTTTTGTATTGCAAATGTAACTATTAACATTTATAAACATATAGGAAAAGGAAATCACTCCTGCTGTTTTTTTCTCCTTAGAAAACCTTTTTATTTACTAAAACGGAAGCATGCAAGATCTGGTGCAGCTCTGCATAGAAACCACTCAGCTTCCATGTTTTATTGTCAAAGTTCAATTGAGCAAACTAGTTAGAAGCTATTGGCTACTATGCACAGCTGTGCCAAATGCTGAGTGCTCTAGTTTTAGTAAATCTCCCCCCCAGTATGCCCCAAGAATCCTCTGTTAAAGATGCTCCTGTATTAAACATTTTTTTTTTTTTTTACAATATCTTTTACATAAATTGTAAAACATATGTAAAAGAGTATAAAATTAGAATAAAAAAAATATATATAATAAAATTGACCATAGACTTAAAAGTTTTTCTTTTAGTCCCCTTTCACATGGGTGCCTCTGCTAATTGGAATCTGCTTGCTCAGCGGGGGATCTCTCCGCTGATGCCCGTTGAGCAGGCGGGTGACAGGTCAGTGTCTGCTCCACTATGCAGAGAGGACACGGACACAGTCCCGCAATCGGATGGAAACGGACCGCCTGTCTCTTTCCATCTGATCCAATCCACCGGACAGATGGGGAATAGGACCACCATCCGTCAGTTTTTGGTGGACAGAATTGCATCAGATGGCAGTCCATAGAAGGGACTAGAGGGTCTGATCAGGTCCGCCTGAAAAACTGACAAGCGGACCTGATCGGACAGCCCGTGTGAAAAGGGTCCTTTAAAGGACTGTGGGTGTAGCATTGTCTTAACCACAGCATAAAAATGTGCTGGAGGTTAGATTGCAAATGTCAAACTCATTAATAATTTTTTTATATCATATGATAAAAATATATGCTTTTATAAGAAAACTAAGTACAATATGCCTGTAAAAGCTGTTGACTGAACATTTGCTTTATTTTTGTGGTGAGAAACCTATGCAGTTTAGTACAACATACAAGTTACCCCAAGTATAATAAAAATTAAAAAATGTTTCAAGTCTACAGTACATGGGTAAGATTTCAGCTTGGTAAGTGTATTCAGAGAACTTCAGCTTAATCCTTTACTGTGAATAAAACAATCTTAGGATGCGTATACCTGCAATGTGTGTATTCTTCAATGGAGTTATCTTGGATAGCTATATCTAGGAGATATATAGACTAATGCCGCGTACACACGAGCGGACATTACGGCGGACTTTGCCCGGCGGACTGTATTTCGTCGGACAATTCGATGTGTGTGGGCTCCAGCGGACTTTGTTTTCTCAAAAGTTGAACGGACTTAGATTTGAAACTTGTTTAAAATTTATCCGTTGAAATCGAGTCCGGTCGAAAAGTCCGCCGTCTGTATGCTAGTTCGACGGACAAAAAGCCATGCTAGGGCAGCTATTGGCTACTGGCTATGAACTTCCTTGTTTTAGTCCGGTCGTACGTCATCACGTACGAATTCGACGGACTTTGGTGGATTGTGTGTAGGCAAGTCCGTTCATTCAGAAAGTCCGTCGGAAAGTACATCGAAAAGTCCGCCGGGCAAAGTCCGCCGTAATGTCCGCTCGTGTGTGTACGCGGCATTAGGCTAGTTGCTATTTCCATAGTGATATGCTTGATGACCTCCTGTATTCTTCAAGTTCTTCAAATATATTATAAAAATGTAATATTTTTCTGTACAAAATAAAATTAAAGAATAGTAATAAATAAAGTCCCTGGCAAGCTCAATCAGTTTTTGTTTTTTATATTTTGGGAATTTGAATGGAAAGATATCACCACACAAGCTCACATATCTATAGTCCACCGCAGTTTCACTTATGCTACTGTATTTTCTGTATAGATGGACAAATAAAAGAATCCGAAAACAGAGAATGAGGGTTTATCACAGAGAGCAGATACCACTAGTTGCTCTCCCTGGAACATTTCAGTAATTACTTTACATGATTCCTGCAATTAACACTTTAGTCATAAGACACAGAGTGCTGTGTGGAGCCTGCAGTATGCTTTGGGGAGTTCTTTGCATTAAACAGTAAACATTCTAGAATATGGGTGTCTTTAAAAAGAATACTATAAAAAAATACTATAAAAAAAAACTGTGGTATGGCTGTGATTAGGTCATACTGCTGCATTATAAATTAAGCCTATTACTCTCTCATAATAGATATGGCAGGTAGGTGAGGTTAGGAACTTGAGTGGGAAGATCTCTCTGGCACACTCTTTCACAGACGTAAGCAAGGGGCGGATTCAGTGATGATTTGACCCTTTATTATACCAATATATACATTCAGAATGCTTCAATTACTTTTAGCAAAATATACATTAGCTTGCGTAATGTTTCATAAAATTAGAAGCGGCCTTGAAACTTGGTAGTTAAAGGGATGATGATAATGATAATGACAATGATAATGTGTTTGTTAGTACTCATAAAATATAAACTTGTTCCTACCCATAATTGTAAAAAACATGTATTGAATTTGGTTCCAGAGGTGATGCAGTATCATAAATAATGTCAGAATTGATAGGCAGAGAACTAATCCCTGTGAGAAAATAAGAAAACACTCTTGAACAAAGTTATACCATACAGGGTTGTAAGTACTGGTACACTGTTCTTGGATTCAAGATAATGAACAGTTTAAGGGATCAGCCCACCCAAACTGACAGTGCAATTATGTGTGGATAAAAGCGAGTTGAGTCATTCACTGGCTTTCTCTATATCTCCGGGACTCATATATCTCTGCTCCTCCCAATATAGTTTCTGGTTGTGCCTTCCCTGTCATGCAAAGACTTTCCTCTTGATGCAGCAAGGTGTGTTTATTGTCTCCCAATGTGCTCTCCATAATATCATAATAATGTGCACTTCTTAGGCAAGAGCAAGGGCCTGAGTCGATGGGCTAAGGGCTTGTGTTGAGGGCATATTTTTGAAAACAGTTTGAGGTAATTCTAAGACCATTCAGAAGTAATTTGCGGGTGTTTCTGACCTGCAGCTGGCCTTCTACTGAGGATCGTATAGACTTGTATGAGGATGCAAATCTACGATGTTAACAAAAGCCTGTCAATGCAGGTCCTAAGACTCTCTGGGGGTTATTTACTAAAGGAAAATACACTTTGCACTGAAAGTGCACTTGGAAGTAAAGTCACTGTAGATCCGAGGGGGACATGCAAGGAACCTAAAAAACAGCATTTTAGCTTGCACATGATTGGATGATAAAATCAGCAGAGCTTCCACTCATTTCAGATCTACCCCTTAGATTTAGAGCGACTACACTTCCAAGTGTACTTTCACTTTCATTTGCCTTTCATAAATAACCCCCTTTGTCTTGTTTTTGACACCTGAGTGGAGCTAGGGAACTGGTTGCAAAAGATCTGTTCACGAGAATCGACAAAAGATGTAAAAAACTAGTAGCGGAATTTCAGTACCAGCCTATTCACAAACCTTTAATAAGGTCCATTATCTCGAAGGGAAAACCAAGAGACAGTGTACAGACTGGTGCAATAACAGAAAATTATTGACTGTGTATAGCTGTGGATCTCAATCATGTTCATGTCAGCTTCCTTAAAGTAACATTATTCCATAAAAATAAAATATTCTATCAAATAAAAATATGTGAAAGTCTCCACCAAAATATATGTAAATGATATAGGCAATACAAAGGACTATATAAGAGATATGCAGAGAATCCCTAGTGGTAAAAAAAAACAAAACTTCTACCTTTACAACAACTAAATGACAACAATGGGAATCTAGCAATTATATTGTATATGCTATTTTACTTCTTTTTTTTGTTGCTATATTTTTTTCCTCGAAAGTGGAGTTACCCTTTAAGTCACTCAAGGTAATATGAATAGCAAAGATTTGTTTTGATTAGAATGAATGCTGACTACTAGTAGATTTATTTATGAGTCTTATATCTAATTACTTGCATACCTCAAAACATTTTTCTACCTGTAATGTTTCTATTTTTTTAAAGGAGTCTTTTAGTAACCATTTTACTTTTAGTCTGTATTCTTCATTATTTTGCATTTCTACTGCTGATATAATTTCCCTTCTGAACAAAATTGGGTTTATATCAGTTATTTTTGTAGTGCAGTGATGTTTTATTTAACATTGGGGATTGTTTAAAAATCATTTCTATACAGCCATAAAGTGCTGGTAATAACTGTATACATGTAAGAGTATATTAGAGATAAGATAACAAATACCAGGGAGTACTTGGAACGCAGGTTTATTAAAAGCTATATATAATTGTAAAATGTCTGTTGTATTGTGTAAGGAATATTGTTTACAATTTCCTCATTACTCTGTTGGTAGTGCTCATAGCTGGTCTATAGAAAAACATGTTTTACCTTGAAAAACCATAATATTGAGTAAAGAGAAAATTAAAGGGTTGGCTCACCTTTTCATGTTTTCTGAAAAGGTGAACTAACATCCTATACCTTCCTCACCCTCCCACCCCTGGTCCCCACTGCACTTACCTCCGTGGGTGATACAGTTTTACTGTCTACGCAGCCTGGAGAAATTATCCTGGGGTTTAAAAACCATGCTGTTCTTCATCTTATTTCCCTAGGGACAGCAGGACAGATCAGAGTAGATCCGATTGGTCATGTGCTGGTACTGACTAATCAGAACCGCTCTGATCCATCTTGCTGTCCCTAGGAAATAAAGAAGAAGAACAGCATGGTTTTCAAACCCCAGGGTTGCTTGACCAGGCAGCGTAAACAGTGAAATTGTATCACCCATGGAGTTAAGTGCAGCAAGGACCAGGAGGGTGGGGGGAGAGTGTAGAGTGTTAGTTCATGTTTTAATTTTTTTCTGTAAAGATGAACTAACCCTTTAAGAACTAAAAGGGGAACATTTATGATAGAAGGTTAAAATTTTACCTTTTGTATGTGCATGTTATGTGCTATTCTAATTTACTGTTTTGTGAGATAAACAATTAACAAAACAGGTTGTTTTTCCATACAGTAATTTTTGGCTCTCATTTTATTAATACTACTTATTGCTGAATAATAAGGATTACATTTCTAAATCGTAGTGCTACTTGTTTCTTTTTAGAACAGTTTAGGAAGTTTTAGCAAATGTATATTCAGAACAGCTAAAATAAGAATACAAAAAATGTAAGGAAAGTTATAAAAATTACTAATAAAATTTTTTTTTAGAATGCAGCTTACAATATTTTGCTTCTTTTCTTCACTTGAACATATGTAGTGATGAAGCAGCGCAGATATAGCAAGGCATTCTTTATGATTTTGCAAGCCTAGCAAGCTCATTGCTCACAAATACAACATGGAGAGGTTCACTAACCTGTGGCATATTTGCAGATGAACTGGTGTCCTTACCAGTCCCTGCTATGCTCTCCTTAAAAGTTGTTGCTGGTGGATCTACTTTCTTTACAGTCATTTCCTTTGGAATGGGAGAATTTACTGGACCCACAGCCTCAGTCACTGGGGCCTTGTTAGAGCTGGATTGTTGCCATGTTTGGTTCGTATACCAGCTAGGGTATAACAAGCGGTCTGAAGTTTCTGTTGCTGAGAGCACTTGAGCATTAGGCGTCTGTTGAATACCACTTGGCTCAACACTACCCTTTATCAGGACAGATAAAATAAACAGAGACATTATCTTTTGGAATGCAGCTCAAACTTCTGTATATAGTACATCTGAAATTCAGCTTATAAGGCAAAGCAATACATCCCTTGAACCTCCCAAGATGAGAAAAAAAAAATAATCAAGATGTTAATGTTCATTGCCTGTGTTACTCCACAGAAGAAAGCCACAGATTATAATGTTATTTTTCAAATTCTAGATTAGTTATAACAAAGAAGTTAGAGTTCTAAACATTGTCAGAAAAATACTTTTGTTAGTACCAAATTGGTGTTATAACACTCAATAATGTGTAAATATTGTGCATATATTAAAAGATAGATAGATAGATAGATAGATAGATAGATAGATAGATAGATAGATAGATAGATAGATAGATAGATAGATAGATAGATAGATTAAATAGATAGTAAATTGCTACACTTTTATGTGTAAATGTAATTGAATATCACTAAAATTTTCTTAATGATTCTGTATTTTCTGTCCTTGCATATGTATTTTGGATATCCAAAATGATGGCAAAAGGAAGGGTACATCTTGGAAATAATTTTGTGATCCTTTCTTTACTAGAATCCATCACGGATGAAGTTAATGTGGAACCATTTTTTTAAATTTATTTGAATAGATTAGGGAAAATTTAGACCCACAATCATTTTTTTTTTGTTATGGCAAGAGATATTTTGCTGGAAGAAGTAATACTTAGCAAAAATGTTAGACCTTTGGTGGTATGCAGTTATTTTTTACGTGTGATGTTTTACTATATAAGGTCACCAAACATAATTTACCTATTTTTTCTAAATCCGATTTTGTGTTTAGTAGTATTGATAGATAAATATATGGTATAGGTGATTGGTATAACATTTAAAGTTTGTATGCTAGGGGGTTACAAACAGCTAAATTCATTACTGACAATCCCACAGACTTATTTTAACAACTGTAATTTTGATGCCTGCTTTTGTGCAAGGCTGAACTTCGTGCACATACTGTAGCTGCATGCAAAGTTGAAACACATACATACAGTGTGTGCACTGGCTTTGACTGCCAAACTTTTTATAATTCAGTCCAGCTGATTTTGTGATCCACCCTATTTTGGCAGACAGCAATACCAAGTTATGGGACTATTATTCAGCAGTCAATCCTTTACAAACTATTCTAGGACCTGGCAGAAAATGGCCGCACTCCAAAATAATGCTTTTATTAAATGAATCTTAATCCATACATCAATCAGAGACACAGGTCCAGATGGACTGACACGTTTAGCACCATTAATGGCGCATAATCATAGCTGTAGGACTACCAATCGCAATCTGT
Source organism: Aquarana catesbeiana (assembly GCF_042186555.1). Taxonomy (NCBI): domain Eukaryota; kingdom Metazoa; phylum Chordata; class Amphibia; order Anura; family Ranidae; genus Aquarana; species Aquarana catesbeiana. The sequence goes on along the minus strand of NC_133328.1, from coordinate 530,389,143 downwards.
CTTTTATATGCAACAAAATAATATATGGTGGTCACCTGACCAATTGTATCTAATCCAGATAGCGATCAGCTGTGGTCCTGCAAAAACCTTTCACACATGTGAGGGAGGAGAGTAATCACGGAGGCAATCAATATATTAAATAATTTCAACCCATAAAAGAAAAGGGAACGAAATAATAAACGTATATTGGAGTGACCTTATAAATTCAGGGTTAGATTAATGGGCTGCAACAGATCGCTCTCCTTGTCACTCCACACATATAATATATTTCCAAACCAAATACATAACATACGATATTCATGTGTCTGCCAAATACCCAATAAAACCATTAAGTGAGGTATAAACATCGATAAATGTGCAAAACAAAACATGTAATATAAAAATGTGTTAGAAGATTCTAAAAATGATTTTTTAGGAATCTTCTAACACATTTTTAAAATACATGTTTATTATTTAGTGCCCTTTTCTTTTATGGGTTGAAATTATTTAATATATCTGATTGATGTATGGATTAAGCTTCATTTAATAAAGGCATTATTTTGGAGTGCGGCCGTCCTTTCTCCATTTTCTGCCATTTGACTTTGCTGAGCCTGCACCCTTCATCTCCTATATACTAAGACAGTATGAACACAAGCGATACCACCTGGAGCGGTAATTACCTTGATTTAGTCTAGGACCTGACCCAGCCTGAGATTGCAAAAGTAAAGAACAGAAACACACTGAGAAGGTCATCGCTATACTCTCTCCACCTTCTAATGTTGGGTAGACAGCCCTGAGCAGTTCTGCAGAATCAAATTGGTCTTTTGCAGCCTGCAGAGCAGAGATTAATGGAAGGCTAATAACAAGACATATTCAGGTACTTATGTTAGGTTTATATAAAGATACATTACATCATTTTTTTTAATCATTAATATATTGATTAAACAATATTTAAAAAAAATCTTTTTGGAATCTTCTGACAAAGCAGTGGACAGACACACCATGATTCACTGAAGTTGTGTAAATGTCAGATATGTCAATCTACCATAGGTTTACTTACACACACTATTGTGAGGATTACTAGTAGCCCAAATACCTAAGCTTTTTTTGTGTGATGTTTAGTAATCCTAAAAGAAGATAAAGAGGGACCACAGGACCTCAGTTGTTCATAAGAAAAGTACTAACTTAATGTTGTGTATGTTTCACACAAAAGATAAGGCTAATATAAAACTCTTATCCACAGATATTGTAAAGGGGTCTTTCTATGAAAGGATGGAGATGAAAGCTTTCCACAATAAATTATTATTTGCAAACTGCAAATAGAGTTTAGAATAAACATGATTTAAATTATTCACAAACGATAATGATTCCTAATTAATACCAATTCAGTAATTTTTCTTCTATAATTAATGTCATTCACACCATCAGCTATGAGCAGATGTTAATATTGTCTGTGTAGGAGAGAAGAGGGAAGTGAAGGAGGTAACAAATTGAATGACAATTTATAGACACACATGACAAAGAGTATATTTGAAACTGTCTAACTGAAACTACATAATCTTCATTCCTCCGTATAATCTTTACATAAATCTGACACCTACATAAAGGTGAGCTTTTTTACAAGTTCCTTACAAACAAAATGTCAGCATGATTCAATAAAATGTTATAGAATTCTGGTCCTACCTAAGCTGTGGGGATTCCTATCTCAAATTCTCAAGTTTAAAGTTTCTAGTTTAAATCATATTATTTCTGTACTTGTTAAAGTGATTCGTGTGTTGAAAACAACACCTACTCAATGTTTTGCTTCGCAAAATTTGCAAACTTTTGCAAATGTTTATCATACACTGTATGTATATGTGTTCCTTAACTGTGCAATAACACACATGGCTTTATTACTAAGTTTATTTTTTTAGGTTATGCTAAATATTATGAGCCTATACAAATTCAGTAAACATAATTACTGTACTTAAAGAAAGCTAAATATACAGTTTACTCAACAAAGGTTTTCTAATTCTGCACAATTAGTTTTGCGATTTACCATCATCTGCCCCACCTGACAGCCAGGAGTATGCCCTTTTTATTTCTTAATTCAGCAAAGCAGCTTTCTATGTCACCTTCACACCTTTAGCCTGTTTACTGGACAATACTTCAGCATCCTCTCCTCTGTCCAATAAGCAGGAAGGTGATTTAGGAAGCTGTAGAGCTGAACTTGAAAGCAGTAAGGTGGTTTTCTTGGCAGAGGTGTGCACATCACATGAATGGTTGGACAAAAATACAAATGTTTTGGCAGGTAAAACAGTAAACCTACAGTCTATGTACAATTTTTATCAGCTGACGAGGCAGAGCCACTCCAGTCTCTGGAAGGATCCCAACAATTTTGTTGGATCCATCCGACTGCCTGAATGACATCTGGTTCTGACAGGTGGACATCTGGTTCTGACAGGTGGACCCAGCTGCTCCTGCCCCATTCTCTGTCCGGTGCTCCAATGAGCGCTGGTGGAGCAAAGCAGAGAGCAGTGACTGACAGTCACTGCTCTCTGCTCTAAGCAGACTAAGAACTAAGTGATCAGCTGTCATGTGATTGCTCAGTTCTCAGGCTTAAAGCCAGTGTGGGACAGCTGCAGCATCACACCGATGCTAGAGGTGAGTATATATGTTTATTTTTTAACAAATCCATTTGCCTCCTTTAAGTTGTGTATTGGGTCCAATTGCAAATTTCTTAAAATAGCTTTTAAAATACCTTGTTGCTTATGTTGCTTATTGTCTAAGAATGTTTGTTAGATTCTTTACGCTGATAATTGCAAAAGCACATGTTGCTTCAAACTGCTATGGTCAGCACATATCAAAACACTATTTATATCTGTTCCCTACACATAAAGCATGCTTCCTCTGTTGCTCCTCTTTCCAGTAGAAATAATTGGACAACCCATGGCTGAAGTAGGAACTTGGAATCTAACTTACAGTCAAACCTTAGCTATCATGGTACAGCAGAAAGGGAGTAGAGTTCTCCTTGCCTAGAAGGTGAGCTCTGCAAACAAACATCTCAAAAGTTATTTGACTCAAATGTAAGAGTATAACATTTTGCAAAGCAATAGCAGATCGTCCCTTTAGCCTTAGGAAGACCTTATTGCCTCTGTGAGGATTACAATCTGTTCTACTGATCACTATAGGGCACTTAATTTATGAATCATAGATGCCAGATAAAATAAAGATAAAAAAACAAAAATTAAAGCTGAGGTTTAGGTATGGCAACACATATATTGTTATATTGGGCCAGCCTGAACCAATGTAAGTATGTATGTACCATACCTATAGGATGTCTGTGGAAGCTGGTAACCGCTGTTGTGGAAACAGCTACGACAGTGGTTGCCACTGGCTTTCAGGTCCTTTGCTGAGCAGCTGCCCTGCTGCTTACTGAACACAGAAGCATGCCCACTCAGCACAGGTGTCATGCAGAGAACAATGAATGCAAAATGTTCTCTGATTGGACGAGGTGGAGATCATGACATCACCACCCTGCCTCTTCATGGCATGGGAGCTGGAAGCTAGTGGAAATCACTATAGTAGCAGTGTCTACTATAGCTGAACCAATGTAACTATGTAAAAAGTGTCATGCCTAAACTTTAGCTTTAAAGACAAAAATACAGAAATTAATATATGGCTTTTGTAGGAAATTAACGCAATGTAGCTATCATAAGAGTAGTAAATATTTGATATTCTTGTCAATGTTAGCAACAAATTCCAAAATGCAAAGAATGCAAAGGTCATCATCAAATAATTTAAGGTCTGCATTTTACCTATGGCTTCTTAGTAAGTACATGAATGTCATATTTCCATTAACTATTAAACTGATACATTTAATTGCTAATCAATGTTGTTGCACAACGAATACATCTTCTAAAAAATAGATTCTACTAGTAGGTTTTGATTAATATGTAACATCAAAGTGTTTGGTGTTTCAGTTGCACGTTAAACAAACATTCACATAATTCGTGGGTTTAATCATGAAGTCAGCATTATTAATGTTAGTGTGAGTTAAGGTGTTTAAATTACTTGTGGGGCAGGGGGACTTGGATTCTGCTGATCTGTCTCCTGAGGGGAGGTCTGTTCTTGGCTGGTAGTTATGGACGTGATGGTGGATTCTGGTGTGGGTTGAGGGCTCTGAGTTACTTGCTCTGCTGTTTCCTCTTCACCAGAAGATTCTGTGTGAACTTCTTCAGAATCTTCAGGTTCTCCTGCATCCTCTTCTTCCTCTTCATCTTCTATATCATTTGGAATTAGAATATGTTAAGGCACATGTAAGCATATCACAAATTAAAAAAAATAGACCCTGCATGTGTCCAGATAAAGCTGCCAACACTCAATTTGTGGTACCAAATCTACAAAAAATGAATAAACCAATGTAGTGCTATATCAGCTTCGTATTCAAAACGTGCAGAAATGTAAGATATAAAGTGCAAACAATACAATAACTATAGAACCTTATGTAAAGTGCAAAATAGTGCAAATAATCCATTTTGACCAGGAACAGCGATCTCTGTGTTGTCCCAGCAAGCCCATCCCCCACACAGTTAGAACACACCCAGGGAACACAGTTAACCCCGTGATCTCCCCCTAGTGTTAACCCCTTCCTTGCCAGTGTCATTTATACATTGATCAATGCTTTTTTTTAGTACTAATCACTGTAATATTGTCACTAGTCCCCAAAAAATGTCACTTGGGTTCAGAATTGTCCGCCGCATTGTCGCAGTCCCACTAAAAATCGCAGATCGCCGCCATTACTAGTAAAAACAAATAAAAAAATTAAAACTCCCTAAATCTATGCCCTATTTTGTAGATGCTATAACTTTTGCTCAAACCAATCAATATACACTTATTGCAATTTCTTTTACCAAAAACATGTAACAGAATACATATTGCCATAAACTGATGAATAAATTTGTTTTTTTATTTTTTATTTTTTGGATATGTATTATAGCAGAAAGTAAAAAATATAGTTTTTTTTTTCAAAATTGCCAGTCTTTTTTTGTTTATAGCGCAAAAAATAAAAAACCACAGAGGTTATCAAATACCACCAAAAGAAAGCTCTATTTGTGGAAAAAAAAGGACATCAATTTTGTTTGGGTACAGTGTCGCACGACGGCGCAATTGTCAGTTAAGGCGACGCAGTGCCGTATTTCAAAAAAATGGCCTGGTCATTAAGGGGGTAAATCCTTCCGAGGCTGAAGTGGTCAATAAATGCCAGTGTCAAAATCTGCCTGTGCTGTTCAGCCAAGTTGATGGTTCCTTCCTACTTATGGAGCACTCTTACAGCAGAAGTATTGAAAAGCATTACTGCACAACAAATGCCTTCTCTGTCTTTGGATCTTTCCACTGCTTCTGATCATGATTGTTCCATTTGCTATTCTATTACATGTAACCAGTAAATTACCACCATTGACAGAATTGCTAGTGTGACATGGGCCATTGATTAGATGTCAAAAGTCACTGGCTCACCCACTAGACCATACCAATGCAGGTAAGGTTCTCAGACAGGAGAGGTGTATATACAGTATCTCACAAAAGTGAGCACACCCGTCACATTTTTGTAAATATTTTATTATATCTTTTCATGTGACTGAATACATGACACTTTGCTCCAATGTAAAGTAGTGGGTGTACAGCTTGTATAACAGTGTATATTTGCTGTCCCCTCAAAAAAACTCAGGACACAGCCATTAATGTCTATAACGCTGGCAACAAAAGTGAGTACACCCCTCAGTGAAAATGTCCAAATTGGGCCCAAAGTGTCAATATTTTGTGTGGCCAACTTTATTTTCCAGCACTGCCTTAACCATCTTGGACATGGAGTTCACCAGAGCTTCACAGGTTGCCACTGAAGTCCTCTCCCACTCCTCCATGACGACATCACAGAGCTGGTGGATGTTAGAGACCTTCGCGCCTTCACCTGAATGCCGCCACACACACTTGACACCACTTGAACCAAATAAGTTTATCTTGGTCTCATCAGACCACAGGACATGGTTCCAGTAATCCATGTTGTTAGTCTGCTTGTCTTCAGCAAACTGTTTGCGTGCTTTCATGTGCATCATCTTTAGAAGAGGCTTTCTTCTGGGACGACAGCCATGCAGACCAATTTGATGCAGTGTGAGGCATATGGTCTGAGCACTGACAGGCTGACCCCCCATCCCTTCAACCTCTGCAGCAATGCTGGCAGCACTCATAAGTCTATTTCCCAGAGACAACCTTTGGATATGATGCTGAGCATGTGCACTCAACTTCTTTGGTCAACCATGGTGAGGCCTGTTCTGAGTGGAACCTGTCCTGTTAAACCACTGTATGGTTTTGGCCACCATGATGCAGCTCAGTTTCAGAGTCATGGCAATCTTCTTACAGCCTATGCCATCTTTATGTAGAGCAACAATTCTTTTTTTCAGATCCTCAGAGAGTTCTTTGCTATGAGGTGCCATGTTGAACTTCTAGTGACCAGTATGAGAGAGTGAGAGCGATAACACCAAATTTAACACACCTGCACCCCATTCACACCTTGAGACCTTGTAACACTAATGAGTCACAGTCAGAACACCGGGGAGGGAAAATAGCTTATTGGGCCCAATTTGGACACTTTCACTTAGGGGTGTACTCACTTTTGTTGCCAGTGGTTTAGACATCAATGTCTATGTGTTGAGTTATTTTGAGGGGACAGCAAATTTACACTGTTATACAAGCTGTACACTCACTACTTTACATTGTAGCAAAGTGCCATTTCTTCAGTGTTGTCACATGCAAAGATATATTAAAATATTTTTAAAAATGTGAGGGGTGTACTCACTTTTTTGAGATACTGTATATAAAATGTCTTCCTATGTGTAAAACCTTAAGATTTTTTTATTGTATTCAAACAATTTCACCCACATAAATAGTTTCATTTATTTTGACGGCAAATATTATCTATAACTAATATGCAACATACTTCCAGAACATGGTGCATACCTCTATAAAAATCTATCTCACGTAGTATTCTCTCTTCTCTGTTTAGGTCCACTGTAAAGTGATTCATGGTTTCATATCCTGGTTCAATTTTTTCCATTTGAAATCCTCTGGATGCTTCTGTTATTCTTAAATATTAAAGAGCATAAGATCAAATTTATAGTTCCAAGCTAAGCAATACAATTTTTCATAATAATCTCAGTATAAAACGGCACTCACTTTTGTAGCAAAGCCTTGGAATTCTGTGAAGCATACAAAACAAAATTAAAATGAAAAAATTAATATTTTGCACAAAAAATCTGCATAGCATTCCCTTTCATGGTGGTGTTATATTTATGATATAGGATCACAACTATCTAGTAAGCTTCCCCTGGCAAATACATGCATAAACAAAAATTCCCAAATCAAACTTATGGATTACCGAACATTGTATCCCTATATTTATCAGAAGAGTAACCGGGGTTCTGTAAAAAATTTGCAAAGCTTTAGTATTTAACCAACTCTATCACAAATTCAGCAGGATTGCATTGTTAGGATTAACATATTCAATTGGAAACTGTTAACTACATTCAAGCTGCTACTACCAAGTAATTAGCAGAAGGCAATTAGCAGGTTTAGTATCTTTTACTTGAATCCCCTATTTAGTAGTAGAATTTTGCATTCGGTTTGAGTGTCCATCAGTGCTCCGTGTCTGGACACTGAAAAACATTATTAAAAATTACTTTTAACCACATAAATCATGGTTAATAAAGCTTAAAACACTTTGTATACTGTTCTAAACACTTTCACATCTCACATGCACAGCTGAGAATAAATATATAAAATCTATAGATATTACTTGTGGTCATATGAACTTACTTGAAGGAACACTGCCATTTCTGGCTCATCCATGAACTGAATTCCTGATTCCACCAGTTTTGAAACTGTTTCCGTATGATCTGCATATTTCTTTATTAAAGACTTAACATATTCAAATTTTTCTTCTTGGTCTCTTGTGATTACTTGGGTTAGTTCACCTTTTCTTTCTTCAAGTATAGCATATAAATAATCAAACTTCTCACACAGCTGTTCTTTTTGTCTCTTGCAGTTTTCCTGAAAGACAAATAACTCGACTAATGGGTTGGTTTATAAAAGGTCGCATCTCAGATTTGCTGGATATTTACCTAAGATTTACCATGAATCATAGGCATTTGCCTGCGAGTCATTCCCCTAATATATAATAAATATAACAACTGTGCGGAATTCTAATGCTTCAAAACATTCATCAAAAAGTTTCCCCAACCTTTATCAACACTTACTTTATCTTCTTCTACGGAAAATGCTACTAGATGTAATGCTCTTCTTATTTGTAAAGCAGCAAATGTTACAGTATAGAATTAATACATTTTGCCACTCTGAACTTGGTAAATCCACTGACTCCCCTTGGAGACTTACCACTTCTCATCTGTCATCTTTTATCAACAACAGGGTATTTTTGCTCTGACTGACTATGACTACTGATGGGGCATTTTTCCCTCCCATTGACACTTCTGTACATTACATACTCCAGACCCCTACACTGTAGTCCACATGTGGTATATTATATAATCATCTTCTTTTTCATTTTGATTTCAGGTCTGATTCCTGCCTCTGTTCCAACTTTACAAGTCATTTTTTAAAGGAAAAAGAGAAATGGCTGCACCCACCAATTCTATGCATAAGATCCATGCTTGGTGCTAGAAATCAGTGTCAATGCACCGTGAGTGATATCAGTGTTCAATATCAGCTTTATTAAAAAATACACTCCAGAGAGCAGACAAACCAAGCCTCGCCCTAATGCATAACTGAAATTGAGGACATGCATATAAGGCACATGACACTTATGAATAGATAAACAACAGAGACAAGTACAACATTTTTTCCAGGTCATCACAAAATTAGCAATAATGCTTGCCTTAAAGTATAACTAAAGGCAAAACTTTTTTAGTTTTTGATAGGGTGGAGATGTTTTAGAACACCTTATTAGGTTTATTACTGTCTGTGCCCCCGTCTGGGAGATTCACCCTCTCTAACTGTACCATTATCATTGAAAGTGAAATTAAAGGAAATCTCAAATTTTGTGTTGTCCCCAGAAAAGTAAAAGAGGGGAAACCTTCCAATTGGGATGCTGGTTCTGGTGACCTGGAGAGCCCCACAAGATTCCCTTAATTTGCAAGGATTTACTCTCACTTTCTGTTTTGGCTATGGCACAGGAAGTGAAGGTAAATCTCCCCAGTGGGACACAAATGCCAAAAAAAGGCTAAGAGGGGTTATAATCCTCCCTTACTTTATCCAAAATGAAAAAAAGTTTTTGCCTATAGTTCTATTTTATATAGGAAATATGAAAGTAACCTATAACTGATAATACATGATAATACTTGCATTACAAGAGCAGGGGAGAATAAGTCTTTAATCGGTGTGAGAGCTCAGGCCCTAATGTAAGGGAAGGGTGACTCTAGGGACCCTTATATAAGGAGGGATTGCTCTGGGGACCCTTATGTAAAGGAGGTAACTGTGGAGACCCTTATGTAAGGGGGGTGACTCTGGGGACCCTGATGTAAGGGGGGAGGGAGTGACTCTGGGGACCTTGATGTTAGGGGGTAACTTTGGGGACCCTTATGTTAGGGGGGTGACTCTGAGAACCCTTATGTAGGGAGGAGTGACTCTGGGGACCCTTTTGTAAAGTGGGGGTGACTCTGTGAAGCCTTATGTAAGGAGGGGTGACTGTGGGGAACCTGATGTAAGGTGGGGATGAATCTGGGGACCCTGATGCAAGTAAAGATACTCTAGAAAGCCTAATGTAAGGTGGGGTGACTCTGGAGACCATAATGTAAAGGTTGAGACTCTAGGGACCCTGATTATGGGAAAGAGGGACTCTGGTGTTCCTAACGAAAAGGTAGAAGTGGGAACTATGGGTATCTCAATGTAAGTGTGGGACTTTGGGGACCCTGATGTATGTGGGGAACTCTGTGAACCCTAATGAAGAGGGGGGTGACTTTTGAGAGCCTGATGTAAAGAGGGGGACTCTGGGGATCCTGATGTAAGGGGGGTTCTGGGGATCCTGAGGTAAGGGGAGGAACCTTGAGGACCCTGATGCAAGAGGGGGACTCTGGGGGCCCTGATGTTAGGGGGGGTGACTCTGGAGACCCTGACATGGGGGGTGACCCTGGAGACCCTGATGTAAGGGGAGGACTCTGATGACTCCGATGTGGATTCTTGATGTAAGGGGGAATATGATGTAAACAGGTGCTGCACTCTCTATATTCTTTTGTATGTTACTTACTCCTGGCCCCCTCACTCTATATTTCATGTTGCACATTTCAGAGTCCTGACCAAGGTGTTCCCTGTCCCAACAGTTGCTGGTTTTATTGAAGTTCTTCCTTAAAGTAGGCTCAGACAGACAAAATGATCACTTTTTGTGTGCAGAAAAGTATATGTGATCAAAACGGTTACATTTTTTAGAAATGGTCCTTCATTCTGAGGCTTTTGTGTATCCATGAGACTGTCATTTGTGAAATAGTAAATAGCAGTATTTTGTGGGTACAAGGACTGTGGTATAGGTGTGCTATGTATACAGCGACTAGGCACAGAATCCGTTTAATAAAAAATTAAGAAAATACCGCGTTTAGAATAAAGCAAAAAGCAGCAACAAAAACCATCTGATATCTAATGGTGCTAGTGTACAAGTTATAAATAAAGTTGCGCTACATTAAATAATCTCTTTAAAGAGACCAAGTGAAGGTAAAGGTTTATTTCATTATTTATAACTTGTACAGATTCCATTTAATCATCCCCCTTTAAGCCCCTCCCACTGTTAGGCAAAATCTACTCTCTGCGTCACTTTCTACTGATCCCTGAACTCTGCCTCACCTACTACTGACCTCTGAGCTCTGCTCACTTACTGCTGACCCCTGTCCTCTACCGTACTGTCCCCCTACAATGCCCTTCTGACCCCTGTCTTCTGCCCTGCTGATGCCTGTACACTGCCCTACAAACTAATGGCCTCTGTACACTGCCCTGCAAACTGCTGACCCTATCCTCTGCCATACTGACTCCCTGTACACTGCCCTAAAAATGGCTGACCCTATCCTCTGCCCTGCTGATCTCCCATCTTCTGCCCCCTGACATTTTGTACTGCACCCCCACATCAGACAGGCTAGATCTGGCCCTGCTGTAACTACCTACAAGGGATAATCCAAAGCTCAGACTAAAATAAACTTGTTGGGCTGTGTTTAGTGGAGTTAAATGCTTTCCTAAGCTGGCCATACACGGATTGAATTTGGCAGATTCCTGCTCAATTCAAATCAAAATTCGTTCTATGGGTGGCACTTGTCCACACCACCCAGCTCAACAAAAAGTCAACTGAAAAAATGTACTTTTGTTGTAAAAGTCGGGGTGAAAATTGTTGGTCTGATTGGATGCTGGCACTGCTGGGGTATTCTGGCAGCTGTGGATGCCGGCTGTCAGAATACAATAGTGGTCACTGTAGATCAGTGGATGACGCCTCTCTTATCCATGCGTCTGGCCCCCTGATCTACATATCAGTGGTGCCAGGCCATGGATTCCAATTCGGAGCGGGTGTTTTTTTGAAGCACCTGATTAGAGCCAGAGGCTCTAATAGGTTTCAAAAAAGGGTGGCCTCGGAGCGCAGAGCATTGCCAAAGCATTGACCAAAGTGAATTAATTTTTATTATTATCACACTAAAGTTCCTCCTGGCCAATCAGGAGGCAGGTCTGTGAGACCTGTTTCCCATTTGGCCAAAGCGTCAGGCGATCCTACTGGATGCCTAACACTTAGGCAGAAGAGGAGACACCGGAGCTGCGGCTGCCACTGCCTGCACTGCAGGGGAGCAGGAGAGGACACCACAGCCCCGCCACACAAGCTGGTAAGTGAAGGACCCCCACAGGGGGTGCTGTTTCAGTGCCGTGCCACGCTGACGGGGGGTCTTGTTTGTTTGCCGTCCCCAAAAGAAGAACCCACCAGTCGCCACTGCTGTAGATTCATCTGTCCACTTTGTTTAGTCTGAATAGAGGAATCTAGTTATTTTTCTCTTTCAGCCAGAGAGTTTGAATAAGAAAAATCTTAGCATGCATGGCCAACTTTAGTTTTCAAGTTTAAAATCAGCAGGGTACTGATTGACCCCCTTATGCAATTCTTACATGTGATAAAAATGTCCTTGATTAAATATGTTTTAGGCACACTTCTAAATAATGATTATTTGAGTATAGTTATTGCTGTGATAATAGCATCATCTTTTTACTACATTCAAACAGATGAGCTCATTTTGGACCTTGGTGGAATTAAAAGCCACAGCCATTTACCATCACTGTATGCAGCTACTGAAGGCATAAAGGTAATTTTGATCTTCATTTCTCTTCTTTTTTGCATTCAAATTCTTCTTTTGATCCTATCTCAAACCAATAAGCCTTCACATTTAAATCCAATAAACATTCACCTAGCTTTCATTACATCAAATAAAGCCAGCTCATGAGACAGTGACCTGAACTGAAATGTGACCAAGTCACTAACACTTTTCATTCTTAACCAGGATACACGTAGAAGGGTGAAATAAGGCACAAGTGGAAGATGATTGTTCTTACGGCATAGTGCAATTAGAATGCTCTTTCCAAAGGACAATGCAGATATAATCAGTCACCTGAAGGGTCATTTACAATATTTCATCTGCAAATGTTATGATGCCACATTCTTACTGGGCACTGTCTGTGTTATTAAAACCTACAATAAAATTTGTAATTAAAAAAGTCTAAGCAAAAAAAAAAATGCAACTTAAAGTGGAACTATGGGCAAATTGAAAAAAAATTCAAATATGATGTGGTGTGTCACTTGTTGATAACTTGATTGAATGCGTGTTCATTCTAAGAATAGATCCATTACTTTCCCCTTCCTTCAAAGTGTATTTAAGCCCAACAACTATTTTCTTTATTGTCCATTAACGGAAATATGAATGTAGACTTTCCTAAATATTTGGGTTATATGCTACTGCCTCCAGATGGTTTGGACACTAGCAAACAGAAAACCCTTAAATGCCAGTCCCTATATAACCCTGCATATAACTATCATGGTTCAGTTTTTTTGCTAGTGTCCTAGGAGTTTGGATGCCTTTTCCTCAGAATCATAGGATGTCGTTTGAGCTAATCTCTACATAGCAGATATCCAGCTCAACGTATCATCAGCAACAGCTTTGGGGGCTGTACCTGGACCCTGCTGGTCTAGAAGATTGCGGTGCTAGACTAGAAAGTGACCTTTGGGAACTGGGTTCTGCTTGTAATGCTTTAAAGACCTTTGCGTACTGTATTAAGTGACCGCAGAGTGCGCTTAGGGTCCAGGCACAGCCTCTGGTTGACCCAGTCTCTGAAGACTCTCTCTGTGGGTAGGCCTCTGCACATCATGAGGCTAGGCTGGAATGTGACCTTCAGGCACTGGGCAATGCACTATGGTGCTTTCCAGATGTTTGCATACTGTTAATCACAGAGCTATATCCAGGTCCAGACCTGTGATGCAGCCTCTGGTGTGACCCTGTCTCTGAAGGCTCTCTTCGGCCCCTTTCATACAGCGGGTTTGTTATTGGTCTTGTTATGGGTCTTGGATTCCTGTGGCAAGAATCTGCAGATTCTTGCTGCAGTCATGACCGGGTTATGCAATTAGCACTAGCCACCCAGCCCATTCAAACGAATGCAGGGCTGACAGCTGCCGCTTCTGATTGCACGTAGCTGCACACAGAGCAATTAGCTGCATTCCCGGGACAGATATCTAAGCCTGGACGCAGCTGACTGACGGCTAACGATTACTGTCTAATATAGTGCATAAATATTGTAAACAATGTAAATTCCGTGCAAAAGTCAGCAAGACAGTCTCTGTGTGAGGTACATTTATCCAATAAACAGTGTTGAGATTCGAGGGTTGATTTACTAAAAGCAAATACACTGTGCACTTTGCAAAGTGCAGTTGCACTCTGCAAGACCAGTTGCTCCAGAGCATAGTAAATGAGCAAAAGCTCTGCTGATTTCCATCATCCAATCATGTGCAAGCAAAAATGCAGCTTTTTTATTTTCCTTGCACACAATTGGGTACTTTTTACAAAGTGAAGCTTTACCTCATTTAATAAGATCTGGAACAACTGCACTTGCAGTGTGCAACTGCACTTTGCAAAGTGCACAGTCTATTTGCCTTCAGTAAATCAACCCCTCAGTGTTCATAAAGTACTCTTTAAAAAGTGCCCAGAGGTAGAAAATCCAATATCTTCACTTATTGTGACTGATATGTGCCCCCCTTATAAACACCACACTCACTAGATCTCCATGACCCCCTATAAATGGGTCTTCAGGAACCTTGAAGAAGTCAGTGTAATGAAACTAGTTGGAAGGGCTTACTACATCACTTCCGTTTTCATACTTCTGGTCTGTGGAGAGCAGGTGGCTCCAGGAAGTGGTTTACATGAGCTGTAGCTTGTGTATATACAAGCACTGTTATGGCGTAAGTGTATTTTAATTGTTTTAAATTGCCAATAAATGCAGAATTACACTATTGGAGGCTGATTCCTGGCTTTTTTTCCCTTTGCATATACAAACTGGAGAAAAGTTTATGAGGAAGGGGTCCTGGGGAGCGAATCTTGATAAAGCTGCTGGAGGAAAGATATACTCTTAAAGCTTTTAAAACCATTTATATGGGGTTATGGAGATCTGGTGAGTGTGATGTTCACAAGGGGAGCACTTATCACTCACAATAAGTGAAGATATTGAATTTTCTACCTCTGGGCACAAGACACTTTTTAAAGAGCACTTTAGACTTGATAGAGACTTGTCTTGCTGACTTTTGCACAGAATTTATATTGTTTACAATATTTATGCACTATATTGCACAGTAATTGTTATAAATAAAATGTTGTGTGTTATTGATTTATGCATGTTACCAAACCATGCACTTAACTTAGTTAACCACTTGACCACTGAGCACTTAAACCTCCTTCCTAACCAGCTTTACAGCTTTCGGTGCTCTCACATTTTGAATGACAATTATTCAGTCATGCAACACTGTACCCATATGAAATTTTCGTCCCTTATTTCACACAAATAGAGCTTTCTTTTTATGGTATTTGCTCACCTCTGGATTTTTTATTGTCTGTGCTATAACTGAAAAAAGACCAAAAATCTTGTAAAATTTAATTTTTCTTCATTTCTATTAAAAAATTTTGCAAATAAGTAATTTTTCTTCATAAATTTGGGCCAAAATTTATACTGCTACATATCTTTGGTAAAAATAACCCCAATTAGTGGATATTATTTAGTCTGTGTGAAAGTTGTAGAGTCTACAAGCTATGGTGTCAATCACTGACAATTGATCACATGTGATCACACCTGATGTACTGAGGCCTATCTCATTTCTTGAGACCCTAACAAGCCAGGAAAGTAAAAATACCCACAAAGTACAAAGACCCCTTTTTGGAAAGTAGACATTCCAAGGTATTTAATAAGAGGCATGGTGGGTTTTTTTAAGTTGTTATTTTTTCCCACAATTCTTTGCAAAATGAAGATTTTTTTTTTATTTTATTTTTTTCACACCAAATTGTCATTATAACAGGTTATTTCTCTCACATGGCATGTACATTCCACAAATGACACCCCAAAATATATTCTGCTACTCCTCCTGAATATGGCGATACCACATGTGTGAGACTTTTACACAGCCTGTCCACATACAGAGGCCCAACATTGAAGTAGCACATTCAGGCGTTCTAGGAGCATAAATTACACATCTAATCTCTCAACCACCTATTACACTTTTGAAGGCCCTAGAGCACCAGGACAATGGAAAGGCCCACAAAGTGACCCCATTTTGGAAAGCAAACACCCCAACGTATAATCGATGAGGCATAGTGAGTCTTTTGAACAGTTCATTTTTTCCAGAAGTTTTTTGAAAATGTGGAAAAAAATGAAACCACATTTTTTTTTACACATAGTTGTCCATTTCTAAGATAGTTCCAACACATAGCATGTACTTAGCAAAAATGATACCCCAAAATATATTTTGCTACTCCTCCTGAGTATAGCGATACCACATGTGTGAGACTTATACACAGCCTGGCCACATACAGAGGCCCAACATTGAAGTAGCACATTCAGGTGTTCTAGGAGCATAAATTACACATCTAATCTCTCAGCCACCCATTACACTTTTAAAGGCCCTGGAGCACCAGGACAATGGAAACGCCCACAAAGTGTCATTTTGGAAAGCAAACACCCCAACGTGTAATCTATGAGGCATAATGAGTCTTTTGAACGGTTCATTTTTTTCCAGAAGTTTTTGCAAAATGTGGAAAAAAAATGAAAACGTATTTTTTTTTACACGTAGTTGCCCATTTCTAAGATATTTCCAACACATAGCATGTACTTAGCAAAAATTACACCCCAAAATATATTCTGCTACTCCTCCTGAGTATGGCAATACCACATGTGTGAGACTTTTACACAGCTTGGCCACATACAGAGGCCCAACATTGAAGTAGCACATTCAGGCGTTCTAGGAGCATAAATTACACATCTAATCTCTCAATCACCTATTACATTTTTGAAGGCCCTGGAGCAGCAGGACAATAGAAATTCCCACAATGTGACCCCATTTTGTAAAGTAAACACCCCAACATATAATATATGAGGCCTAATGAGTCTTTTGAACAGTTAATTTTTTTCCATAAGTTTTTGGAAAATGTGGAAAAAAAAATGAAAACCCATTTTTTTACACATAGTTGTCCATTTCTAAGATAATTCCAATACATAGCATGTACATAGCAAAAATGTCACCCCAAATTATGTTCTGCTACTCCTCCTGAGTAGTACGATAACACATGTGTGAGACTTTTACACAGCCTGGCCACATACAGAGGCCCAACATTGAAGTAGGACATTCAGGCCTTCTAGCAGCATAAATTACACATCTAATTTCCTTACACTCTATCACATTTTTGAAGGCCCTTCATATTTCTAACACATAGCATGAACATACCAAGAATTACACCCTAAAATACATTCTGCTGAGCAAAGGGTAAACAAAAGATTACCTGTGGTTTTAGTAGTGCAGTTGTCCACAGGAGGAGAGCCCTTATCCAGGCAGCAGGCAGGGACATGGTCAGTGATAGTGAATGGAATTGTCCAGGCAGCAGGCAGGAATATTGTCCATAGTCAGTACAGGCAGGGATACTGTCCATATACAGTCCAGGGTCAGTGCAAGTAGAGACATTGCCAGCAGTGCCAAAATATTGGTCCTGGTAGTAAGCAGGAACATGGTCCAAGTAGCAGGCCAGGAAAGAATGGGTACAGGGGTAGAGGCTTCTCCCACCCAAATCTCTTTGAAGCCTCCGAGTCTCCAGACCCTAAATCTGGGAATGAGAAAACTAAAAAATGTGTTTTCTTCATCCAGAAACATTTCTGGAGCCCCTCACATATGTGAGATCCCTGTGTTCCCACTAGCATAGCAAGTAAATGATCAGTCCAAGAGGCAGGCAAACAGTCTAGGGTCAGTTCCAGAGCAGGCAGAGGTAGGTACAATTTAGCGTTAGGCAGAAGCTTGGTCGTATA
This sequence comes from Aquarana catesbeiana, assembly GCF_042186555.1. Taxonomy (NCBI): domain Eukaryota; kingdom Metazoa; phylum Chordata; class Amphibia; order Anura; family Ranidae; genus Aquarana; species Aquarana catesbeiana. Next base: position 530,371,563 of record NC_133328.1, on the reverse strand, counting down.
ACAGGCCAGGGTCAGTTCCGGAGAAGGCAGAGGTATGTTTATCGTTAGGCAGAAGCTAGGTCGTATAACAGGCCAGGGTCAGTTCCGGAGAAGGCAGAGGTAGGTACAGTTTAGCGTTAGGCAGAAGCTTGGTCGTAAAACAGGCCAGGGTCGGTTCCAGACAAGGCAGAGGTATGTACAGTTCAGTGCAGTGACATAAGGGGTGTGGAGGAAAATTACAGGAAATGAGAATTACGTTTACCATACTTCCCTAATAATGTAGAGAAGTATGGTAACGGCGGAAACATTCACCTATGCAGAGGCCTGGTTGGGAAGGACATTGGGGACAATAATACGTGGTGTCTCTTCTAACTCCTCCTCTGGAGCACACCCGGCATTTCTTCTGACGTCTATGGCCTGGAGGGGATTTTATCAGGAAAGTGGCATTCATGGAGTCTGCTCACAGAATCAGAGCAAATATTTTCTGGTGGGCTTTCAGGGTACAAAAGGGTGGAGATTACTTGTTCCTGATAGTGCAGATAGGGTCTCAGTAGATTTTTGGTAAATAACATAAGTGTTATACATGCCAAAACTGAAAAAAATAAATGGACACTTTTTTATACTAATGACGGGATTTTCTTGTGGGAAGGTAGGGTTCAATCACCTGATCATTGAAGTCCACTCCCCCCATAAACAAATTATAGTCATAGATACAAGATATTTTCTGGACTGGGCCGTTTCTTCTGGAGACTTTCACGTAGGTGTCATTATGAATTGTCGTGAGCATGTGGACGTTTCGTTTGTCCCTCCACTTGACAGCCAATAGCTACTGGTTCCGCAAAGACGCCGTCTCCCCTTGTCGTAACCTTTCATTGACCGGTTTTTGCGGGAAGCCCTTTCTCTTGGCTCTTACGGTACCACATGCTGGGGTGTCCCTCCAGTGAAGATTGCGGAAGAGGGGCAAGCTTGTATAAAAATGATCCACATAAAGGTGGTACCCCTTTCCAAGGAGTGGATAAACAACCTCCCAGACAACTTTGCCGCTGGCTCCAATATACTCTGGACATTCAGGGGGATGCAGTTGGGAGTCCTTCCCTTCGTACACCCGTAAAGCATAAATGTACCCTATGGCTTGGTCACAAAGTTTGTAATATCTGGTCCTTTTGCTGGGGATAAACTGATGCCAAGCCTGCCTGAGAATTTTACAAGGGACTCATCAACGGAGATATTCTGTTCGGGGGTATATAACTGGGGATATTTTTCAGAGAAATAATTTAGGAGTGGCCGAATTTTAAAAAATTTGTCAAAAGCTGGGTCATTTCGGGAAAGGGGAATGGGTGTTGTCATTGTAGTGGAGGAAGCGCAAAATCATAAAGTATCTTGATCTTGGTATAATTGATGAGAAGAGTGGCATGTGGTGGATGGGGTTGGTTGACCAATATGAGTACATTTTGGTTTTTTTTGTGAGTCTCATAGTAAAAGTTAGGCATAAAAAAATTTTGAATTCCTCTATGGTAAGCTCTCTCCACTCAAAGGGACGGGCATAACTAGAGCCAGGGTTGCTTACTATGTTGCACTGGGCCACAATGGATGATAGTAAGTCTTTGGTGAAAAACAAATGAAAAAAATCAAGCATGACAAAATCATCGGTGTTCACCTAGACACCTGGCTGGGCGGTAAAAGGGGATATTTGCTGCTCTGGAATTAGGGGGAAGCCACTGGGGGTTTTCAAGGGCATAGGAAAGACTGGCATGGCCCCTATCCCTTTGGGGCTGAGATGACACCCTACTGGTGCCTGGCCTTTGTTGCAGTGGCACTGTGCTTGAGGTGGACGGCACTGTTCTCGAGGTGGACGGCACTGCGCTCGAGGTAGATGGCCTTGCGCTGCTGTTAGTAGGCTGCTGCTCCACGCCAGAACGCCTTCTTTTCACAGGCACACGTTCCTCGTCCGATTCTGTATCAGACCCACTGCTTGTCACAGGTTCATAGGCTGAATCTGAATCAGACTGAGACTCAGAGAACTCCCTGCTACTCTCATTGGTCATGCTTAGACGCTGGTAGGCCTCCTCGGTCGTAATTTTTTTTTTGCCATACTGGTGGCTGGTGAGGCTGATGTGGCACTGCAGTGGCGCAGATGAGAACTGATGGGCACAGGTGGCACTGATTGGCACAAATGACACTGATGGGCACAGGTGGCACTGATGGCCACAGGTGGCACTGGTGTGCACTATAGTGGCACTGGTGTGGCTCTGGTGGCATAGAGGTGGCACAGAGGGCACAGATGTGGCACAGATGACACTGTTGTGGCACAGATGACAATGTTGTGGCACTGTTGGGCACTGCTGTGGCACTGATATATGTATAAAAAACTCACAGATTTCACAGATCTGATTCACAGGCACCGTAAAGCTCTTCTCTCCTCTCATGCTGCATCGGTGTGAGGAGAGGAGAGTGATGAACTCCTGATGACCCAGCATTGTTTACATTTGTGATCGCTCCATCAGTGTACGGAGCGATCACGTGGTAAAGGGCCGCTGTCATTAGCCCTTTACCGCGATCCGTGTTGCGCCGGGTCCTGTGAACCCAGCGAACGTGGATGTTCCCGTGTGTGCGCGGGAGCGGTTTTCCAGGAGGATGTCACTGTACGCCCTCCCAGAGTTATCCAACCAACATGTAGCCATCATTCAGCTATGGGCCGGTTGGTAACTGGTTAAAGTGGTTGTAAACCCCATTCATGAAATCTGACCTAGGCACATACGTATATATATATATATATATATATATATATAGAGAGAGAGAGAGAGAGAGAGAGAGAGAGAGTAGAGAGAGAGAGTTCTAAGTCCTGTGTCTTTCTTCTGCTTCGTTCCTCTGTTATCAACAAAGTGACTTCTCCAACACACGAGATAAGAGCAGCTGGAAATTTGTGTCGGGGAGGGTGCTTAGAGATAGATAAGCAGAGAGCTTGTCTATTCACAGTACAGCTCTGCATATTCCTTCGTTCATCTAATTATGTGGAGTGGGGGATGTGTGCCTTTTCTCCAATCAGCTCTCACACAGTGTATGCCCAGTCTCCACACCCACTGCTGAATGGGGAAACAAGATTTGTAACATGATCTGCATTTTCTAAAGAGTATAGAAAGCTGAAGACAGCAGATATACATGTAAAACCTATGTAGGAGGATTTGTTTCATTTCTGTGTATCATCTGAGGCTATTCACTTCAGTGGGTATAGGGGAGGGTTTACATCCACTTTAAGGATGTAACTGAAGGAAGTGCATTAGAGTACAGTACAGTAGAGTACTAGTACTAGTACTGTATAGTGTCACTAAAGGAAATTTATTTACATTGTTGTATAGGGAAATTGCAAGTGTCACACCATATTGTCTTTTCTCACTTTGAAAGATAAGTTGCACTTTGAAAGGGAATTTTCCTAAGACCTTAATGAATTAGGTGAAGCTCGGCTGACTTTCATAATCCAATCATGTGCAGGTGATTGAGAAGTCTTTGCAAACTGAAATTTCAGCACATTCACTAAGCTAAGGGAAAATTACAGTGCAAAGTACATCTTTACTTGCAAAATGAACAACCTATTTACCTTTAGTAAGTCTACCCCACTACTCTTGTTATCTTTTCTGTTTCAGATTCAGAATCCAAACAGTTTGGAGAGGCTATATTTTTTGGGGGGTCATCGCAATCTTCCGCATTTGACTTGGATATACAAGAAGTTGTTTTAAACCCTACTGATGCAGTGCATATTGCCCTTCATTTGGGGAGGGGGAGGGGTTGGCCTGCTGTCATAGGCTTTGCGTCTTTTAGAGCTCCTATGGCAGTGAAGACCTTTGCGCTATAAACTTTACTAGTCATTAGTGCTAATTTTGGCGAGGGCATCTAGGTAAGTGACCTCTTGACATGATATGGTTAATCTGCTGCATAATTAAATGCTCTTTTCCTCCATCAAACCTGTTACAAACCTGCATACTTCAAACTGACCTTATACAAAAAATGCATTATGTTACCTTTAGTGAAAATTGTAAGTCAGAATGAAAAAAATAAAAAGATTTGTGCTTCGAAGTTGAATTTGTTAATGATGTGTGTAATTATGATGAAGGAATTATATGTGCAAATAGAAAAAAATATATAATCTAACAAAATCTGCAAACCTTTGCTGATCTACTATTATAAAATTTGCTGTGTTTTAGCTTGTTTTCTTTTTTTATTTGATAATAAAATTTTTTAGTGAGACACTCTAAATTTCAATGCAATCGCATAGCTGTTCATTTGCAAATAATTTGGAAGTGCTCCATTCAACTGTCTTGAATATGAAAAATGCAGAACAATGCCTTGGCATGCAGCATTAGGGCCTTTGGATTTTTGGTGCTGTCATCATCATGAGATTGAGACACTTCTGAGATCAGTCAGAATTCATGGACTGCACATTTGACCTGCTATTGATCTCCTTCTGACCTGCTGCAAGTGGGTTTTTCATTCCTATAGACTTGTATTTGAATGCAAAATCCACTTGAAGCAAATGACACAGGCCCTAAAGCTTATCTCTTTAACCTCTTGTTGACAATGCAACACAAATGTGTGACAGCAAGGAGGGTGGGCCTTAATGCCCACATGTTGCACATTTGCTTCCATGGCAGTAGAGGTTTTTGTGCTGAGAGGGTGCTCACTGCACACTTGCAGCACAGTAACCAAGCTACAGTATCACAAACAGCTTCTGGTCTCTAATTATGATTGGGAGCAAACAGAATGGGCATCATGTGGCTACTGTGACAGCCAATCATTCATACAATACAAAACTTCCTGTGAATGGCTGAGCAGCACTCAGCCCAACTCAATTTTGTTCCAGGAGTGGGACAAGAAGTCCTTGTCCTGCTGCTGGAACACAAGGATGTAAATTTTACGTAGCTGAGGCTAGATACATTTCATACAGCGCTCACAGGCACTGAAGCAAATAGCTTGTTTTTTTTATCAGTTAAACTATTTCAAATTCATTCAAATATTGGGTTATGCTTTAGGTATTAGGGATGAGTTAATCTGCCTTTATTCAATTTGTGAACAGTTTTGTGAACCTTGCTTGAAGTTCATGAACTTTGCAGGAAACACTATTGAAGTCTATGGGGAGCAAATTTTGTTATTCAACTCTGGCCATCTGTGGGGCTAACAAGCAAGCTATTGTCAAACAAACATCATGGGAAGCCGGCACTGCCTCCGGGAAAAAAGTACCAATGCTTAAAAAAAAAATTAAAACATGAAAACTTAAAAAATGTATGAGCTTCACTGATCAAGTGGCTTCACAAACGCATGGTAGCGATGAACCTGACTCTCACCCCTATTTAGTATAGTGCACTCACATGTCGTATGATGTGTGTGTCAGGAATCCCCTCTACTTTGTTCATTTAACTTAGGTTATATTATTGTAGAGTTGTACGGTTAATTTTGATATATACAGTTGCAATAAAAAGTATGTGAACCCTTTTGGAATGATATGGATTTCTGCACAAATTGGTCATAAAATGTGATCTGATCTTCATCTAAGTTACAACAATCGACAATCACAGTCTGCTTAAACTAATAACACAAAAGAATTAAATGTTACCATGTTTTTATTGAACACACCATGTAAACATTCACAGTGCAGGTGAAAAAAGTATGTGAACCCCTAGACTAATGAGATTTCCAAGAGCTAATTGGAGTGAGGTGTCAGCCAACTGGAGTCCAATCAATGAGATGAGATTGGAGGTGTTGGTTACAGCTGCCCTATAAAAAACACACACCAGTTCTGGGTTTGCTTTTCATAAGCATTGCCTGATGTGAATGATCCCTTGCATAAAAGAGCTCTCAGAAGACCTACGATTAAGAATTGTTGACTTGCATAAAGCTGGAAAGGGTTATAAAAGTATCTCCAAAAGCCTTGCTGTTCATCAGTCCACGGTAAGACAAATTGTCTATAAATGGAGAAAGTTCAGCACTGCTGCTACTCTCCCTAGGAGTGGGCATCCTGTAAAGATGACTGCAAGAGCACAGCGCAGACTGCTCATTGAGGTAAAGAAGAATCCTAGAGTGTCAGCTAAAGACTTAGAAAAGTCTCTGGCATATGCTAACATCCCTGTTAGCGAATCTACAATACGTAAAACACTAAACAAGAATAGATTTCATGGGAGGATACCACAGAGGAAGCCACTGCTGCCCCCAAAAAAAAAACATTGCTGCACGTTTACAGTTTGCACAAGAGCACCTGGATGTTCCACAGCAGTACTGGCAAAATATTCTGTGGACAGATGAAACCAAAGTTGAGTTGTTTGGAAGAAACACACAACACTATGTGTGGTGAAAAAGAGGCACAGCACACCAACATCAAAACCTCATCCTAACTGTGAAGTATGGTGGGGGAGACATCATGGTTTGGGGCTGCTTTGCTGCATCAGGGCCTGGACGGATTTCTATCATCGAAGGAAAAATGAATTCCCAAGTTTATCAAGACATTTTGTAGGAGCACTTAAGGCCACCTGTCTACCAGCTGAAGCTCAACAGAAGATGGGTGTTGTAACAGAACAACAACCCAAAGCATAGAAGTAAATCAACAACAGAATGGCTTAAACAGAAGAAAATACGCCTTCTGGAGAGGCCCAGTCAGAGTCCTGACCTTAACCTGATTGAGATGCTGTGGCATGACCTCAAGAAAGTGATTCAGACCAGACATCCCAAGAATATTGCTGAACTGAAACAGTTCTGTAAAGAGGAATGGTCAAGAATTACTCCTGACTGTTGTGCATGTGTGATCTGCAACTACAGGAAATGTTTGGTTGAAGTTATTGCTGCCAAAGGAGGTTCAACCAGTTATTAAATCCAAGGGTTCTCATACTTTTTCCACCTGCACTGTGAATGTTTACATGGTTTGTTCAATAAAAACATGGTAACATTTAATTCTTTGTGTGTTATTAGTTTAAGCAGACTGTGATTGTCGATTGTTGTGACCAATTTGTGCAGAAATCCATATCATTCCAAAAGGGTTCACATACTTTTTATTGCAACCGTACCTGCCAAAGCGTAACAGTTGGTAAATGTTACAGTTTGTTGTGCTCTCTATTTGCATTAATATATGAGATAATCCTTAGACTGCCCCCCCCCCCATTTTCCATTGAAGCATCAGATTTTAACATGTAGGTTTATGATAGCTGGAAACCAACATACACCACTGTTCAGATTACTACCTAATAAGGAATAAATAAAGTTAATATACAGCAAAGGAACTATAACTAACTTTAACCTTGTTTACTGCACGAATATTGTTCCAAGGTCAGGCCCTGTGAGTGGGTAATGGCAACACTTGACAAGGTCAGTGTTCTTATTCTTAGTTGGGATGGCCATCTGCTCTCACCCATGGACTGATTAAAGAGCATGCCAAAGGATTAGGCAAGAACCAACAACACAGGAAAACCAAATTCTTTAACTATAGCCTCCACTCAAATGCTAATCCTTTCTGGGCAAAGTTCATGGGCATAAGTGGCATGTAATGTCACTGTTATGTTACCTAATGCCATATACTTAAAGCGTATTTCCACATTTGCAGCCAAATTGGGATAACACCTACTTTACATTCGCTATATATTCCCATATTCACATAGCATAGCTTAAAATAATATTTAAACTTGCAGCTTAACTTTTAAATGCCCCTTTCTGAAAACTCCAGGCCAAAAAAAACCCTACTCGGTTCTCTCTTGAATTAACTCTGTCTGTACTGTGATCGGAGATTTCATTATATAGATGTGCAAGACTGTCTTTTCTAACAAAGGGTTAAGGGTTAAGGTTCTTAAGACATTTTGCAATGATGTCCTGTTTCTCAGCCTTGTTCCTTTAAGCCTTGTACACATGATCCAATTGTTGGCAGGGGATTGTCTGTTGACAGACCGTTGTCCTAAAATCTTACCGTTAGTACGCACCTTTTGACAATTGTTGTCCAACTTTCGGCCAACAAATGTTGGATGACAGGCTAGTAAATTTTCGGTGGAAAACAGTCGGTTGCCAGATTTTCTGATGGTCCGTACACAAGTCCGTCACACAAAAGTTGAAAGTACAAACATGATCGGAAACAATGAACGAGCCGGAAGTGAACGGCCTTGTAAACTAGTGCTCGTAATGGAGAATTAACATTCGCGGCGTGGCAAATTATGAAACGTCGAAATGCAGCACACATTCTCTTTCTTTAATGGGATAATAATGAAGCTGCTTTGCTGGTGATACTGATGGAGTTATGCCAAACATATTTTAAAAGGCTTTTGTTTTCTAGTGATATCAAGAATATTGTTATAATGCTTGTTGTTTGTTTTTTTCACCAAGTTACCACAACACCATTATCCCTGAGTTTTTAAGTTTTTTTTTAAGATCAAAGCTACTATGTTGGTGTCCCTTGTTAATTTTACATTGTATTTTTTAAAATGTAACTGCCTACTCCCAAACTTTCATTTGAAGTAAAACACATAGCCAAGTATTATTCTACACATTTTTTTTTTATTGTGTAGAAAAAAATAACAAAATTAAATTAGACATGCTATCTGCCATCCAAATAGAAAGAACTTAACCAAAAAGTACATTCTATGCATCCAAAATATAGAAAATATAACAAAAACACTATTACAAAACAAACAAAATAATAGAATTTAGTAAGTGGGGAAGGGGTTCAAATTCCCAGACCAGTGGGCTTGTTGGGGGTCTCGGAGCTGGTATTGCCACTGACTGCCATGCTGCTGTGGGGGGTGGGGTGGCTGTGGTGTGTGGGTTGGCTGTTAAGGATGTGGAGTTGGGGCCACAAAATCACACAGGTGGGTGTTTTCTGAAATTTGGCCCCTCACCCCCTTATTGAGGAGCTGCAGGATGAGTTCCTCACACCTGCTCCTTTGCTCACCGGCCATCTGCCTTAATTTATTGGCTGTCACCACTGCAATTCCCTCATCCTCATATGGGTCTGTACGCCTCCTCCAGATTCCTGCTCATCCTAGCCCTTTTAGCAGTAGGGCGTAGGGGAGGGATCTGTGACTCTGTCTGGCTGCTGGCTGTTGTCTCCTCCATACTAACACTTTCCTGTGTATGAAAATCAGACATAATTAAAATCTTTTTTAAGGGTTTGGTTATCAATCACACACAATTTTGATCTCCTCACTGTTGCAAATTGAATGTGGAGAAATAGAAAAGACTATCATTCTGACCCCAGCATTTTTCATTCTTGTTCAAATCATTTTTGGTCACTACTGTCTATTGATATGGAAACCACTTTGTTAAGGCAGAAATACTATCATCATTGTATTTTTGTATACAAATATATTCAACAATGCTTTACCTGGGTCAAGCTGGGTTCCTCCACATCTTCAACCTGTGCAACAGGACCTGTGCGGACCTCAGGAGCTGTGGCCTCAGCAGATGTCGAAGGTAGTGTAGACAGCGACGGCCTGGGTTCTGTATGGTCTGTCAAAAACCACAGACTGTGGTAATACCACAGACTGGGGACATATAGGTCATCTGTTGCTGCTCCAGATCTCTCTGAGTCCAGGACCTTGCTCAGCTCCCTTTTAAATGTAGTGCTCGGGTTAGAAATCTTTTGCTTTATGTAGCTGAAGTCTGCCCTGGGGTACATAGGTTTCACCAACTCGAGCAGTTTCTGCAAAGCTGCCTTCATCAATATTTAATTGGCGTAGTCTCTACGCTTGACCTTCCTTCCGGTAAAGGTCAGTGAATTGGGGTAGAAAATCAGGCAAAGTAAATTTATCCATCATGATAAATGATATGATGCCTGCAAGACAGAACACAAGACAAACCATAATGTCTGGCTTAACCCAAAAGCTGGTCCCAATATAGGCCTCAATCTAAGCAGTATAGGCCACTACCCACCTATGCCCCAATTTCCGGTTGTACCTTCCTTTTATGCCTCCTTTCTTGCGTTGGCGATCGTTTGTCCTCCTCTCCAAGATCATACCTACGGCCGTTCCATCGACTGTGCGTTCTTGCTTTATACACACTGTGCATGCGTCAAACTCCGCTCTCAGTGCATCATGACGCTGGGGCGCAACCATCTCTCTTCTGCATGCGACACACACAGCGGAACATACGGGAGGGACAACATGGCAGGTTCGGTGGATAACAGGCAGCCCCGCGGTGGTGGAGCTCATAGGAGGCAAAAAGCAACCCCCATGAGCAAGGGTGAGATGGTGGAGATGGTGCGCATCCTATAGAAGCACGATTACGACTGCAAGCTGCTCAATTACGAAAGGCCCAACAGCCAAAAGGACCTTATTTTGGAGAAGGTCATCTCCATTTTGAAGTGCAAATTTTCGGTGGAACGATCAAAGGACCAAATCCGCAAATGGTCTGATCTCAAAAACAGTGAATAAGACCAGATGGAGTACATACATCAGAATAAAAAAAAAAAAAGTAAGCAATATTTGGATAAACAATATGTATATGTGTAAATTAGCTGTCTGTATATGTTCTTTATCCAAGTAGCTCTAAAGAATTATATATAAGCTTTTGGAAAATCTATGTATGACTTGGTATTACAAAGATAAAGGTAAATATAAAGCACATATGAACATTCTTACTTGGTCATGTTTTTGGACATTTCATTATTTTTGGAACTTTTTTCAACCCTCGCTCGGGCCCTAACAGGGGTGGCAACAAGGCCATCTTCCCCCAAAAACATAAGTGCCAACTTCAAACACACTTATTTAGCCACCGACAGGGGTGTTTCTAGGTGGGCCAAAGGCCATGGGCTTAGGCAGAACTTAAGGAGTAAAGAACACTTTCTGGTTGCTGCCTGGCTCATCAGTGCCCGTTAATGCAGCCTTGACAGTGTATACATGGGAAAAGGAGAGGCCCCTGGGCTCCCAGTCACACAGAGTCATGCCTGCTTGGATGGTCATTATATATCCTGTATCCCATAGGAGACAAGAGGGGTGGGGGGCAACTGCAGCACTTTTTCAATGTTGGCACTTGTCAAGTGTTTGCCTCTGGAAAATGACATCACCTTCCCTTTTCTATACATTTTTCACAGAACAAAAACCAGAGTACAGCATGGTGGAGTCTACTAGTCAGGAGCAAACATTGACATCAGACCAAGTGCAAGATTGGTCAACTAATGTAGCAAAATGGATGCTAAAAACAGATGTGAGTTGGGGTGGCTTAATAAATGGCGTATTGGTTCTTTTTTGAGGAAAGTGAGTGTGGTGAGCTCACCCAGGATGTTTCTTTGGAGCCATGGGATCTGACTCCTGGACCCAGCACAGACATTGCCATTGTGGACGTCAAATCCACTGACGCCAGTCACACTGAGGGCCAAAGCGACCCAGAAGAGGAAGAAAATATTTGGGAGCCTCTTGTTTGCGCAAGTATTCTTGGAATCCTGCTTCAAATGTGTATACACGTCGAGTGTTTAGATGTCCAAACCAAACACCCACTCCACACATTAGCAAAATATGTAGTGCCTTAACATTAGCATGGATAAGGAAGAGGTGGAAGGAGCTGGCAGTGTTGCTAGGTTCCCGAGTTTTGGTAACCCAGGCACCAGGGCCAAGATTACAGAGTAGTTGCAGTGTGTACATTGCTAGTAGTGTAGGTGTCTGAAGGGCAAGCAGGTTGCAAGCAACAATAGACTAGGTATGTAAGTAATTCCTGAATTTGACTAGTAACTTGACCATGACTCACTATGTAGGGCCTCATCCACTTGACTATTGTTCCCTTAATACTTTTTACTCTTCTTACTAGGTCATGATCTTCTACAATGCACTATTGGTAGAATGAGTGCAGATATGTTGAATTGTTTGAAGGAACTGGAGCAAATCAAGGAGGCTGCCACTGCTTTACAGCGAAGAATAAGAGATTTTGTGGACATGCTTGCCAAGTATTGTTCCACTTGTTGGCTCCTGTTTGCCCTTTTACTAATTACCATGTTTTTATTACTTTGAAATGTGAAACTTTTGGGACAGAACTCAGTGTTTCTCCACTCCACTCCTCTAGGTGCACCACCAGGTCCTGTTTTCTAGATTTTCCTCAGTCTAAAAATGACAGGGCGAATTACTAACAGTGAAAATGACATCACCTGTCCCAAATTCAAGAAATCTCGAAAACATGACCTGAGTTTGCATCTTGAGGAGGAGAGTTGGGAAACACTTCCCTAACTAATGTGAATTGTAATGTTTATGGGTTTTTCATAATCTAAAACCCAAAATTTGAAGGTGCCCCAATATTCTTATTTGCCTCATGATCCATTGCCTAAAATGTGTATAGTTACAAACATCTATTTTTTCGAAACACACAAAACACACAGTGTGTCAACATGTGCTATCTCCCATCACGGGGTATCAATGGACAGGTTTCGGGGGTGCAACCCCTTCCTCATAACTAAAGTAGCTCAGAGGAAGGGGTTGCACCCCTGAAACGCGTCCATTGATACCCCATGATGGGAGATAGCACATGTTGACACACTGTGTGTTTTTGGGTTTTGGCAAAATAGGTGTATGGAACTACACATATTTTAGGCATGGTATCATAAGGGACATTTAATTGATATGCCTCTACGTATACGTGGCTTCAAATTTTGGCTTTTAGAGGGGTGAGGCCTTCACTTTGTAAGTTCCTGAGTTTGGGATGTGTATCCAATGTTTTAGAACATACCTGTTTAGCTCCAAAAAAAAGGAGAAATAATGCAAAACATACATGTTATACACAAGGTGTTGGTTTGTTTTAAAACCTTAAAACCCACATGTGAATTTGCGTTGAGTAAAATGTTTTTTACTAAACAATGTGTGGCTTATTATTTCATTGCTCAATACCAGTGTGTTACGTAAGTTGTTGTAGTTACAGTGACAATGTGCTCTTTTATGTGGATAACTCCAGTAATTTTTAGTCCTCCAAAAAATTAAAGGCATAATTGTTGAAATTCATGCATTAGATCCATTAAGAACAAAAACACTGTGTGTCAATGTAGCAGACCCACAGCACATCATAATAGTTAGCTGAAGAAGATATTGTCACCTCATGTAGCAATTAAGGTACATTTGCACTATTGGAGCAAGTGGCCAAAATAAAGCCCATTTGGGAACATATTAGACATATATGAAACACAGACAACGGTAGTTCAAATGAAAGAGTTCATGAGCTACATAAAAATCTAGAAATGATCATCTACAATTTGCTGCCAAGCCACTGCCCTTCTACCCACAAAATATTCCAGGCATTTCTGCGGTAAATCACGGGCAATTTGTGAGGGCAATCCAGCATGGGCATTTTATAATAGGCATCAGCACGCCCACAGACAGATGAGCTGCAGACCTCTTCAGCTGGGCCTGCCACTGCAGGGTCCATGACGTAACTTGGCAGTGAGGCTAGGTAGCTGGTAGCATTCCTCCTTAAAAAATTATGTAAAATACAGCAGCACAGGACCGCATGGTTTATCTTGTAGAGTGCTAAGTTGATTGGAGTCAAAAATAGCCTGAAATGACTCGATAGGATGCCAAAGGCATTTTTGACCACCCTCCTGGCATGAGAGAGCCTGTAATTGAAGATTCTCTGCTCTGGGGTGAGGTTCCTCATAGGAAACGGCTTTATCAGTTGTTCCCCCAGAGCAAAGACCTCATCTGTCACAAAAACAAAATTGAGGCCCTCAACATTCTCCTCAGCAGGTGGCAAGTTTAAGGAGAGTGAGCTCTGCATAATCACTCCTCTATCAGAATTGTGGCAGTTCTTCCCAACATCCAGATACAAGAACTCGTAGTTGGCAGACACTACAGCTAGCATGACTATGCTGCAAAAGTCCTTATAATTAAAATAATAGGAGCCAGAGTTGGGTGGTAGTACAATCCGGACATGTTTGCCATAAATAGTGCCACCACAGTTGGGAAAATCCCACTGATGATGGAACTGGGCTGCAATGTCTTGCAACTTGCTCTGGATTGGAAGGAAACTGTGGATTAAAAAAAGAAAAAGAAATGACTACTTCTGCACTTAACATTGCTAGCAGATTTGACCCAACACATGCTTAGCCAACACAAGGATACACTTAAATGAGTATTTAAAGACAATAGTGGAAGGTCAACTTATCTGATTCCCCCCCTCTGGTGGCCCAGTAGAAAAATTTTAGGGGGGTAATGGGTAGATGTTTTGGACAGGTAACCCTCTCCACTTCCATGAGAGCGGTTTGCATAAATAATCAGTGATACTTTGGCCAGCCCCTCCTTACTTACACTATTGGCAGCCCAGTGGACAGGTAAGAAGTGTCATAATCTAAAAAGCTGGATACACACTGTCCAAATTGGGATAGTGTGTATGGGTTTTGCGAAGTCAGCAGAGTATTTTGATCTGTTGACTTAGCATTTTTGGGCGGGAGGGAGGGTTCCAAATGAGTTTGGGCTCCAAAAAATGGCCTCTTGTACACTGCCTGAATTTGAAGACAACAATAACATTTGTACACATTTTAGGGGTTGTTTAGGGTAAGCCCCAAAATGTAGCTGACCAAAAACATTGTTAAAGAGGAGTCAAATACTGCAGCTGCTGACTTTTAATAATCTGACACTTACCTGTCCCACGGTACAGCGATGCAAGGGATAGAAGCTCCGCTCATCTACCCCTCCGTTCAGTGGCACCAGCATTGCAGCTGTGGGTGCCCGGCTGTGGCTTCACCCACTGCGCATGTGCGAGCAGCGCCGTGCGCCGTGATTGGCCGCTCAGTCATCTGGGACCTGTAATGTGTCCCAGATGATTGACAAGAGGGAGGGGGCAGAGCTGAGCCCTTCCTGCACCGAGGGGAAGTGATGTCCCCAGCATAGGCACTGAAGGAGTCAGACTATGAGGGACCCCCTAGCAACAGCCATTTAGAGGTGAGTAAAAAAAAAAAATTTCCAAATTTTTTTTTTTTTTTTTTTTAGGAACATTCATGCTTTTTTTTTTTCAGTGGAACACCACTTTAAGTTACTAGGCTAGGTGTGTATGGGCCCAGGATAGCATGTTGGGGAGTTTAATGAAGGAAAATATGTATGTAGGCCAAAAAAGGAGCAGGAAAAGCTTACAGCATGCATGAGGACAAAGAGGACATTCACAACACATTGCAATATTGAAAATTATGTAATACAATACATTACCAAACATAAATACATAGAATGTGATCTTAAAAGTAAAAACTTACCCTAATATAGTCCTTCTGCAGGACTTGAATGATGGCTGAGCAGGTCCCTGGAATAATGAGTCCCAGAGCCAGTGGTAAACTTGAGGTCCTGGAGACTTCTCCCCGTCGCCAAGTACCGCAAGTTGCTATGAGCCTTTGCTCTGGAGTGATGGAAAGCCTCATACATGTGTTCTGCTTCTTAATATGGGGGACACCAATGCCAAGAGTTGGTGAAAGCAACGGTTCGTCATCTGGAGATAATTCGGAAAATCATCCGGATTGTTCTCATGGAGCTCCTGCAGCAATGGCATATGGCATAATTGGTCACGATTAAGCAACCAATTTTCGCTCCAAGAAATCCTCCTCCTCCTCTTGGACTGGACTTGGGTCAAAACAATAACTCCTAGCCCAATAATCACACATTCTCTCCTCTGATTACGCAACATGGCTGTTTGACGAATGGCCGTTCAGCAACGAACTGAAAAGCACGAACTGAAAAGCGTGAATCAACACTCACCAAACTTCTACTAACACGAAATTAGCAGAAGGAGCACAAAGGGTGGCGCTTGAGAAATGAACTTCCTCTTTATAGTCTCGTAGTACGTCTAGTACGTCGCTACATTCGTATTTGTTGGCGTTTTGTGTACCTTTAGTATGCAAGACAAAATCCAGGCACATGCCCTGAAGACAAAAACCTGACGCTCGGTTGGTCAACAATTGGATCGTGTGTTCAAAGCTTAAGTCTGTCCCTTATCTCCACATACTCCACCATATTTTGAAAGCAATAGAAGCTGCTCATAGAGTTCTATGTATAATCCTGCTCCAAGAAACAACTATAAAGTTGAAAAAAACAAAAACAAAATTTAAATGACTTTTAAATATGCTACATTCATGGGAACACATAACAAACAGATAGTGAGGGATCTCAATTTTGACTGCAAAGGTAAAAATACACTTTAAACACATCAAGAAAACAAAATAATTGCTCTTTTATACCAAGTTCAAAAAAGAGTATAATTGCATGTTTTAAACTGAAAGAGAAAAATTTGGCTGCGCAAATCTGATAAGATTGGTTCTTGCAGAACTTCACTATTTTTTTTTTACCAATTCTCATTATGCAAACAATTCTAAAATGCATTTAAAGTAGCTGTAGAAATAATTTCTAAATGTAGACCATGTACAAAATAACAGTTCCAAAAATGCTCAAGTGAACTGTAAAAAATGAATCTTTTTTGCTTTGTTTTTGTTTCTCCTATTATTATACAGGATTTATATAACACCAACAGTTTGTGCAGGGCTTTACAAAGTGATAGTAGTATTATCTTAAGTATAGGAAAGATGAAATAGGTAATTCTTCACACTTTTACTGTAACACTAAACCCTTCTACATTGAAAGCTGGAATCCTGACACCAGAAACTACTTTCACTACTACTTTTCACATTTTCAGTATAAGGTCATATTTAGATAACTGCATAGTTTCTTACTGTATACCTGAATGACGGTTTGTTATGATTGGCAGAGTATTCTTGCTGATTTATAAGAGAATGTACTTTTACTGGTATCAATTTGTGGAGTTTGGTTATTTTACTTTCTTCTTTTCTTAAGATTATTTTGTTTGACAAAGAACGTATTGTCAATGTATAATTAAAGCCTAAGTGTGTTTGGAACAACTAAATTCAATTCAACAAGAAAATGAAACATTAGATAATAGCGAGAAGTCAGAAAAAAACAGATGGTGAGGCAGACAAAGTACATTACTGTTGCAACTTAATCTCTAGAGGCATGAGTAAAATTGAGATTTTTTTTACTTACATTTCAGAAATACATTGATATTAATCAGAGAAATGTCATCATCCTTGATTATAAGGACTCCTTTACATCTATGCATCCTAAAAGGCCTGCATTTTAGACATGCTTGACCTATAGTTTATTGCAGTTTTTAGTGTATTTTGCTTTTCCAAGCTTTTGTAATGCATCATGAAATGTATTTTTGAACATTAGGGGTTGATTTACTAAAGGCATATTGGCTGTTCACTTTGAAAGGGAATCTTCACTTTAGAGGGGAATTTTCGCTTAGCTTAGTGAATGAAGTGAAGCTCTGCTGACTTTCATCATCCAATCATTGCAAGCAAAAATACAACACATTCAGTTTTTCTTTCTTTTCACATAACATGATAGATGAAACCAAAAAGCTATAAAGCATCCCCGAAGAATTAATGGGAAAGGAGGATGAGGTAAAGAGTTCAATCTCTGTATTTGCAGACGATACTAAGTTAAGCAGGGCAATAACTTCTCCGCAGGATGTGGAAACCTTGCAAAAAGATCTGAACAAATTAATGGGGTGGGGAACTACATGGCAAATGAGGCTTAATGTAGAAAAATGTAAAATAATGCATTTGGGTGGCAAAAATATGAATGCAATCTATACACTGGGGGAAGAATCTCTGGGGGAATCTAGGATGGAAAAGGACATGGGGGTCCTAGTAGATGATAGGCTCAGCAATGGCATGCAATTCCAGGCTGCTGCTAACAAAGCAAACAGAATATTGGCATGCATTAAAAAGGGGATCAACTCCAGAGATAAAATGATCATTCTCCCGCTCTACAAGACTCTGGTCCGGCCGCACCTAGAGTATGCTGTCCAGTTCTGGGCACCAGGCTTCAGAAAGGATGTACTGGAAATGGAGCAAGTACAAAGAAGGGCAACTAAGCTAATAAAGAGTCTGGAGGATATTAGTTACGAGGAAAGGTTGCGAGCACTGAACTTATTCTCTCTGGAGAAGAGACGCTTGAGAGGGGATATGATTTCAATTTATAAATACCGTACTGGTGACCCCACAATAGGGATAAAACTTTTTAGGGGAAGGTAGTGTAGCACTAACTCTCAGTGGAGCTGCTGGTTTAAAGCGGGCTGTTACCTTCACTCTCGATACCTCTGTTTCACCGTCACCGGGTCTAGGGACCTGTTGAGTTTACCTCTGGATGATATAAGCACCAAACACTTGAGTATATTTTCCAATGCTTTAATGAACAAGTAATAAAGGAAGTAGCAGGAAAGAGGCGGAAGGAAAGTTGCAGGGAAGCTGAAATACCTTTCCTTAGTATGCTTTAGAACATTGTACACTTGTAGTTGAATACACTCCCCTTGGATAGGCCTCTCTCACTTGCCTAGCAGCCAGTACGTAGCACGAACAAAAGTCTCTGCCACAGACTTGTTTGGAATAAAACCCGTACGATCCTCTGCCACAGGATGTATTGGTTTGCGATGAATGTCAGACACAGTACTTGAACCTTTAAGCCAACCTGGCAGTACTATGCAGTAAGATTACTTCAGGATACGTCCTCCAACCGAGTCACCGGGCCCCTGTCCAGACCAGCACTCTGCATGATCCTTCCATGATGGGTCCTCCCCTGGGATCTCCTCGGTTGTCCAGCTTCTTCACTCAGGATAGACAGCTCAGGACCATTCCTCTGCTGCTGTGGTAGGCCCCAGACAGGCTTCTGGGCCCACCCACATGCCGCAGTGACGTGGGCCTCCGGAAGAGGGCCAGCAGGTGGCTGAAAACGAACCCCTAAACATGGCGTCTGTCTCATAAATACCCTCTCCCAGAATGCAACTCGGAGGACCACCTCCACCGAGTTGTCTCCGGGACAGAGGAGCACCCATACGCTTCAACACGTTGCCTTTCCAACACCAGCCAATGGTGACAACGACACCCACATGCACAGTGTGAAAATACACGCAACTCAGCCAAGCTGGTACAGAGGCAAATCTAACTTCACCTAACAAGTAACCCACAAAATGTACCTATCAGCGGTAGATTAAAAATCTACCAGCGCTACAGTAGTTTAACCAAACACGTGGCCACTCATTAACATTAGAAGAAAAGAGGTTTAACCTTAAACTATGTAGAGGGTTCTTTACTGTAAGAGCGGCAAGGATGTGGAATTCCCTTCCACAGGCGGTGGTCTCAGCGGGGGGCATCGATAGTTTAAAAAAACTATTAGATAAGCACCTGAACGATCGCAACATACAGGGATATACAATGTAATACTGACATATAATCACACACATAGGTTGGACTTGATGGACTTGTGTCTTTTTTCAACTTCACCTACTATATAACTATGTAACTATGTAACTATGTATATTTATTTTATATTTATAGAAGGTTTACATATTGCATTAGCTGTGTTTAGACTTGGGGTTATTCCAACAACCGGGGCATAGCACAAAGTATTGCATAGGTTAACCAGTTGCCGACCACCCTATAGCAGTTCTACTGCTACAGGGCAGCCGCGCTGCAAAGGATCACACATATATATATATATATATATATATATATATATATATATATATATATGTAGAATCACAGCAGGAGCGAGCCGTCGGCAGCATGTACTCGCACCAGTTACCCAGAAGTACAGAATCACATATATATATATATATATATATATATATATATGTGATTCTGTACTTCTGGGTAACTGGTGCGAGTACATGCTGCCGACGGCTCGCTCCTGCTGTGATTCTACAATGTCCGCCGGAATCCGCTGATCATTCTGTACAAGGCAGAATGGCGGTCTTCCTATGTAAACAAGGCAGATCGCCATTCTGTCATTAAGGGAGGCATGGATCCTGTGTTCCTGCAAAGCAGGGACATGGATCCAAGCCTTCACCTAGTAAAAACACCTCCCCGCTACACTAAAACACTAGCTAGATCGCTGCCATTACTAGTAAAATAAATAATTAAATAAAAATGTCATAAATATATCCCATAGTTTGTAGACACTATAACTTTTGCGCAAACCAATCAATATATGCTTATTGGGATTTTTTTTAACAAAAATATGTAGCAGAATACATATTGGTCTAAAATGATGTAGAAATGTTATTTTTACTGGATATGTTTTATAGCAGAAAGTAAAAAATATTGTTTTTGTTTTCAAAATTGTCAGTCTTTTTTTGTTTATAGCACAAGAAATAAAAAACACAGAGGTGATCAAATACTACTTTAAAAAAAGCTCTATTTGTGGGAAAAAATGACACAAATTTTATTTGGGTATATCGTCGCACGACCGCGCAATTGTCAGATAAAGTAATGCAGTGCCGTATCGCAAAAAATGGCATGGTCAGGAATGGGGGTAAATCTTCCAGAGCTGAAGTGGTTAAGATAAGCTCATTCCTTTTAACAGACATCAGCCTTGAGCCTTCAGCATCTGCAAGTCATTAATAAGCATTGCAACTTTGGTCTCTGCAGTGCACACCTGCTCTAATCAGAAGGGCATAAGAGACTGCTGGACATTCAGCCGGTGCCTGATTACAGGTTAATCTGTCTGCTACTGCTCTGCATTTACTGCAAGTCTGTCTGACTTATCTTGATTCCTTGGACTAGTCCTCCAAATTGTTTGGAGTACATTTGTATTCAGCTTGTCTGTGCTTATCCTGATCATCAATCTGTTATTATCAATCATTCTGCTGTCTACTGTTCTGTAAACTGAACTCTTTTTACAATTGTTTTATCTGTGCCTGATCTGCTCTTCAGTCTGCTGACTTTGCTACTTTCTGCTGTTTCAAAAATCATAGTAAGCCCTGGCGCCAACCAAAAATGACAATATGCTAAAAAATGTGAAGCTGCCCCTTTAAGTGAATAAATCACCTCTGAAAAGCACACCAATTAAAAGCAATGTGCTAACACATATGTGATAATTACATGTGAACAAAGGATTAAAAACAATGTTATTTATAAGAATTATTAATAAATATTACACAGTCCAAATTTTTTTTTTACTGAAATTTTGCTGAAGAAAACTCCAATCACCATGCTCCTGGAGTATCTGAGGCACCTTTAAGACCAGGAGCATGGTGATTGGAGTTTTCTTCAGCAACATTTTGGGGAAAACAGATATATATTTTTGGACTGTGTAATATTTATTAATAATTCTTATAAATATTTTTTTTTCACCTTTGGGCCCTCAAGTATATTTGGATTATTTTTTATCCTTTGTTCACATGTAATTATCACATATGTGTTAGCGCCTTGCTTTTCATTGGTTTACTTTCTGCTGTTTGCTTTGACCAGCTGTCCAAGGACAGCTGTCACTCTTGGTAACACAGTGGTTCCAATGAACTTAGTAATTATAAACTTCTATGTGGAAGAAGTGGTAATCAGAAATCAAGCATGTATCAGCTATATGCATTAATCATTAAGACCCCTTTCACAATGAGGTAGTTTTCAGGCGTTTTAGCGCTAAAAATAGCACCTGTAAAGTGCCTGAACACTGCCTCCCATGCCGCCCGAATGTGAAAGCCTGAGTGCTTTCACACAGGGGCGGTGCGCTTGCGGGACTTTAGAAAAAGTCCTGCGAGCAGGATCTTTGGGGCGGTTTGGCCGCTGGCAGGGATTAAAAGCACCCCACTAGCGTCTGAAAAGCACTGCTTAAACGGCGCTAAAGTGCTGTGGTGATTTAGCTCTAATTCTTGGGTGGCCCCAGTGTGAAAGGGGTCTAACACAGAAGGACCCATTCAATGTGTTGAGGGCTGATAAAGCAATTTTCATTGACCCTAACACACCTATGATATAAAAACAGCCATGTATGATTCTATTTTACATGGTCACTATGTAATTCAGACCAGATGCAAATCCCTGGGTTGGTTTCGGTAAACGACTACTGTGTGTGGTTATGACACTCCACAATATAAAATATAATATTAAAAGATCAATTAGTTATATTTAAGTCATTATAAATTGAGTTGTGGCAGTTGTCCCTTTAATGAAGTCAAGCAAAAACAAGGCTTTGCAATTGCTGCTTTGAGTTCTTATATTTAGCCTTCTATATTCATCTGAACAATGATTTTATTTCTATAGCAGATCTCTAATTGCCTCTAAAATGGATGAATTAGGGATGGAAAAGCTATTTTCATCCATACACATGAACCAGGATGGCCCACATGCAACTGTAAAGCACTCTGCCTTATGTTATTCCCACACAGTAAGAAGGAGCTGAGCATTTTATGGAGATTGCCATTAAGCAGATGGGAGAATATATTTGATTTGCTTGAAAGAAAACAGACTGCCTGACTCATCCAGAGGTTCCCTGTTTTTTTAATTTTTTTATTTGGGAAATTCTTTACCTGGAAACATGAAACCTATATAACTGCTTCGACTACATGAGACCTCCAAGTCCTGACTCCGCTCTTTTTCAACAGTCAAACAAAATTAAATGAGGGAGTAATTATATCGTTTTCATGGATACGCTTGCACAGTTGTGAAAATGAACAGTGATTAAAGTGTATCTAAACACAAAAACTGAAATGACATGCCAAATGTGGCATGTGGGGGGGTTAGGAGTCCTTAAAGCAGAACTTCCACTTTTGGATGACATTAAAGTGACATTAAACAATATCTTCCGCTTTAAAGTGACATTAAGGCTACTTTCACGCTGGGGCGGTGAGGGTGTCGGCGGTAAAGTGTTGCTTTACCGTCGTTTTAGCGGCGCTTTTCGTCCGCTAGCGGGGTGCTTTTAACCCCCGTTAGCGGCTGAAGAAGGGGTTAATACCACCCACAATGTGCTGCTACCGAAGCATAGATCCACTATTTAATGGCCCTGTAGTCTATTTTTATAAAATAGTTTTTTACTGTGCTTTTCTAACTCCTTGTAATATCCTCCATGAGCTTCCAAGCCTCTCCTTTACCCCCCCCCCCCCTTTCCTCCGTTTGTTTGCAATGAGCAATGCACATTAGTTGTGATCATGTGAATTGCTTTATGCACACTACAAATCCCATAGTCCATAATATATCTTGGGGGGGTGGCTACATTCCCACATTCAGTGAGACCATGGAGAATGAACAGAGCCACACTCTAACAGAAAGTCTTAAAGGAGAAGGGCGGACAAAGCTTGTTTGGCTGTAATTCTCCTGTGGATCACAGAAGTGTAGTTTGTTCTGCACTCCCGTGACCCGTTTTCAGCAGACAGCAGGCTGAAGTCTGCTGTCGACTGATGTCACAGAGTCGGTCCAGGCTCAAGCAAGATTGCGACAATGGAGTCGGGATCTGCCCACATGATTGGACTGGCACCCGGCTCAGCCTCTCAGCGAGCCGCTGAAAGACTGAACCGTCCGCTCCCACCCCCTCCACAGCCCAGCGTTCCAGTGAGCATGGGGGGCAGAGCAGAGAGTTGCTGACTGGCAGACACCAGCTCTTTGCTCAGGAGCTGTGGGAACCGAGCGATCAATGGTGTTTGATCACTCAGTTTTCAGTGTTAGAGGCGCAGGGGGTCAGATGCAGCATCGGACCGATGCTGCATCTACCTAGGTAAGTATGATTCTTTAAAACAAGCAAAATCCATACATCTCTTTTAAATTATATTTGGAGCAGGCAGAGGGTAATAGAAGGTACTTTGTAAGTTAAGAATACCTACTTGAATAGATTTTAACCAGAGTTTAGTGTCACTTTGATGATGGTAAATTAGTTCTGAATTTCTGCTCTCAAATGTGCCACCTATAAACATATTCCCCATAGCAGACAGCATCTTTAAAACATAAATATTTCTAAAAACTACAATATTAAACACCACCAGCCACTGTAATCAGTACTATGAATTACTTTTCATTTTACATGAAGTATACTCAGATACAAAGTGACCCTGAAAAGCTTATTATAGTTTCAGCCAAATCTGGCAGATTGCTGAAGAATAATTAATGGCTTAGGTGGCCCTCTAATTGGAATCATAGATTTCATCGTGACTTAACTTGTGACTGATTGGCCTTAAGCAAGTTGAAAGAACAAACCTGTGAGGGGGACAGACAGAAAAATAAATGATTCTCCCCAGTAGCTTGAGTGTGTAAATGTCACATAGTAATCTGTTATTCCTAAACTTGCTTACTTGTTTTCAAGAGTCCATACAATGACAGAGCACATATTTCTACTATTACTGTCCAGTAAAAGCTGCGATAACTATCCCATGCTCAGAGAGGTTCTATATTTAGAAGAATATTAATAGGATTAAACGTCAATCATTGGGGTTTATTTCTATTAAAATCCAATTATAGTGCTACAGTATTATCAGGGGCGTATCTAGGGCATTTGGCACCCAGGGCGGGTCCTATTTCTGGCACTCCCCCGCCAAAATCGCAGCACGCGAAGCTTGTCGCTTAAAAAAGAGAAGGAGCTTCTTTTGAGCGACAGTGTCAAGTGTTATGATTTGCCACGACTGCAGCTCAATTTAAGAAAGTTAGAGTAGTATAGTGACAGGTTAGGTCAGTATAGGAAAAAGGGGAAGCTACACCAAAAGGATAAAAGGCGTAGAAAAGATACCACATATAGAACCACAGAGATATAGTGTCTGGAAAAATAACTAATGAATTTTACAAAATAGAAATTTATTGTATGTATAAATACACAATAATTGACTAGATAAAGTATAAAATCAATAACCTCCACCATTAACTATCCAATGACAATGTTGTCAAATGACCAGACAAATACAGACAAACTAACAGACTGACAAACAAATATATGGGCCATAGAAAAGATATATATATATATATATATATATATATATATATATATATATATATATATATATATATATATATATATATATAAAAAAAGCAATGTGGCAGCATCAAACGTGAAACCAGGTAATCCTTTTATGAAAAAAATGGCAGTAAAAAATAATATAACTCGTTCGTTTGAAAACTGTAAATGGGCTGTATGAAGCTGTTAAGGGTAAACGGCAAAAGGGTATTGGCATATTGGATGATAGCAGATGGATATCCATTTGGTGAGCACAAAAATATATATATTGCAGTCCATAGGACACAGGAAAATACCTTGCACAGCGATCGTTAGTAGCAGAAACCAAACAGTCTAAGTAACAGAAGTATAGCGGGTAGGTATATGGTATGATCTACCTTAACCGAGATGTAGACAGTGATATCCTGCTGGTAGCTTGCAGCGGTTTGCTGTGTTCAGTAGTCCATTCTACTTACAATGGAAAAGCAATGGTGTTCAAACAAAGGTGGATATCAAACAGCTGAGTGAGGAAACACCTCGTGTACCAATCAGTATCTCTATGCCACAATATTCACTGTCCGGACTTTGAGAGTGTCAACTGGATAGAATTTGCCAGGAAAGCCGTGTCCTCCATTATATGCCAATAAACAGCTGTGCCATGGATCCTGAATGCTGATGCACAATGCTCTGACAGACGTTCACATGGAGGGGGGAGTGACGTCAACTAGTTTCACGGGGAAACCCCCGCTTCTTCAGGGCAGTTTAGGGTATTATGGTGGCAGGTTAGGGTTGTATAGGGTATTATGGTGGCAGGCTAGGGCTGTATAAGGTATTATGGTGGCTGGTTAGGGCAGTATAGGGTATTAAGGTGGCAGGCTAGGGCTGTATAGGGTATTATAGTGGCAGGTCTGAGCAGTATAGAGTATTATGCTGGCAGGCTAGGGCAGTATAGGGTATTATAGTGGCAGGTCTGGGCAGTATAGGGTATTATGGTGGCAGGCTAGGGCTATATAGGGTATTATAGTGGCAGGTCTGGGCAGTATAGGGTTTTATGGTGGCAGGCTAGGGCAGTATAGGGTATTATGGTGGCAGGCTAGGGCAGTATAGGGTATTATGGTGGCAGGCTAGGGCTGTATAGGGTATTATGGTGGCAGGCTAGGGCTGTATAGGGTATTATAGTGGCAGGCTAGGGCTGTATAGGGTATTATGGTGGCAGGCTTGGGATGTAGGGTATTATGGTGGCAGGTTAGGGTAGTATAGGGTATTATAGTGGCAGGTCTGGGCAGTATAGGGTATTATGGTGGCAGGTTAGGGCAGTATAGGGTATTATAGTGGCAGGCAAGGCTGTATAGGGAATTATGGTGGCAGGATAGGGCTGTATAGGGTATTATGGTGGCAGGTTAGGGCTGTATAGGGTATTATAGTGGCAGGTCTTGGCAGTATATGGTATTATGGTGGCAGGTTAGGGCAGTATAGGGTATTATAGGGGCAGGTTGGGGCAGTAAAGGGCATTATGGTGGCAGGATAGGGCAGTATAGGGTATTATGGTGGCAGGTTAGGGCAGTATAGGGTATTATGGTGGCAGGTTAGGGCAGTATAGGGTATTATAGTGGCAAGCTAGGGCAGTATATGGTATTATAGTGGAAGGTCTGGGCAGTATAGGGTATTATGGTGGTAGGTTAGGGCTGTATAGGGTATTATGATGGCAGATTAGGGCAGTATAGGGTTTTATGGTGGCAGGTTAGGGCTGTATAGGGTATTATGGTGGCAGGTTAGGGCTGTATAGGGTATTATGGTGGCAGGTTAGGGCAGTATCAGATATTATAGGGGCAGGTTAGGGCTGTATAGGGTATTATAGGGGAAGGTTAGGGCTGTATAGGGTAAGTAATAAGTATATGATCTCTGTGCTGGAGACCAATTACCCATGCAGTGGGTCCCTCTCCACATTGCATGGGCTAACTGCCCATTTTGTCTGAGGAATGAGGAATAAGTTGAACTACTTATCTTCTGCCTCTTCCCTCAGCAGCTGGTGCTATACCTCTGCTCTGCTCTGCTCTGCGATGTGGGCAAGCTATTGGTCCTGCATTACATGTTATGATGTTTTATAGCTTTGACCATTTGGGCAGCACTTCAGTGACCACTGTTGCCACCTCTGACATTTCTCCCCCGCTCCCCCCCACCAAAGATAAAATAACCCCCGTCGCCACTCTAATTCCCCCTTCCCTGCTGCACTGGTCCCTGCAGCACCAATCCCCCCCCCCAAGCACTGACCCCGTCGGTTATGATCTATTATTGTTTCTCTGCAGCTGCTAGCTTCTATTCCTGTCCTCCTGCCGGCATTATGTGTTGCAGGGGAGCAACAGCAAAATAATATGAACTAACCTGATGACCCGGGGGCTGTTTTGACCCCCCCCTGCAGTCAACCCCCCCCAACTTGCTTCCCCCCCCCCGCTGGCTGCAACTGTTGCTGAGGCAAACCGAAGCTGTTGGGATGGAGGGTGGCAGGGGAGGGGGGGTTGATAAACATGTGTTCACCCTCCCCCTTACCCTTATTAAAAAGACAAAGTGAGCGATCACTACAGATCGCTCCTGTGTCCATTCATCATTGGAGCATATAGTAATCAGTGTTTACTATGCTTCAGTTTTGTGAATGAACAGCAGTCTCTATAAAGAGACTTCTATTCATTCATATTCATTGCAGCTTAGGCTGCAGAGAAAGGGATTGTCTTCTCTATCTCAAATAAAAGACATCAGGGTTGTGTTTAGACCTCTACTATCTCACCAAAGCCCCAACCACAAAAAAAGTACAAAATATTAAAAATAAAATTGTAAAAAAAAAAAAAAAAAAAACATAATAAAAAAAAAAAAGACTAACAAACTGTTCAAATGCTTGAGAATAACCCACTTCCTTAAGCTACAAACTCCCCCAAATATATCCCTTCCAAGTAAAATATGGCAATTTTACTCCACAGCTACACAAGAAACAAAGGGTATATCATTCTTTTACAACATATTATGGAATAAATTACAGTTCACAAAAACTATAGCAATGAAAAAGTGGGAGCTAGACATAGGTACCACCTTCTCTGATGCACAATGGATACACACCTTTAGAGAAACCCATAAAGCATCACATTGTGTTAAACATTGGGAACTTATGATTAAAATGGCCAATAGATGGCATTACACCCCATATAGAATAGCTGCTTACTTTCCAGGGGCGTCACCGATATGCTGGAGAGGATGTGGTCACATAGGAAACCTACTACACGTGTTTTGGCACTGCCCAAGTATAACCAGCCTTTGGCACCAGGTATTCCAATTAATTTCCTCTCTAACGGGAGTAATTACAAAACCAGATCCTCTAGCACTTCTACACTTAAACATAGATAAATTCCAGAACACCTTCAGACCAGTCGTAACCCACATACTCCTAGAAACACGATTACAGATCTTGCGCAACTGGAAATCCAATAAAGCCATTAACATATCTGACATCATAACAGCAGTACATATAAACTACACATTTGAACGCCTCATAGCTATTAACTCTATGAACTGTAAAATGTTTGACAACTGTTGGTCTATTTGGCCCAAATGACTTTGATAAACTGACAACATAAAGATGTATATCTGATGATGCGTATACCAATGTATCTTTTGGATTCTGTTTAAATATGAAAACAACCAATAAACAATATTGAAATAAAAAAAAGACTAAATAATAATAAAAAAAGAACATAGTAAGGCCTCGTTCACACTGGGCATATGCCCCTGCAAGGCCATGTTTACCCACATGGGAAAGCACAGGTGTTTCCTGTATCCCTGTGCATGCAGTCCCATTGAAGTCAAATACACAAACACAGCCGCTGCTCCTAATTTGACATCCTTGTGCATGTCCCTGAGCTCAAACTGTCTGTGCACCCACATGGATGTCAGATTGGGAGCTGCAGTCCTGCTCGTGCAGCCGCTGCATTCCAATTGGCATGAATGGGACTGCCTGCATAGGGATGCACGGAACACCTGGGCATCCCCATGCAGGTAAACACGGCCCTCCTTGGTCATACACTTTAGTATGTCCCATGTGAAGGAAGCCTTAGTAGGAATTTAGCAGAAATTTTGTAAGTTATGTTGTGTTCATTCACTAATAAAGATTTTAGTGTATTTTTAGTGAAAATAGCAGTTTGCTAAACATTTGCGCAACTATTGTGGGGCCTAAAAAAAATCGGTAGCACATTTTTTTTTATTGTACAGGTCATGTGCCTTTAGAATATTTATGGTTTGGGGGGTTGTTTATAAACTCTGAAAGCTGTAAGGGAAAAATAAAAAAAACAATGGAAAAACTGCAAAAAATGGTCTGGCCACCTGAGTTGAAAAGTGGAGCACAGGGCCTGGCAGCACAGGTAAATAATAAGAGGAAATGATTGTCAGAAGAACCTTTTCTTTATGTCCTTCCAAAGTTGGGTCTACTTTGTTACTGTGGTTCTACTTTTTAAACACTGGGTAAACCTCACCTCAGATATAATGCCTACTGGGAACTAAACCTCAGTACAAAACAAAGGCTTTAGACAAGAGAATGTTGAGTAGAACCCCTGAAGTTTGAGGCGTACAGTCCTTGGAATCAAATGAATTAAAAAACAGAGGAATGCCCAGAAGAGGGTTTTTTAGACAACAATGGTAACAGCAAGCACCTTGTGGTTCTTACTGTTGGTTGAAAATTTTACTTTTACTTCAACAATCATCTATTACCCAACCAAAGGGCTACATTGATACCCCAGTTTCAATCCGTGCAGTGCACTTGGAGTGCAAAGTGGATTTGTCTTTCATAAATAACCCCCAATGTGTGTTAAAACAAAAACTTGTACTATCTACAACCAGCCTGTGTAACAATGTGACAATGCAGGAGCATAATTAGGAGACAGGGTCAGAGCATTATTACGAAGGACCTTGTTACTCCTGACTCCTGGCTGTGAGTCCTGTGGTTTGGTGGTGGATAGCTTAAAGGGGTTGTAAAGGTAAAAGTTTTTTCACCTTAATGCATTCTATGCATTAAGGTGAAAAAACATCTGACAATACCGGCCCCCCCAGCCCCCCGTTTTACTTACCTTACCCCTCGAAAGTCCCCCTGACATCCTCCTCGCCGCTCAGCCTGGCTGTTGATTGGTTTCAGTGGATGGATTGAAAGCAGCGCAGCCATTGGCTCGCGCTGCTGTCAATCACATTCAATGACGTGGCGCGCCGGGGGCGGGGCCGAGTGATACAGTGAGCGAAGACTAGGTTTGGGGCCACTCTGTGCAAAAGGAGCTGCACAGTAGAGGTAAGTATAACATGTTTGTTATTTAAAAAAAAAAAAAAATCTTTAGTGATCCTTTAACCACTTCCCGCCTGGCCCATAGCAGATGACGGCCGGGCAGTGGTTCAGTTATCCTGACTGGGCGTCATACTGGGCGTCATATGATGTCCAGCAGGATAACATGCCACCGCGCGCCCGCGGGGGCGTGCATCGCGGCGATCGGTGGAGCCGTGTGTCAGTCTGACACACGGCTCCACCGATCTTGGTAAAGAGCCTCCGGCGGAGGCTCTTTACCACATGATCAGCCGTGTCCAATCACGGCTGATCACAAAGTCAATAGGAAGAGCCGTTGATCGGCTTTTCCTCACTCGCGTCTGACAGGCGCGAGTAGAGGAGAGATGATCGGCGGCTCTCCTGACAGGAGGGGTCTGTGCTGATTGTTTATCAGCGCAGCCCCCCTCAGATGACCACACTGGACCACCAGGGATCGCCACTAGGACCACCAGGGAAGGGGGCAACATGTGGATGGCCAGGTATGTACCCCATGGCCATCCACATGTGCCCAAAGTGCCCAGTCAGTACCCAATCTGTGCCAATCAGTGCCCACAAATGGGCACTGATTGGCACCATTATATTACAGTGATGCCCAGTAATGTCACCCTTAGGGGCATCAGTGCCACCAATCAGTGTCATCAGTGCCACCTATCAGTGACCATCCATGCCCATCAGTGCCCACCTATCAGTGCCCATCCGTGCCACCTATCAGTGCCACCCATAAGTACCCATCAATGCCACCTACGAGTGCCCATCAGTGTCGCCTATGAGTGCCCATCGGTGCCACCTATGAGTGCCCATCAGTGCCGCATACCAGTGCCAAATATCAGTGCCCATCAGTGCCACCTATCAGTGCTCATCAGTGCTGCCTATCAGTGCCCATCATCAGCACCCATCAGTGCCACCTCATCAGTGCCACCTCATTGGTGCCATCTCATCAGTGCCCATCAGTGCCGCCGTATCAGTTTTTAACAGAAACAAAGAAAAACTTGTTTTTTTTTCAAAATTTTCGATTTCTTTTTATTTGCGCAAAAAATAAAAACCGCAGAGGTGATCAAATACCACCAAAAGAAACCTCTATTTGTGGAAACAAAATAAAAAAAAATTGTTTGAGTACAGTGTAGCATGACCGCGCAATTGTCATTCAAATTGCGACAGCGCTGAAAGCTGAAAATTGGCCTGGGCAGGAAGGTGTCTAAGTGCCTGGTATTGAAGTGGTTAAGGTTAGAAATTTATTATACATGGGGAAGTAGACCCAACTCTGTGGTACTCCCTAGAAGAGGAATGGAGGAAGATGGGCAAAATAAGTGAGCTATGTTCTGCACTGAACAGACTGCTGCAGGATATATATCTATGCTAGTGCGTTATGCGCTGCTCTATGCATTTTGTGCCAAAGTTCAGTCAGAATGTTAAACGTGATATGCTTTTTTAAGTATTAGGCCTCAGGCGGGGGAATGTGTGAGCAGGCTTCTGGCTTGAAGAAATGTGTTCAAATTGGTGGCTACAAAGACAGGTATGTGGGTGCTCTAACCAAGAAGAAACGGGTTAGGACTTGTACCAACATCAGTGCAATCCAGGTCCTCTACAAATGACGAGAAACTTGCAATAATCAAGGTGAGAGATAACCAGGGAATAAATTAGTAGCTTTGTGGTGTTGTTTAAAGCAGAACTCAACTGTATCTGAGCAGCACAAACTGAAAACGCTATTTATTTAATTTCTAATATTCAAAGCTAACTCACCCGTCTAGCCATATCTGCATGCTTTATTTTGTTTAGCAAGCACTTTGAGAAGCACTCTCTTGGCGTTTCTAGCTGCGGCCATTTGAGTAAGAGTAGGTGATTCATGTAGCATTTACTTCCTGGAATCTATCTGTCCTTGGATCAAGCATGCAGGCAGGAGGATGTGCTTAGCTGAGAATTCCTAACTGAGAGCTTAGCTGGGAGTTCCTAACCAATGAAATAAAATACAATTCTCAAAGACTCCTGGGATGTATGACATCACTTAGGACTAGGCCAAAAACCAGAAAGTAAATGAATAAATGTAAAAAAAAAGAAAAAAAAAGTAAATATAATATATATTCCTATCTATTTACTAATGTGAGCAGCATAAGGATTAAAAATAGTTAATGTTGATTGACAGAGTTTAGTTCCACTTTAAGAAGGGGCATATTTTGAAGATGTTATCAGGGTGGATCTTGATAGAAAAGTCAGGGGAGAAGCTGATAAAATATTAGTTGTCACTGTACTGGATTGCAAGTATGCATTTTCTTAAGACAGTTTTGATATTTGTAACTAAGCCCTTTATCTCTGACTTAAGGATATTTGATGCCCATCCCACCACCCTTTTATCTATTAGGCATGTAGTTATTTAGAAGGTGGGATAGGCTTAGAAGAACTTCCATTCTGAGCTGTAAGTAAAGCCTTGGATAGTGTGTACCTGGGGGGATCCCCAAGTGCACTAAAGAGTGTTTGGTTATTAGCTTAATTGGGAACATTTTTAAAATTAAAAAATGTATATACAGTATATATATATATTTATATATATATATATATATATATATATATGTATATATATATATATATATATATATATATATATATATATTGGGAAGGCTGTCCTTTAGAAGTGTGTCTATGGGAACGTTTGACCATTCTTCCAGAAGCGCATTTGTGAGGTCAGGCACTGATGTAGACAAGAAGGCCTGGCTCGCAGTCTCCGCTCTAATTCATCCCAAAGGTGTTCTGTCGGGTTGAGGTCAGCAATCTGTGCAGGTCAGTCAATTTCCTCCACCCCAAACTCGCTCATCCATGTCTTTATGGACCTGAGCTCCATGTTATCCTATGTGTCCATGCACATTAGGACAATTTGAGGCATATTTTGAGCTCAACATTTAGAGGCAGGAAAAAAAAAAACCTTCTGGTTTACATTTCTGATTGGAGCTTTCTGGCAGAAAAAATGTAAAACTCTCCTAAACTCTATATGAGCGTTTTTTTCTGCCAAGGGAACTGGTGTTTTTTTAAGCCAAGTGTGCATGGAACCTCAGGGTTCTATCAGGAAACTCTCAATGCCTGTTCTTACACAAGCAAGAAATGTTTACGTTAAAGGGAATTATATATATATATATCTATATATATATATAGATATATATATATAGATATATATATCTATATATATATATCTATATATATACACACAGTATATACAATTGTGCTTTAACATGATGCAGCAGGAATCTCTTCTGTTCTGCAGTATCTAAGTTGTTCTGTCAGATCAGCTTGATTTGGTGAGTTCAAGCACAGCATTTTCCAGCATGTTGGGTACTGAACTGTTTATTAGATGCTCTTCTTTTATACAGAAAAAAAGGTAAAAGTGCTATTTTTTTCCTAGTTACTGATTTCAGCTGCTTCTTACTTTAAACCTGTATATGCTGATTTCCCAAAACCAACATTCTTATGTTCAGTAGTTTGAAATTATTTTTTCTTATTCTATTTTGATACAAATAAATAATTTCACAAATAAAGGCAAACAGGAATTAGTTAAATAATCCTGTGGCGTTTTAAAAAATGTTAAAAAAAAATGTTCTTACTGTGTACAAGTAACCACCTCCAGGATACATTAGTACTTGCTGCGTGATAATAAATAAAAAAAAATCATAAATAACTTACATTGTGTTGGCTAGTGTAATAAGGTTCACTGGCCAGTAGCTACCCTTGCAGATATGTCCCATCTGTGTTTGGGCTTTCTGTACAGTACACACAACGTGTTCTGGAAGCTGACCAAGATATAAAAATATGTATATTACACAATGATCTTCCTATATGTATTTGCTAAAACCAAGGTCTCTTTGTTAGTTGCCAGAATATGGTGGTTGTACTTTTTACTTATTCTCATAAAATAAATAGTATCGTATAGTAATGTGTAATATGGCAAAAGATGTTTAGTTCTATGAAATTCTAATGTAAGCACATGTAATGTTCCTTCTTAGCTACTTTAGCCATGCACTATTTATGTTAGCTGAAATAAAGGGTATCCAAAAGCAAAAACTATATCATTATTTTAGTGAGACTTAAAGGAGCACTTTAAATTTTAGAAAATATAGACTATCCTATAAATACTTTTATATATACTGTATATACAGTATATATATATATATATATATATATATATATACAGTATATGACAATAAGTTCGGTTTCATAATCTACTCATGAGTTTTAATGTGCTTAAAACCTTGTTTCTTGGTATAGATTGTAAATATATGAATATGGGGGTGGGCATATTTGCTAATTATATGCATGAATTGCTTATTGCTTTGTAGTGC
Source organism: Aquarana catesbeiana (assembly GCF_042186555.1). Taxonomy (NCBI): domain Eukaryota; kingdom Metazoa; phylum Chordata; class Amphibia; order Anura; family Ranidae; genus Aquarana; species Aquarana catesbeiana. The sequence goes on along the minus strand of NC_133328.1, from coordinate 530,337,241 downwards.
TGTACAATTACTGTGTTTTACTCTTATTGCTTCTCATAGGTCAGATTCAAGTACAGTGCCTTGAAAAAGTATTCATACCCCTTAAATATGTCCACATTTTGTCATGTTACAACCAAAAATGTATGGATAGAGGGCATCTGTGAACAGCAATTTTCAAGTCTTGCCACAGATTCTCAATTGGATTTAGGTCTGGACTTTGACTGGGCCATTCTAACGCATGAATATGCTTGATCAAAACCATTCCATTGTAGCTCTGGCTGTATGTTTAGGGTCGTTGTCCTGCTGGAAGGTGAACCTCCGCCCTAGTCTCAAGTCTTTTGCAGGTTTTCTTCTAAGATTGCCCTGTATTTGGCTCCATCCATCTTCCCATCAATTCTGATCAGCTTCCCTGTCCCTGCTGAAGAAAAGCATCCCCACAACATGATGCTGCCACCATCATGTTTCACGGTGGGGATGGTGTGTTCAGGGTGATGTGCAGTGTTAGTTTTCTACCATACATAGCGTTTTGCTTTTAAGCCAAAAAGTTCAATCTTGCTCTCATCTGAACAGAGCACCTTCTTCCACATGTTTGCTGTGTCCCCCACATGGCTTCTCGCAAACTGCAAACAGGACTTCTTATTGTTAAATATATTTAGTACTCCCACACTGTCAACTAGTTATAGACTAAGGTTACACTACAGCAAACACCTAGTTAGCTAATCCTTAACAGATAAAAAAGTGAATGGGTAAATTATGATATTGCGCTGTGAACCCTTTAGCAAATGGTGTGGACTACAATAAAGTGCTAGTGCAAGATAAGAAATAAATAAACAAAAGTAAAACGTGTATAACAGTGGAATCATGAACTGTAACACAAATTACTAAATGCTGAAGTATTGTAAGGTGCAACAAGCATAATAATCAACACATAGTGATAATGATAACCACTAAACAATATATTCCTAATCACAAATGGTAAGTATAAACATGTGAAAATATTGCTGGGGGGCAATCTTGAAATGAAGGTTAACTTAATAACATATGGTGATAATGGACACATATACAGATGAAACGTCCAGTGAGCCACCTGGGCTCAAATATCAAAACATGTGTAAGACAGTCCAAAAAACACTGTGACAATCAAACATTGTTGAATGAGTGGTATATCCCTTCACCATGAAATGTAAAAAAACAAATGGCCGATGCCAGGCCAGTCCACTGCGGTGACACCTGAATGTACTTTGGACAGTAATCTTCAGAGGGTCCCTCTTTGGTGTATGCAGAAATGGGTCATAGACATAGTACAGCCTTCGCCTCCAATTGGTTACTCTGCTGTAAATTTCCAGCAATGTCTCCTCTCAACTTCTTCCTGACTCACCTGGTATACCACTCATTCAACGTTGTTTGATTGTCACAGTGTTTTTTGGACTGTCTTACACGTTTTTTAAAATTTGAGCCCAGGGTGGCTCACTGGAGCTCACTTTCATCTGTATTTATGTCCATTATCACCATATGTTATTAAGTTAACCTTCATTTCAGGACTTCTTATGGCTTTCTTTCGACAATGGCTTTCGTCTTGCCACTCTTCCATAAAGGCCAGTTTTGTGGAGTGCATGACTAATAGTTGTCCTGTGGACAGATTATACTACCTGAGCTGTGGATCTCTGCAGCTCCTCCAGAGTTACCATGGGCCTCTTGGCTGCTTCTCTGATTAATGCTCTCCTTGCCCGGCCTGTCAGTTTAGGTGGACGGCCATGTCTTGGTAGGTTTGCAGTTGTGCCATACTCTTTCCATTTTCAGATGATGGATTGAACAGTCCTCTGTGAGATGTTCAAAGCTTGGGATATTTTTTTTATAATCTAACTCTGCTTTAAACTTCTTGGCTTTCATGATGCTGTTTGTTCACTAAAGTTCTCTAACAAACCTCCGAGGGCTTCATAGAACAGCTATATTTATACTGAGATTAATTTACACACAGGTGGACTCTATTTACTAATTAGGTGACTTCTGAAGGCAATTGGTTCCATTAGATTTTAGTTAGGAGTATCAGAGTAAAAGGGGCTGAATACAAATACACGCCACACTTTTCAGATATTTATTTGTAAAAAATGTTGAAAACCATTTATCATTTTCCTTCCACCTCACAATTATGTGCACTTTGTGTTGATCTATCACATAAAATTACAATAAAATACATTTACGTTTTTAATTGCAATAGATTTTTATTGAATTTTTCAATAACAGATAGTACAAAAAGGAAGAAATATTATTTAGAAAATAACCGTGTACATAGAAATCTTATATATAGTACTTTGTTATTATTGTTCTATTATGAAAACTTTACTTCGATAACATCATCCTTGTGAATATATGTACTTATAGAAGGTGGTAAGACAGGCGTAGTATGTTATAGTTCCGAGTGTACATCCTATCTACCCGGCACCCCCATGGGAACTTTCTGTGCCTCTGCAAACAGGCGCACACTTAATAGTTTCATTCTGTCTCTGCTACTTATAAACTAAAATTGTGTTTCAGGGTAGTGTTACAGTTCGCCTTCATGTAGAACAGTATTTATATAAAGATATGGTAAGTAGATAGTTATACTTAAAGGAACTGCCGTAAAAATAGTGAAATAAATGAACCGAATAAGAGGGTAAAGGGATATCTAGTGTAGATCTGTGAGGTAGACATGTCTTCACTTGGTACAACATGTATGGTGCCAATCTGTCCATGGTTTCCAAGTCTGACTTTTGGTTGTGTAAGTGCCTTGAGAGGCGGCAAACATAAGTTCGTATGATATATGGAGATTAGTGGTTTTGATCACATCATTGAGAGTTGGTATTTCAGTTTTTAACCATCGTCTCGTTATTTCGAGGCGAGCGCTAGTACGAATCTGGGTAACTATTTGTCTCAGAGAGTAGGGTAACATGTCTATTCCCACGGAAAGGATAGCCATGTTGGACGTATTATATAGTTGGGTTTTAGTGATCTGTTTTATAAAATGGAATATATTGGTCCAATAGGTTTTCAATCGTGGACATGACCAGAATATATGAATGATAGAACCTCTTTGACCGCAATTCCTCCAACATAGTGGGGAAATTTGTGGGTTGAACCCTGCTAACCGTGTAGGAGTTAAGTACCATCTTAAGAGTATTTTTTGGTATAATTCCCACATGTTAGCACTCCTGGAGGCCTTGTATATGGATGATATTGCTTGTTTACATTGTTCTAAGGTATAGGATACATTGAAATCAATTTCCCAAGTTCTCATAGAGAGTGTCTTGCTAAGCACTGATTTTTGTTTTAAGAGGTTATAAAATAGGGAAATACCTTTGATAGAGGTCATGGGATTTGAGAAATATAAGTAAACCTTCCAAATAATGTTTGTGTGAGTATTGTTAATCGATGATAATAGATGTGATACCTGTAAATACGTGTAGTATTCTTTAGAGTCTAAGTTGTGCTCTATTTGAAGTGCTCGGAAGGTCTTTATTGTGGGTCCTATATAGAGATCTTCGACTGTTTTTAGGCCTTTGGATTCCCAGTGTTTAATGTTGACATTGGGTATCAACAGTTGTAAACTGGTGATGGGGAGGGGAATGGATTTTAGAGGATAGTCAGTGACGGGAGTGTTTAGGAATGCTTTCCATGTGTTTATAGATGCTTTCATTGTGGGTGAAAGTTTGGTGGAGGGATGTGGCATCATATTGCAGGCCAATAGGAGGTCGTATAAGCTATGGTTAGGGGATTGGAAAGATTCTAATTCTTGCCATCTTGGGGTATGATTTCCCGGAAACCAATATTTTAGTTGGGCCAAAATTGCCGCAAGATAATAGTCCTTCAACAGGACATGCCCCACTCCCCCTGCTCCTCTGGATTTGATAAGTTTATGGAATGCGCATTTAGACTTTTTTCCCTGCCAGAGGAATCTATTAATCATGGATGGATTGTGCTTTGATAAAGAAACTGTCTGGAATTGGTATTGGGAGGGTTCTGAATATATAAATGAATTGGGGGAGTATCATCATTTTAAAGGCCGCGAGGCGGCCTGACCAAGTGAATTCTGCTTTATTTATTGTTTGCAATTTTTGATTTAGACTAAGTAAGAATTGGGTATAATTTGCTTCCGCCATTTTTTTAGTATCATCTGTGAGTGTTATGCCTAGGTATTTTATCCCTTCTGTAGTCCATTTATATGGAAATTGTGATTTAAGTTTGTTGCTAGTAGTACTGTCTAACCCTAAACTTAAAATATATGATTTATTTTCATTGACTTTATAATAAGAGATTGTGTTAAATAAACGTAATGCTTCATGTGCCGCTTTAAGAGAAGAGCCCACCTCAGTCAAAATCATAATAATGTCGTCTGCGAATAGACTTATAGAGTGAGTATCCTTACCAACAGGGAATCCTTTTATTTTTGGGTGATTTCTTATATATATGGCTGAGGGTTCCATTAGTAAATTAAAAATTAGAGGAGACAATGGGCACCTTTGCCTTGTACCATTAGATATGCTAAAGGGTTTTGATATAGTTTCAGAAATATAGACCTTGGCAGATGGACTAGAGTATAGGGCTAAAATGGCAGATAGAATAGGTCCTACAAAACCGAATGATTCTAATACTTTGGTTAGGTATAGCCAATGAATACGGTCAAAGGCCTTCTCCGCATCCAACGCCAGGAGCAGAGAAGGCCTTTGAGATACCCCTGCCATATGAATGATATTGATCATGCGTCTCATCGCGTCCGAAGTTTGTCTGTGTTTTGTAAATCCTGTTTGATCAGGATGGATAAGATTGGGCATAATGTCAACAAGGCGTAGTGCTATAATCTTGGCGTACAGTTTAAGATCAATGTTTAGTAAAGATATCGGTCTAAAATTTGAGGATGAGGTGGGCTCCTTTCCTGGCTTTGGCAGAGCCACAACTAAAGCTTCTAGCATTTCTGGTGGGAAAGAGGCAGAGGCAGCTGCTGAGCTGAATATGTGTGTCAAGAAGGGGGTCAGTAGGGTCTTAAATTCTCTGTAATATTCTCCACAAAAACCGTCTGGTCCTGGGGATTTATTCGTAGGGAGTGTATCAATAGCTTTATGAATTTCTGCGTCGGTAAATGATTGATTGAGAGCTTGGATCTGGTGTGAAGATAATTTAGGTATGGATAATTGATTGCGTCAGGGGTAGGTTGGTTGGTTGAAGGGTCATCTTTTAAATTATAAAGGGATCTGTAATAGTGGCTAAAAGCATCAGCAATTTTTTGTGGGTGGTATTCTTTTTGATTGGTGGATGGGTGTATAATAAATGGTATTCTTGATTTATATCTATGGCCTTGGATATTCTGTGCTAAAAGTTTTCCTGCCTTGTTTCCATTCACATAATAATTCATTTTAAGTCTTTTTGTGGCTTTCTCAAAATTTTCTAGTAGGTAAATTCTTAATTCAGATCTTAGTTGTGTCAATTTTTGAGTAGTTTTTTGGGAATATTTTGTTTATTTTTGATTTCTAAATCAGAAATGTGTTTTAACAATTCAGTCAGTCGTTGCTGCCTCTGCTTTTTCACCCTTGCACTCAGTTGAATAAAAATGCCACGTATAAACGCCTTATGGGCATTCCATAATGTAAAAGGGCTTTGTACTGAATCCTTATTGTCATAAAAAAAAATGGTTAAGTGGTTGTTAATTTGTTGTCTAAAGTCTTGTTGCTGTAGCAAGTAGGTGTTGATTCTCCAAATTGGGCTGGGTCTAGGAGAAGCCGAATCCGATAATGTTAATGCTATAGATGCGTGGTCCGACCATGTTATTGAGTTGATGGATACAGCTTTAGTTCCCAATAGTATAGGTTGGTCTACCATGAATAGATCAATTCTTGTATAGACTTTATGCGCTGCAGAAAAAAATGTAAAGTCTCTTTCGTTGGCGTGGAAACAGCGCCAAGCATCATAGAGATTATATTTGTTGAGGGAAGTTGATAATGCAAGAGAATAGCGTATAGATTTAGATGTAGAGTCTAATGATGGGTCCGGGGTAGCATTAAAATCTCTGCAGAGTATAAGCGGTCCTCTTTGGCACTTTCTGATTTTTCTCATTAGCTTATTAAAGAAGTGTATTTGATGCTTATTAGGAGAGTAAGCTGTTACTAGTGTATATTTTGAAGAATTCAGTTCGCATATCAAAATTAGGTATCTGCCCAGTGGATCACGGATTTCCTGATGGAGAGTAAAAGCTACAGAGTCTTTTATGGCTATTAATACTCCTTTTGTTTTAGAATCTGCGTTGGCAGTAAAAACATGTGGGAAGCTTTTGTGGGTACATTTCGGTGGTGCTTGGTTACAAAAGTGAGTTTCTTGAGCGCATATTATGTCTCCTTGGTGTGTCAGTGTTTCTTGCCACAATGATATGCGTTTCATGGGGTGATTGAGCCCCTTAGCGTTTATGGAGATTATATTAATAGGCATGGAGTTTAAATGAGATAAGCTTTATAATTAAGACCTTCATCTTAATTCTTAGTGCTTAGTCCATCTATGTTTGGTGCAGTTATAACTTCATGTGATAATGTAGACTTACTTGTACGGGTCAAAAGATAGGTTGTCATTTGGTGCAAAGGAGGTTGACTGTTCTTGGAGGTCCAAGTCAAAGCCGGATCTTGGAGAAGTTGCTGTTGTTTTTTCTTGTGTGGAAGAGATATAAGCTTGGGTGAAGCGATGTTGTTCATATCCCAGAAGTAACGGCGAAGTATAGAAAAGGTAGAAAATATAAGTAAAAAAAACCCAAAAAGTCGTTAACTTTCAACTTTGGTATAGCACAATAGGTGCAACATATACGGGGGGTATAGGATACCCAGGAACAGCATTTTGCTGTTAAATGTAACTGGGGGGAAAGTTCAATCTTGAGAACTTCATTAGTCAGGGACTAAGAGAAATGATTGGAGATCATCCTTAATTATTCAAGAGTGAGAAGTGGCGTTTTTCGCAGTAACTGTTTTCCATTCCTGTGATAAGTGGCGCGGAGTGCTAGTGTCCGCATTTTCTTCTGGGGGGTCAGAAAGGATACCCCATTCTTTCAGGAGATTGATGCCTTTCTCCAGAGATGTCACCGTGTAGGTGCGGTTACCTTTAGTGATATTTATCTTTGTGGGATACCCCCATCTGTACACAATTTTGTGGTTGCGTAGAACCTTTGTCACTGTGTTTAGGTTTTTGCATTTTTGCAGGGTAAACTGTGACAAATCTGCAAAAAATTGCAGATTATGGTATTGTGGTGGAATCTGCTCTTGTTTTCTCATTGTGGACATCAGTTGTTCCTTTACGTGAAAGAAATGCTGCCTGAGTATCACATCTCTAGGTATTAGATCTGGCAGATGGGGCGGCTTAGGCAGACGGTGAATTCTATCAATGGTTATATCTAAGTCCGTGAGACTTGGTACAAGCACTTTAAACAAAGTGGCAGCGTACAGGCCCAGATCTTGTTGTTGCACCGATTCAGGGATCCCCCTGATTTTTAAATTGTTCCTTCTAGATCTGTCCTCCATGTCCGCCAGCTTTGCCTTGATCCATTCATTGTCTGCCTCAGTGTCCTCCTGAGCGTCAACTAGGTCATTGATAGTGGAAGCATATTCCCCCATTTTGGTCTCTATGTGGCTCACCCTGTTCCCCACATCCTGTATGTCTTTATTCATGCGGTGCATATAACCTGCCATGTCAGACTGCAATGTGCTTCTCAGAGATAGTAGCATCTCTTTCAATACTGTGTCTATCACAGGCTGGTTTTGTGTGGGGAAGGATTCGATCGATTCAGGGAGTTCTCTGGTGTCCTCCCCAAAATCTGAGATCGGGCTCCCTGTGTCACGGAATCCGCCAGCATCCAGCTTGGGTTTCGTTTTGGCTGGGCTACAAGTGGATGGGGTGGGTGGATTCTGCATTTTATCTTTTGGGGAGCTGCTATTGTGAGACCGATTACCTTGAGATGATCTTTGTTGTGCAGGAGCCGTTGCTGTGGAGTAGGCCTCGGCGCCATCTTGCTCCTCTGTTCTGCCGTTTGGGGGATAAAAGTCAGGCATAGTTGTAGGGTCTCCCAGCCTTGGCCTCTGCCAGATTTTGTGCTTGTTTGCTTCGGATGGTCGTTTTGGGCCGCTACTGTCCCTTATCTCGCCGGAGCCCTGGGCTCACACGTCCATCCGGCTCGCGCGCTAGGCCATGCCCCTACATTTACGTTTTTGATTGTAACATGACAAAATGTGGAACATTTCAAGGGGTATGAATACTTTTTCAAGGCACTGTATCTTGAAATACAGGACTTTGTATGCCTTATTTTAGCAGTACTTTGAAATCAACACACACAACCAAAATTCAGCTTACCAGATCCTCATTCATAATAAAATAATCTTTTTTAGTACCAGCACAAAAAACTGTAGCTGAATAAATAATCTTTTATTATGAGTGAGAATTTGGTATGCGTAATTTTCCTTGGACTTTCTTGATTTTGTGGTGAGCTCAAGGGGGTGACTGGTGGGTAGGTTACAATTTTTTGTAACGCAAATTACTTTCCCTGATATATAAATTAAAATTAGAAGGACTTTTCTTAATCCTTATATGAAATACAACAATCAAAAAAAAGAACAGCAAGTTACTAAAAATATCAATGCAACAAACAATGTGAAATAATGTCAGTGACACAGGCCCAAAGCTCATCAACACAGGCTCAAATTCACAGAAATCATAAATCACTGCAGACAAGCCTGGTAATCACAGAGTTTTTAAGTCTCCTTTGAAACTCAGGAGACATCAATATTTAGGGGTTCTCGCATGGTTCTCTCCTGGTCTGAAATCTTTTAAAATACGTGGGATCAGTTGCAGAATAGTGACAGGTTGTTGATCCCTCCCGCAGCATTACTATTATTTTTTGTGACCTGCTAAGTAGCTTGCAACCAGAGCCCCCAAACAGAGGATGGGCTGGCTTCTTCCAGAGTCCTCCACACTTCAGCCCTATGCTAAGTTGCACAATGCTGGAGCAAAATAAAATAGTTCCTCCAAACTGTGACCAGCTCTGCAGAAGGACCACTGCTAAGTGAAGTCCCAGCAAACTCTTCCCAGTTCACCGAGGCTGCCTGCTGCAGAACCAGCCCAGCCTGCATCTACCTCCTGTTGCTTCTGCACAATTCCAAGCATTACAATAGTGTGCTGTTCCATGAGTTGAATGTGCTGTTTGACTATGAATTCCAAAACTTGCAGGTTCAAAAGCTACATGATCATACCTAAAGAGTAACTCATCTTTTGTTAAGAAAAAACAATTCTCTCTGGGTGATCAATGTACATTGCAGGAATTTTCACAAACTTTGTTGCAGAGTCCCACTGTTTCTGTTATGAAGAAATACGCTGATTATTTTATCATTTTATCATGTCCTTTGGATACTGATTCTGAATGGAAGGGAATAGTTTATTAAAATCAGCTGATGCATTCTTATGGGCCTATTTATAAAACATTTGTTGGACCAATGTAAAACACATTCATGCATGCTGCACAAATTCTGACTGCAATTTCTATTTTCTCAGATCTGTTTTCTCAGTGAGGTATTTCAGAAAACTATACTATTTTGACCACTAGATGAAGCTGTCAATCATAGGGATTACTCTATTAGAGAAATTACAGCCAGAATTCATGCAGCATGCATGAATGTGAGTGACAGTCATTCAAGGGATGTAATATAAATAGATCCCCTAGTGTTCTGATGAGAAAAGTTGCAGTGTCTGCATCCCATTAGATGTATTTAACCCTTGGAAGTATCTAACTAAAACTAAATCTCACTAAAACTAAAATTCCTATTGCAAGGGTTGCTTAAAATCTTATTAGTGTAGTGTAAGTTTCTGTGGAAAGCAGTGAGCCAATCACAAAGTAATTGTATATGGTATACTGTATTTTTTTTTTTTATTTGCTATGGTTTTTCCCCCGAAAGTGAAGCTATCCTTTAAAGCAGAAGTAAACCCATTGATTTAATAGTTTAAAAAAAAACGGTTACATTCCCTGCATGCCAGAAATGCTAGCTGTCACATTGACTATGCTTTCAACTAAACTGTCAAACCATCCAGTGGCTGGTGTCATAACTTATCACATGTGCAGCATCATGGCAGTTGAAGATTAAACAGAGGCCAGGATGGCAGCTTCCTTGGCTGAAAACTATAGGAGGGTTTGCTTCCACTTTAAAGGGAAAGAAGAAAATGCATGTTATTAGGGAGGTATAAGATAAAAACCTGACTTGCTGTAGGTGGAGTAGAGCTTGAGTCAAATTCACTGTTCCTTTAGAGTTTCTCCTTTGAACTGATAGGCAGAAATTTCGGGCATTTAAAGTAATAACAAACCTTTGTTATAAACGCATGGTCTCATTTACTTGCAACCATTATTTTTCTTGTACTCTATTTTAAAAGTTTGAACTACTTTTCTTATAATAACACAACCCTGTCTTCTGGGCGCATCACTTCCTCTATAAATTCTTGTGGGGAAATATACACCCTCTCTTTCCGCAATATAGGCTGGCACGACTACATCTCCCATTACCACTCATGTGTGCATTGGCAATGCACATGCACAATGTCAAGCTGTCAATCATCGAAGGTAGGTGGAGAGGTGGGCTGGTTTCAGGTCCTATCCAGCTGATATGTGTCACCTGTGCATATTGGTGCACAGAGCAACTGGACTTAGCAGTGTAGAACCTGGGGGGGAGTGTGCACACAGCAATGGTAGTAGGAGCAACCGCAAAAATGGATGTAGCACCGTCTCCATAGGGCTTGCTGTGTTTTGACTTCTTAGGCCTCCCTCTGACTACATGCAGACAGTTGCTACGGGTTTTTCGCATATCCCCCTTTACCCCCCTTTGCTCCTCACTCAATAAACAGTCCAGGGTATTTGGGTTTTTTGATATTTATTGTGGAACTTGGATGGGAGAAGGGAATAGTGGCATAATCAAACTGAACTATTCACGGTAGATAAGGACAACTCTCACTTGGCCTCACCAGAATACTTGTGGAAGCAGACACACTGCTTTTACCATACTGCCACATATATGGAAGAATGAAGTCTTCTTGCTCTCTCTGGCAGCAGACTTGATGCAACTACTTTATCCTCAGGACACTATCTAGCATCCCCTTGACTGACACCCGTCCACTGACTCTTCTAGCTGAAGGGGTGGCCCTCACAGGACAGGCCTCATGACACAGATCTATACTGACAGTAGGCAGAATCAGATCCTTTCTGGTGTCTCCCTGCCAGTCAGCTCTGCAGGACCTTTGAGTTCAGCTTCTCCCTGACTTTTAGGCCCTTATGTCAACTACCGAAGGCCGAATGGCAACTTCTACAGAGGAGGGGCAGTCGCCCCCTCCCCCCGGGACCCCGCTCTCCAGCTGAAGACCCCGAGCACATGTGCCCTTGGCATTTATACAGTCACCCAGCAAGCAATAAGGCACTTTCCTCTGCCAATAGCCAGGGCTGTAACAATGCCTGTGCCCTCACTTGTCAGGTTTCCTCCAATATGCCTCCCTATTGGACCAGTGTGAAACATTCAGACAAGCAGACCTCTCTAATAGATCCTGCTCCCTGGTAGGCAGAGAGCATTCTAAATTTTCCTAACAATCCTCCTGTTAGGCAGGATTATGCTACATGGAAATGCTGTTCTGAAAAAAAAAAAAAAAAGATTTTGGGTTGAATAATGGAACTGAAACCAGCATAGATTATTAAACAAGCTGAGATGTAAATGTTATGTTTTCATGTTAGTTTTAGTTCAATAAAATTTTAATGACATCTAAATATAGTTGTATATAACTTGTAGGGTAGTAATTATTGACAGGGTGTATACTTTCTTAGCACATTTATGGCTATGTTCTTTTGTGTTTTTTTAATGTATGTATGCATCCCGCTGTTGCTGTTTTGATTACATCATTAACTGGAAGTTTCTCTATCCCACAACCTTGGGCAGATGGCTGTAAGAAAGAGAGGAGATGAAGGTAAGCAATGTGTTTTTGTAAAGGGCCATGTCCCTGGGTTAAATTGGCCACTTCTTCATCATTTTGTCCAGGCTGACATCTCTGTAATTGGCAAACTGCTCTGAACATGAGAATGTGCAGCTAACAGATGGAGAAGGGTTGACTTGTAACGTGTCTCTGTGAAGTAAGTACAAAGAACTTGAAAGAATAAAGAACAAGTTTGGAGATAACTCAGTGTGACTAATTGTAACCATTCTGGTTTGGATGGTGTTTTGTTTTTTAACCTTATGATAAGGTTGTTCAGTTACACATAATCTAATGTTTGCCAATTTCCTGACCTGGATGTTCAGTTTATCAGACTGCTGCAGAAACTTAACATAAATGAAGCATGGTACCACACTGTATTCATGTCTGTGCAACTGTAGAGCTCATCTAAGGCAGCCCATGGGTATAACAGTGGTATCCACTCTGGAGCACAAACACAATATTTAAAATAGATTCCGCGCTTAGGATAATATGGGTTGCTGCCCACCCTTTTTGGGTTCCCAGGGGAACTTACAGAGGTATGTAAAGAAAATGGGGTGATTGGCGCTACCCTATATGGTGCTAGGTGGTTAGTCAGGAAGCAGCATAAATAATATACTGGATTCCTAACACCAGATCAGCAGTGAGCGCGCTCCCTCATTTGTCCATCAACAAACGGCAGAGTCCTCACAGAAAAAATAAGGGGCTCCCATTGTGCAGTATTTAAGTAAAATTTATTAAACTAAAATATGAATAGGTTAAAAACAAACAATCGCATATACAACAGAAGCGAGGAACCGTGGTAGAAATGGTAAGCACAGAGCCGGTCCGTGACGTGCGTACCGTCTGCGTTCCAAGCAGTGTCTTCCGGGTATGACGTGGCTCCGCCTTTGAGAACGTCCTATGACAAAAAGCGTAAGGTGCCTCTTACGTCATACCCGGTTCCTCGCTTCTGTTGTCCAGCAATTGTTTGTTTTTAACCTATTCATATTTTAGTTTAATAAATTTTAATTAAATACTGCACAATGGGAGCCCCTTGTTTTTTCTGTGAGGACTCTGCCGTTTGTTGATAGAGAACGCCCTGGGAAGCTCTGAATAGCCATACTCAGATCCTGACCGAACAGAGATACTAGCTTGATGGAGGAACAGACTGGCTGACACAGCTACTAAGGAAGAAAGCCATAGAAAGCCACCAACTCTATGCCTATCACCCCTGCAGGGGTATCTACGTCCGGTGAGTGGGGACCCATTGGGGGATCACTACAGTCACATTATCTGTTGAGCATGGAAGTCACTTTATATATGGAACACTGAACAATTTGGGACTATCTATTTATTTATTTTTCACATGTATGCTTTTTTGACTTCGATCAATTTTTGGGCTAACTAATTGGACACTTAATATATTCATGTTTAAAAGTGGACTTATTGTACTATATTAGTGGGTTATGCTCACACGCCTAACGTTTGTATGATAGGGTGTGGATTTCCCTGGACACCCTTGCACGTTCATGCTATATAGTCCTATATGCTATCATTGATTTTTATATAGTTTTATATTTTTCTATTTTTATTTCTAATATTTAATCACAGCTAATTGGAGTTAGCTTATACTTAATCCTTTAATACTCACTCACTCTTTAGATTGTAGATATATACGCTCTCTGAGCACTGATATTTGTTTAATATTCACATACTATATCCCCATGAGGGAGCGCGCTCACTGCTGATCTGGTGTTAGGAATCCAGTATATTATTTATGCTGCTTCCTGACTAACCACCTAGCACCATATAGGGTAGCGCCAATCACCCCATTTTCTATACAAACACAATATTGGTTGATAATAATTTATTAGAATGGTGGTAACCTAAAGCTCCCCTTTTCTACAGCTGAGTTGCACCACTACTATACGTGTAAGAGGAAAATAAATTAACTGTCAGTCTTAAACAGGAGTGAGGAATAACAGTGCATGCACTTGCTGGGAATATGAGTATGGAACCCCCCACTAAGACTAGTCCCTGAACTGAAGCGGAATTAGAAATCTGACTCATTAGAAGCATTCTGTATGGCTCTACCTGAATGACTCAGTGAGCGGATACACTGCCAAGTTTATTATTCACTTCTGACACGTAAAAATTGCAAGATTTCTCAGACTGGTTTATTTCAGGTACTGTGTGTCTATGTGACCTTTAGGTGCTGCTTATGCAATTCAAAATAGAATAAAGACAAAGCATCAGTGGACTTAAATTTAAAACAGATATATGGGTATATTTAGTGCTTGTAGAATTACACAAATTGCACTGAAAAAACTTTTTTTACATGTTAATACTGCCTACAATGTTGCCTGTTCAATACAAATTCATTATCCCTGAAAGTGTCACATTTTCAAAACCTCCCTGGAACTTTCAGAGCTCCTGTCAATATTTATCATTGGGATCTTTAGCACCCTAAGAAATGATAACCTAATCTCTATGTGTGCTTCTGAAGATGGCCACAGTGTAAGTGTCTCCCTCTGGCTCTAGCCTAGAGCCAGAGGGAGACACTTACACTGTGGCCATCTTCTGACAGGACTAGACGCCCCCAGGAGAGAAGTGACCAGGATAGGACCATATCCCCACCATCTCTCACAGCTGGATATATCCACGGTTTCTACAAAGGCTGCCATGCCTCAAAGTGGCTAAATGCGATTACCCCATTACCTTCAGGTAAGGGGCCACTGCCCACCAGTGTGCGCATTGCTGCATGAAGATTGATCACCATTGTCACCTATATGTTAGCACCGAAGGGATCACTCATATTTTATGGACTTTGAATAATTGTTCATTGCCGAACGGAGCACTATATTCCATATTGTTTTGCATGCATGATCTGCATTTAAATGAACCTTTTAACACTCAGCCACATTAGAATTGTTACTGTATGTTATGCACTTTAAGCACTATTCACTTTGCCTATACACGCACCTGAGAGTGTGATGATTTATATTAGGTACATGTTAAGCCAGTCAGAGACTGGTTATGTTGTAAGTTAGCCGTTTTTTTTATATATATATATTTTTATATATATTTTTTATATTGTGGATTATGATGTATAAGCACTGATCACTTTTCACATATTGTGCATGTTTTATCGCTAGCACCAACTGAGTACTTGCATGATTAGTATATAGTCATACATATTACCAGTACAGAATTACACCACTGCCATATTAGGTTACTTTTTTACTGATTTTTTTTTTTCCATTTGTAAATATTTATTTCATCGGTACTGAGAGGTACCCACCATCACTGAGGCATTACACGTATTATCATTGCATATCTTAATAGGATTAGCGCAGCACCATTATTTACCCATTTTCTTTGTTAGTCAACATAATCTCTTCCTCCCAATCAAACTTCAGTTTCTTGCTAGCAAATGGACGTCTTTTCTCCTCAGAGAAAAGTAACAACCATTTTGTCTTTTTAATCAAGGATTAATCAAGGTTCTGCTAACAACACTTTTCAGACAAAAAGTGTGCAAATGTCCCTCGCGCTACTCAGAATAATAGGAGAATGTTTGAAAGCACAAAAAATAAATAAAGTGAATATGTAAAAGCACAAAAAATAAAATAAATGAAGTGAATAAATCTGCAGCAAAACCTAATAGTGTTCACAACACTAAGTAAAATGTATAAAAGAGATCTCTTGCAGACTTGTAAATAATCTTACAAATACATAAAGTGCAAGGTGAAAACCTCAAATATAAAAAGGTTGAAAAAACTGAAACTAAAGGTTATATTGGCTCCACCGAGGGACATCAAAAATGGTGTGGGAAGGTGAAGACAAATGTCCAATTCATGTGCAAAAAAATTGGAAGACTAAATAAATGTGCAAAAAATGCAAGAAAAATACATAAATAAACACGTATAAAAATAGTTCACTACAAGAAACAGAAAATCAATTTTTTCTCATCTTCCACAGAGAATGGTGAATACACAAGGAATAAATGTTCATAGAGTGGTGGACAGAGATGGTGTGATACTGGAAAGCCGAATCAGTGCTCATCAGTGTCCATAAGTGACTTCATAAATTAGTTCTCAAACAGTTCTCTGCGCGAGATCACTTTTATACATTTTACATAACACTTTTCAGACACCCATGTTAGTTAGCTTAAGAGCATTGTACAGGTCCAGGCCCATGATAATAGCCACTGAGGTACTGTAATTCTGTCCATGAAGATTCCATAGTGTAGGTGCCCACCAGAGGGGTAAAGGGATGTTCTGAATGGCTTTTTCTTCCTGAGACGTGCATTGGCATTCTCCAGTACTGGTTGTGGTGTTTGTGGTAGTACGGTATTTTCTTGACCATTGTTGTAGTGAGATACGTGGGCTTTGCCCTTTTGGTGCCTGGCATTTGTTAACTGTGTCTCTGGATATCTCCTTTGTCAGAAACCATGAAATCAGACCGAGACAGAAGTACAGTTAAATCACACTTGTTTGGCTGGAGATATCTATGGGCGGTACTGTCAAAGCTTGGGTTTGGAAGTCGCTTTATAGCATGGGTCAAACTGCTGTATGCCTCCCCAAAGGCGACTATCAGGATGTCAGGTAGGATGTCTCATGCGTTTGCTTTGGGCAGGGGCACACGGCAGGGATGCCCCCTGTCTCCCCTGCTCTTTGCCATCGCCATTGAGCCATTGGCGGCTGCAGTAAGGGCCAGTCAGGGGATCACGGGCTTTAAATATGGGAACCTCCACGAAAAGATTATGCTGCATGCTGACGACATGATGCTTTTCCTGGGGGACACCACAATGTCTTTGGCGGAGGTGACAAAAATCATAACTGGGTTCGGCCATTTTTCTGGCCTGACAATTAATTGGTCTAAGTCGGCTCTGATGTTGCTGGACGAGGGGGGAGAGGTGAATTTACCGGATTCCTGCTCGGTTCCAGTAACGTCATCATTTAAATATCTAGGCATACAAATTTCACCTAAACTAGCGGAATATTGCCCACTAAACATACACCCCCTGTTATCCAGATTTAGGGACAAAATCAACACATGGAACAGGCTCAAAATGTCAATGGCAGGCAAAGCAAATTTAATAAAAATGATTCTAATGCCGCAGCTACTCTATTTTTTACACAACTCCCCAGTAGTGATACACCTGAAGATCTTTAGGGTGGTTAACACTCTTTTCCGGAAGTTGCTGTGGAATTCAGGCACACCTAGAATCAAGCTGGAACAGCTACAAAACCCTAAGGACAGCGGAGGGCTGGCAGTACCCAACCCTTGGCTGTACTATATAGCAGCTCAGCTGCAGCACTTGGTTGGATCTATGAACCGAGACCCTGCTGGCTCATCGGCGCAGTTAATGCTGATTGGGACAGGAGCGGAAACAATCCCACTAGGCCTGGAGGCTCAGTTGTTTCACAAGTCCAATAAACTAACACCCACTCTTACTTTAATACAGAAAATCTGGAACAAGGGAAGGCAGCTACAGGAAGTGACAGGTTTCACGGAATACAGCCCAATATGGGGGAATCTTTCGTACGTCGAGCTAGCAAAGTTGCAACAGGGTCCCAAATGGCGCTCATTTGGTATTATCCTTTTATCCCACATATTTAGAAATGGCAAGTTGCTGACGTTTTCAGAGCTACAAAATAAATACAACCTCCCAAATACTATGTACTATTCTTATATCCAGCTCAAACATGCGGTGGACACACAGGGAAAAGCTGCTCCCTGGACGCTGTCAACCACCCCTATTTTCCATTTGATACAGTCCAGCACAGAAACTAAAGGATTTATCTCATATTGCTATCAAATGCTATTGATGCAACTTTTGAAAGTGCACCCGACTAAGGCACCGTCCCTATGGGAGCAGGACATAGGCCCAATTACGGGAGATCAATGGGAGGAAATTCTGCAATCCATTAATATATGTTCTCTCAATGTGGCCCAAAAGGTATCCCAACTATATATTGTACTTAGAGTGCATTACACCCCACTTAAACTTTACAATATGGGTAGGAGGCCTGATCCTATATGTAGCAGATGTGAGCGACATCAAGGTGATCTCATTCACCTACTATGGAGATGCCCAAAACTCCATAGGTATTGGAGTGAGGTTATTGGAACACTTAATCAAGTGTTCCAGACCACTATTCCCCTTGATCCAATTCACTGTATTTTAGGAGTCCTAGAAGATATTGTGCTGGAAGAGATGACTAGACTAGCACTTACTAGGGCACTGTTCCAGGCACGCAAACTTATATTACTTGGCTGGAAATCGGCCTCGCCGCCATCAGTGAAATCTTGGATAACGCATATGGGTAACACCCTGATTATGGAAAAATATATTTACCAGCACAGAGGCAGTTCCAATAGATTTGAGAAGATTTGGGCACCATGGTTAGATACCCCTGGACTGAGTCCTAGGGAGCTGGTATTGTCCAGACTGTTGCAGTGCCCCGGGGGGGGGCCCATGAGGTTCTGTAAATGATTGCTGACCGTAAAGTGGTAGAGCATTGAAATGTTACAAGATTCTCGGTAACAAATGATGAGTGGAATGTACTATGCAATATTTACATGAATGTATGTTGTTGCATGATGCTTGTACAATGGAAGCTATGTGAATTTGCTCAATAAACACCTTTCTGATTTAAAAAAAATCACACTTGTTTAATAATAAAAGTAAAAAAGAACAAACGTAGTCAAAACATAGCCAAAGTTCAGTAACCGGAATGGATAGCCAGCCAAGCCAGGAGTCAGAGATCCAAGTAGTGGAACAGCAAGCAGGATCTATAGCCAGAAGGAATGTCAGCAAAGCCAGTCTTTAAACAGGAATGCAGTAGATAGTTTCTTGTGATGTGACCAAGGCGAAGGCAGAGCTCCTCTGGACTGGACGGCTTAAGGAGGCAGGACTGACGAGCAGGATCATCAACAGCTGGGTAACTGTGGAGAGAAATGGGAGCTGGCAATTAGCCGACAACTGAACGGCCAGCTTAGAGAAGGAAGGGCTGAGCCCAGCCCTGACAGTACCCCCTCCTCAACGACCCCTCCCCCTCGGAGGACCACCAGGCTTGCGAGGAAAACATCTATGGAAATCACGGAGGAGGACAGGGGCATGTATGTCCGAGGATGAGACCCAAGAGTGTTCCTCCGGACCGTACCCTTTCCAATGCACCAGGTACTGTATGCGCCCACAGAACCTACGGAGTCAACAATGGACTGTACTTCATACTCCTTATGGTTCTCAACCTGTACAGGGTGAGGACATGGCACTGAGGTGGTAAAGCAGTTTCAGACCGAAGGTTTTAATAAGGAGACATGAAATACATTCGAAATACGCATATTAGAAGGAAGGTCTAATGCGTAAGCCACTGGGTTAATCCTGCGAAGAATATGGAAAGGCCCAATAAACTGAGGTCTGAACTTCAGTGAGGGAACACGAAGTCGGAGGTTGCGAGATGACAGCCAGACCCTGTCCCCAACCTGGTAGGAAGGCTCAAACAGGCGTCTGTGGTTAGCATGGAGTCTGTACCTATCATTAGCATGAGGCAAAGCATCCTGGACTTGTGCCCAAGTGGAACGAAGACCACAGAGATGCTCCTCTAACGCAGGAATACTCTGCGGAACAAACGAGTCAGGCAACATAGAAGGTTGGAAACCATAATTCGCCATAAATGGGAACAATCGGGAAGCAGAATTCAAGGCACTGTTGTGAGCAAACTCTGTCCATGGTAAGAGGTCTGACCAGTTGTTATGATGGTCAGAAATATAGCAACATAGGAATTGCTCCAAGGACTGATTGGCTCGTTCTGCGGCCCCATTAGACTGCGGGTGATACGCAGAGGAGAAAGCTGGTCATATCAGTCAGGGGCTTGACCAGAGACGAGATGTTACGAATAAACTTCCAATAATAGTTGGCAAAGCCCAGGAAACGCTGAATAGGACGTAAACCCACGGGTCGAGGCCACTGTAGGACTGCCAAAAGTTTCTCTGGGTCCATCGAAAAACCAGCAGTGGAAATGACATAGCCCAGGAATTTAACCTGTTCACGATGGAACTTGCACTTCTCCAGTTTACAATAGAGATTGTTCTCTCTTAGTCTCTGAAGCACGTGACAGACATCTGTGTGGTGGCTCTCCAGGGACTTGGAAAATATGAGGATACCATTGAGATAAACCACCACACATAACTGCAACAAATCTCGGAGGACAGATAATAATAAATTCCTGGAAAACTGCCGGGGCGTTACAAAGGCCAAAAGGCATTATGAAGTACTCATAATGGCCTGTTCTGGTATTAAACGCAGTTTTCCACTCGTCGCCCTCCTTAATCCTCATGAGATTGTATGCCCCTCTCAAATCAAGCTTCGTGAAAACCGCTGCTCCCTTGAGGCGGTCAAATAACTCTGTAATCAACAGAATCAGATAGGTATTCTTAATCGTGAAACGATTGAGACCCCTATAATCAATACAAGGTCTCAGTTCACCGCTTTTCTTCTTCACAAAGAAGAAACCAGCACCGGCAGGAGATGAGGATTTGCAGATGAAACCTCGAGAAAGTGCGTCTGCAACATACTCCTCCATAGCCTTATCCTCCAAGACCGACAAAGGGTAAACCCGGCCACGAGGGGGTATGACACCAGGTTGAAGGTCAATTGCGCAATCATACGGCCGGTGTGGAGGCAAACTACCGGCCTGACCTTTGTCAAAGACATAGTTAAAACGCGGTACTCCTCCGGCAGGGAGGAGAGTGAAGAGGTGTACAGGACCTTGGCTACCTTCTGGAAGCATGTCTCACTGCATTGTCGTGACCAGGAGAGAACCTCAGCACGGAGCCAATCAAAAGAGGGGTTGTGCCTCTGTAACCAAGGATAATCAATAATCAGTGGAAACTTAGGTGAGGAAATAACTTGGAATTGGATTATCTCATGGTGAAGAGCCCCTATGGCCATGGACAATGGAACCGTCTCATGAGTCACATGGGAAGGCTGTAGAGGTCTCCCATTAAGAGCCTCAATGGCAAGTGGAGTGTCACATGGCTGCAGTGGAATCGAGTGCTTCGATACAAAGACAGCATCAATGAACAGGCCTGCAGCCCCAAAGTTGATTAGAGCCTGTATTGCTATGGACGACTCAGCCCAAGAAAGGGTGACCGAAACCAGGGGCTTATCCTTCTGGATAACTGGGGACGAAACAACGTCATCTAAGGTCTGTCCCTGACAGGACCTCAAAGTTCGGGCGTTCCCTGGACGGGTAGGACAAGACTTCAAAAAGTGACCTGCCAGGCCACAATAAAGGCACAATCTCTCCCTCCTCCTAAAGCTTCTCTCACCCGCAGAGAGACGCGTGATGCCCAAGTGCATGGGTTCATCTTCACTGACCGACTCGGTACCAGGAGGCATGGGAGGTGAGGGAGGCACGGGTGGAACTGCAAAGCTCGGAGGCAAACGTACAGGAGGCTTCCGCAAGCGCTCCTTAAAAGAGAGTCTCTGAGTCTGGAGTCAATGAGGATGGCAAACGTGATCAACTTCTTCAGCTCAGTGGGTATATCTCGGGCTGCTATCTCATCCTTGATGGAATCCGAGAGACCATGAGAAAAAGCAGCCACAAGAGCCTCATTGTTCCAAGCGACCTCTGCTGCCAGAGTACGGAATTCAATGGTGTAGTCGGCAACAGTTCCCGTACTCTGTTTGATGGACATGAGGCACTTGGCAGCAGAAGCGGAGCATGCAGGAACGTCAAATACCCTTTTAAAGGAAGCCACAAACTCAGGGTAACTCAAGACAACAGGTTTTTCGTCTCCCATAGATGGTTTGCCCAGGCCAAGGCTCTCTCAGAAAGCAAAGATATCACGAAATCTACTTTGCTTCTGTCCGTGGGAAACGCCTGGGGCAGCATCTCAAAGTATATCTCAACCTGGTTGAGAAACCCTCTGCATTGAACTGGATTGCCCCCAAATCGCTGGGGAAGTGGAGCGAAACTAGACATACCTCTTATAGAGGTAATACTCGAGGCGGGTGCCTGCACAGAGACTGGTTCAGCAGCAGGGCATGTAGCAGAGCAGCCACAGTGGGAGATTCCAGGTGAGCCGTGCGACTCAGGATCATTTGTAACGCTATGGCAAACTGATCCATGCAGTGATCTTGCTCATCTAATCTGGAAAAAATATTACCAACAAGTGGATTGACTGTATTTTCTGAATTCATGGCCTTCGCCTACTGTCAGAAACCATGAAATCAGACTGAGACAGAAGTACAGTTAAATCACACTTGTTTAATAATAAAAATAAAAAAGTATAAACGTAGTCAAAACATAGCCAAAGTTCAGCCAAGCCAGGAGTCAGGGATCCAAGTAATGGAACAGCAAGCAGGATCTAAATCCAGAAGGGATGTCAGCAAAGCCAGTCTTTAAAAAGGAACGCAGGAGAGTTTCTTGTGATGTGACCAAGGCGAAGGCAGAGCTACTCTGGACTGGAAGGCTTAAGTAGGCAGGACTGACAAGCAGGATCATCAACAGCTGCGTAACTCTGGAGAGAGATGGGAGCTGGCAATTAGCCGACAGCTTAGCGGCCAGCTCAGAGAGGGAAGGGCTGAGCCTAGCCCTGACGCTCCTTATTAGGATTAATACTTTGGAGCTCTGTTCACAAACACTTCATGTATCACAGGCACTTACTAGGAACAGGCACTGCATCTCTTTTTGAATTTACCCTTTCTACTGAGTTTGTGTTACTCCCCTTTGAGTCACAAGTGTACTGTGTCTATGTGCTGCCTCACCTATTGCTGTGCCATGTGGATGCCCTCTTACCACTTCTTTCACCTTCACAGAAGCCTTCGCCACCTTAATGCTCCTTTGCAAGGGTTCTCTACAGATTCTGTTTGCTGCTTCCTTACAGTGACAGTCACAGATTTTACACACAAAATCACTGCCATGGTAGTTAACTTAGAACACATTGGATATAGAGTGGGGACGAAGACCCCCTTAATTTTTCACTCTTTTTTATATTGCAGCCATTTGCTAAAATAATTTAAATTCATTTTTTTTCCTCATTAATGTACACACAGCACTCCATATTGACAGAAAAACACAGAATTGTTGACATTTTTGCAGATTTATTAAAAAAGAAAAACTGAAATATCACATGGTCCTAAGTATTCAGACCCTTTGCTGTGACACTCATATATTTAATTTAGGTGCTATCCATTTCTTCTGATCATCCTTGAGATGGTTCTACACCTTCATTTGAGTCCAGCCGTGTTTGATTATAGTGATTGGACTTGATTAGGAAAGCCACACACCTGTCTATATAAGACCTTACAGCTCACAGCAAGTCAGAATCATGAGGTCAAAGGAACTGCCTGAAGAGCTCAGAGACAGAATTGTGGCAAGGCACAGATCTGGCCAAGGTTACAAAAAAATTTCTGCTGCACTTAAGGTTCCTAAGAGCACAGTGGCCTCCATAATCCTTAAATGGAAGACGTATGGGATGACCAGAACCCTTCCTAGAGCTGGCCGTCTGGCCAACCTGAGCTATCGGGGGAGAAGAGCCTTGGTGAGAGAGGTAAAGAAGAACCCAAAGATCACTGTGGCTGAGCTCCAGAGATGCAGTCGAGAGATGGGAGAAAGTTGTAGAAAGTCAACCATCACTGCAGCCCTCCACCAGTCGGGGCTTTATGGCAGAGTGGCCCGACGGAAGCCTATCCTCAGTGCAAGACACATGAAAGCCCGCATGGAGTTTGCTTAAAAAACACCTGAAGGACTCCAAGATGGTGAGAAATAAGATTCTCTGGTCTGATGAGACCAAGATAGAACTTTTTGGCCTTAATTCTAAGCGGTATGTGTGGAGAAAACCAGGCACTGCTCATCACCTCTTCCAATACAGTCCCAACAGTGAAGCATGGTGGGGGCAGCATCAAGCTGTGAGGGTGTTTTTCAGCTGCAGGGACAGGACGACTGGTTGCAATCGAGGCAAAGATGAATGCGGCCAAGCACAGGGATATCCTGGATGAAAACCTTCTCCAGAGTGCTCAGGACCTCAGACTGGGCCGAAGGTTTACCTTCCAACAAGACAATGACCTTAAGCACACAGCTAAAATAACAAAGGAGTGGCTTCACAACAACTCCGAGACTGTTCTTGAATGGCCCAGCCAGAGCCCTGATTTAAACCCAATTGAGCATCTCTGGAGAGACCTAAAAATGGTTGTCCTCCAATGTTTACCATCCAACCTGACAGAACTGGAGAGGATCTGCAAGGAGGAATGGCAGAGGATCCCCAAATCCAGGTGTGAAAAACTTGTTGCATCTTTCCCAAAAAGACTCATGGCTGTATTAGATCAAAAGGGTGCTTCTACTAAATACTGAGCAAAGGGTCTGAATACTTAGGACCATGTGATATTTCAGTTTTTCTTTTTAAGTAAATCTGCAAAAAATGTCAACAATACTGTGTTTTTCTGTCAATATGGGGTGCTGTGTGTACATTAATGAGGAAAAAAATGAACTTAAATGATTTTAGCAAATGGCTGCAATATAACAAACAGTTAAAAATTTAAGGGGGTCTGAATACTTTCTATCCCCACTGTAAGCATACGACTTCACGTTCTCCAACAAAGTTTGCCTCTGATATGCCTGCAGCTGCAGTACATTAAGCCGAGGATGATGAGCAGTGTAATCGCTCCATTCTGATGAGTGTGTGCTTAAGGAGGCCTATAACTGGGTACACATTGTGAGTCTTTGTTCATTTAGCCAACAGGCTGAATGAAAAAGAACCTGACAGATCCCTGCATCAACAAAAGCAATGCGAATGCAGGAATCCCCCCGCTGGGACATTTATGTGGACAGCGGGGACTCTCAGAATACTCTGATCAGCACTGCAGCAGATTAGCTGCAAGCAACTGATCAAACAAGGTTTTCTAGCAGTCCTTTTCCACAGAAGCTGATCTAATAATCATGGATGATCCCTACTGAAACAGACAAATTTCGATCTGTATGTACCCAGCTTTAGTCTGATGGCATTACCCCTGTGCTTAAAGAAACCATATTGGATGTTGACACATGTACATGTTTAGAACTGGAGTGACTTGCATTTGATTTATACAAAGTTACTTGTCTGGGCTCTTCTCAAAGTCCCCCACCTGTCAAATCTTTTCTGTACACTCAATCGTGCAACTGGTCTATTCCTGAAAAATTGTTTAGCATTTTGCCAATAAATAACCTATGGAGTTTATTCAGAAGTAGGGTGTTCCTTTTGTGGACACAGTCATTCCTTGTCTTCACAAAACACTGACCATTCCAGTCAAGGAAATACCAGTGATTTGGAATCCAGTGCACAAGAAAAGCCTGTCCAAGGTTAGGTCTGGTAACACATTCCATTATGAACCTTGGATGCAAAAGTCCTTAAACCTGCAAGCAAGTCCTCCTCACTAGGGATGAGCCGAACACCCCCCTGTTCGGTTCGCACCAGAACATGCGAACAGGAAAAAAGTTCGTTCGAACATGCGAACACCGTTAAAGTCTATGGGACACGAACATGAATAATCAAAAGTGCTAATTTTAAAGGCTTATATGCAAGTTATTGTCATAAAAAGTGTTTGGGGACCTGGGTCCTGCCCCAGGGGACATGGATCAATGCAAAAAAAAGTTTTAAAAACGGCCGTTTTTTCAGGAGCAGTGATTTTAATAATGCTTAAAGTCAAACAATAAAAGTGTAATATCCCTTTAAATTTCGTACCTGGGGGGTGTCTATAGTATGCCTGTAAAGGGGCGCATGTTTCCTGTGTTTAGAACAGTCTGACAGCAAAATGACATTTTGAAGGAAAAAACTCATTTAAAACTACCCGCGGCTATTGCATTGCCGACAATACACATAGAAGTTCATTGATAAAAACGGCATGGGAATTCCCCAAAGGGGAACCCCGAACCAAAATTAAAAAAAAAAAATGACGTGGGAGTCCTCCTAAATTCCATACCAGGCCCTTCAGGTCTGGTATGGATATTAAGGGGAACCCCGGCCAAAATTAAAAAAAAAAAATGACGTGGGGTTCCCCCTAAATTCCATACCAGACCCTTCAGGTCTGGTATGGATTTTAAGGGGAACCCCGCGCCAAAAAAAAAAAAAAAAAACGGCGTGGGGTCCCCCCAAAAATCCATACCAGACCCTTATCCGAGCACGCAACCTGGCAGGCCGCAGGAAAAGAGGGGGGGACGAGAGTGCGGCCCCCCCTCCCTCCTGAACCGTACCAGGCCACATGCCCTCAACATTGGGAGGGTGCTTTGGGGTAGCCCCCCAAAACACCTTGTCCCCATGTTGATGAGGACAAGGGCCTCATCCCCACAACCCTGGCCGGTGGTTGTGGGGGTCTGCGGGCGGGGGGCTTATCGGAATCTGGAAGCCCCCTTTAACAAGGTGACCCCCAGATCCCGGCCCCCCCCCTGTGTGAAATGGTAAGGGGGTACATAAGTACCCCTACCATTTCACGAAAAAAGTGTCAAAAATGTTAAAAATGACAAGAGACAGTTTTTGACAATTCCTTTATTTAAATGCTTCTTCTTTCTTCTATCTTCCTTCATCTTCTGGTTCTTCTGGCTCTTCTGGTTCTTCTGGTTCTTCCTCCGGCGTTCTCGTCCAGCATCTCCTCCGCGGCGTCTTCTGTCTTCTTCTCCTCGGGCCGCTCCGCACCCATGGCATGGGGGGGAGGCTCCTGCTCTTCTCTTCTTCTCTTCTTCTCTTCTTCTCTTCTTCATTTTCTTCTCCGGGCCGCTCCGCAATCCATGCTGGCATGGAGGGAGGCTCCCGCTGTGTGACGGCGCTCCTCGTCTGACAGTTCTTAAATAACGGGGGGTGGGGCCACCCGGTGACCCCGCCCCCCTCTGACGCACGGTGACTTGACGGGACTTCCCTGTGGCATTCCCCGTGACGTCACAGGGAAGTCCCGTCAAGTCACCGTGCGTCAGAGGGGGGCGGGGTCACCGGGTGGCCCCGCCCCCCCGTTATTTAAGAACTGTCAGACGAGGAGCGCCGTCACACAGCGGGAGCCTCCCTCCATGCCAGCATGGATTGCGGAGCGGCCCGGAGAAGAAAATGAAGAAGAGAAGAAAAGAAGAAAAGAAGAAAAGAAGAAGAGAAGAAGAGAAGAGCGGGAGCCTCCCCCCCATGCCATGGGTGCGGAGCGGCCCGAGGAGAAGAAGATAGAAGATGCCGCGGAGGAGATGCTGGACGAGAACGCCGGAGGAAGAACCAGAAGAGCCAGAAGAGCCAGAAGAACCAGAAGAACCAGAAGATGAAGGAAGATAGAAGAAGCATTTAAATAAAGGAATTGTCAAAAACTGTCTCTTGTCATTTTTAACATTTTTGACACTTTTTTCGTGAAATGGTAGGGGTACTTATGTACCCCCTTACCATTTCACACAGGGGGGGGACGGGATCTGGGGGTCACCTTGTTAAAGGGGGCTTCCAGATTCCGATAAGCCCCCTGCCCGCAGACCCCCACAACCACCGGCCAGGGTTGTGGGGATGAGGCCCTTGTCCTCATCAACATGGGGACAAGGTGTTTTGGGGGGCTACCCCAAAGCACCCTCCCAATGTTGAGGGCATGTGGCCTGGTACGGTTCAGGAGGGAGGGGGGGCCGCACTCTCGTCCCCCCCTCTTTTCCTGCGGCCTGCCAGGTTGCGTGCTCGGATAAGGGTCTGGTATGGATTTTTGGGGGGACCCCACGCCGTTTTTTTTTTTTTTTTTTGGCGCGGGGTTCCCCTTAAAATCCATACCAGACCTGAAGGGTCTGGTATGGAATTTAGGGGGAACCCCACGTCATTTTTTTTTTTTAATTTTGGCCGGGGTTCCCCTTAATATCCATACCAGACCTGAAGGGCCTGGTATGGAATTTAGGGGGACCCCCGCGTCATTTTTTTTTTTTAATTTTGGTTCGGGGTTCCCCTTTGGGGAATTCCCATGCCGTTTTTATCAATGAACTTCTATGTGTATTGTCGGCAATGCAATAGCCGCGGGTAGTTTTAAATGAGTTTTTTCCTTCAAAATGTCATTTTGCTGTCAGACTGTTCTAAACACAGGAAACATGCGCCCCTTTACAGGCACACTATAGACACCCCCCAGGTACGAAATTTAAAGGGATATTACACTTTTATTGATTGACTTTAAGCATTATTAAAATCACTGCTCCTGAAAAAACGGCCGTTTTTAAAACTTTTTTTTGCATTGATCCATGTCCCCTGGGGCAGGACCCAGGTCCCCAAACACTTTTTATGACAATAACTTGCATATTAGCCTTTAAAATTAGCACTTTTGATTTCTCCCATAGACTTTTAAAGGGTGTTCCGCGGCATTCGAATTTGCCGCGAACACCCCAAATTGTTCGCTGTTCGGTGAACTTGCGAACAGCCAATGTTCAAGTCGAACATGAGTTCGACTCGAACTCGAAGCTCATCCCTACTCCTCACAACAAGGGAATGCCCCCCACTTCTCAAAGTGTGTGTGTGGGGGGTCTCAGTTGGCCTCTGTCCCTCCTAGACTTAAAACGTTTCCAATAATTGAAAAAAATACATGCTTCCCAGGAGCTACAAACTCAATCTCTTTCCTGCCCCACTACACAGGTCAACCTGCTATCGTTGCCATGCTTAGGGAGTAATTGTTTCTCTTCCAGAAGTGAAGGGTTTCATGTTTTCTCCTCAAACCTTTTTACAGTTCTCAAAGCCAAAGTGGGCATACTGTATGCGCCACTCTGGACTCTAGAGAACTCAATCTCTGGAATTCATAAATACTGGCTCAGACAGATTTTGCAAGTTCCTTGCGTGCATTCTAAAAGTAGTGCAGCATGAATCTAATGCATGTACCTATCTAGAACCTGTACTTGAATTTGGTGCATGAGTAGCTGTCAGAACAAAAAATGTTGCATATGCTTAATGGATTTGGTGCAATAGATTAACAAGTGGTATTATTGCCAGAAAAAGCAGCTTTATTGAATCCCCCCCAGTGTCTTTATTCAAGTGTGAAAATTCTGCATGGAAACTACCAGGTAAGTTATTGCTTCCCTCCATCCGGGAGACTTTCTGGCCTCTGTGGGCAACAAGGATACTCAATAACTGTTTTTGGAATGTTTTTTAATTAAATAACTAGTTTTTTAATTAAATAACTAGTTATTAACTAGTATAGTTTTTGTGTCTTGTTCTGTTAAGTCACACTGACTATTTTATATGACATAAAAGTTCCTAAGTAAAAAAATAAATAAATAAAATGAAGATGCCACAGAGATCAAAAGCAAGACCATTTTAATCAGGGATACTAGGCCCAACCAGTGTTCACCTAAGTTTTATTTTATCGGTGCGGATTGTGGGTGAATGTGAGTGAGGTCATGGTGAGGTGGTTTAGGTTCACATTGTTCTTGCGCTTAATTTTTCTAAAAAGAAATATACTTTTTCCAAAAAAATGACTTCTTGGTTTGTCTGTCACGAACAGCTGCATGATGCTCTATAATCACTCCAAACTCCAAGTCTAAAAAAATTATGGAAAAATACCCCATTTATTAGAAAAAACATAGTTTAGGTATTGACAATTAGACAATTGAAGAGGATAGCTATCAATAAGTTGCTGTGGACAGATATAAAGGGTTTTTGGGTTATTATTATTATTATACAGGATTCAGGGTTTAGATCAGATCTGTGTATATAGGCAGGACAGATAAGAAAATCAACCCCAGCATTGCATTTCCAAAAACTCAGGCAAAGTTTGTTGAAGTAGATGTAAACCCAACCACTAAAATATCATTTAAGATTTAACACAATCTCCTAGCTACAAATCCCCACCACATAGTTCTCAAATACTAAAATAAGCTTTTATGCTAAATCACATTACCCAGGAACATTAAATAGTTTTACAAAAAATGCCTTTTAAAAGATTGTAGCAAGTAACATTTAGGAGATATGCCCTGTAAAAAATACATGCAACTGGATAGCAATGAAATGCATGTGGACTCAGGGACAGGGTGTGAAAAAAATAAACTGCAACCAGCAGAGAAAAATATAAAATATACCCATTTAAAACACATTCAGCCATTATGAGTATAGAGTATAGTGCATGTGGAGAGGCTGCAGGACATACACTATATTACCAAAAGTATTGGGGCGCCTGTCTTTACCCACACATGAACTTTAATGGCATCCCAGTCTTAATCCATAGGGTTCAATATTGAGTTGGCCCACCCTTTGCAGCTATAACAGCTTCATCTCTTCTGGGAAGGCTGGCCACAAGGTTTAGGAGTGTGTCTATGGGAATGTTTGACCATTCTTCCAGAAGCGCATTTGTGAGGTCAGGCACTGATGTGGATGAGAAGGTCTGGCTTGCAGTCTCTGCTCTAATTCATCCCAAAGGTGTTCTATTGGGATGAGGTCAGGACTCTGCGCAGGCCAGTCAAATTCCTCCACCCCAAACACGCTCATCCATGTCTTTATAGACCTTGTTTGTGCACTGATGTGCAGTCATGTTGGAACAGGAAGGGGTCATCCCCAAACTGTTCCCACAAAGTTAGGTGCATTAAATTGTCCAAAATGTCTTGGTATGCTGACACCTTAAAAGTTCCCTTCACTGGAACTAGGGGGCCAAGCCCACCCCGGAAAAACAACCCCACACCATAAGCCCCCCTCCACCAAATAATTTGGACCAGTGCACAAACAAGATCTAAAAAAACATGGATGAGTGAGTTTGGGGTGGAGGAACTTGACTGATCTGCAGAGCCTTGACCTCAACCCGATAGAACACCTTGTAATGAATTAAAGCAGAGACTGTGAGCCAGGCCTTCTCGTCCACATCGGTGCCTGACCTCACAAATGCACTTCTGGAAGAATGGTCAAACATTCCCATAGACATTGAACCCTGTGGACTAAGATTGGAATGCCATTAAAGTTAATGTGCGTGTAAAGGCAGGTGTCCCATTACTTTTGGTAATATAGTGTATATCAGCAGCATTAACATGCAAACATTCTTTCCTGCCCCTACCTCCAAATTCTCCAAGATACCCAGCATTTTTCTACAAATCAGCAAAACAAAAAAACCCAACAGATTCATCTACCTACACAAATGAGATGGATGAACAGATATCCCCCCACTGAGAAATTGTATGTCATAATACACTAATCACTGGCTGCAGTTGCTTGGCTGTAGTCACTTATCAGGAGAAAATGCCAACATGTCTCCAACAGAAGTCGATCAACTTCTGTGTCTTAAGTCGTCTTTAGACTCTGCCAAATCAGTAAGCAGCCATGGTGGTCTACACAAGCTGGGTATAAAAGGTATGTCATTGCATAGGACATACAGCGTTTGAAACAGAACATGCCCTCCCATTTCTTATCTAAGTATGGAGAGGGATGTTTAAAAAAAAAAAAAATAGGAGGTGCAGGAAAGTCTCATAATGGGCTCACAGAAAACCTTGTCAATACTGAACTTTTGGCACAGGATATAGCAGAAGTATTGTAATTGGCCAGGCACAAATCAAAATAATGCAGACAACAGTTCACATGTAATCCGCTAGCTCTTACATACTTATGAGGCTGGGTGTTAACATAATGTAATGCATTATCCCTGCCAAATTATTTGACAAGCAGAGTTTCCTGGTTGTTGGGATAGTAAAGGAGCATGCCAGGCTTGTAACATGCCCCGATATGCAAATTCCAGATACAAGTTACAACATATATTTATACCTTTGAGAATATGTTTCAACTCTGTGTTTGGTGGGGCCTTAAAATCTATGTATAGCCACATTTTTTTTATCTTAGCTTTGGATAGAGTAAAGTCTGGTACACACAATGAGATTATCAGACAAATGATCACCCTTTTTTTTTTATTTTTGCATGCTAGTCTACATTTCGAAAATTAAGAGAATACTAAGGTTAATTATTTAAATTTGGAAGTGATGTAATACTTTGAATTTCATTTGTTTTGGATTTTTGGACAAAAAATGTACTGATTAAACGAAAATGATAAGATCTGGTATCGTACGAGAGCATTTTTCATGTTTGTCCCTTCAGATAATTTCAGACTTCTGTGTACTAATGATCAGATTAGAGCATGATCGCTTTGAAAGCGTTTTTCTTTTGTCCAATTTTCTGAACGTGTGTGCAGGCTTTATGGGTGGGTTAGAATTCAATCAAAGTTTTATTGCTGTCTAAGGCTGGCCATAAATGGATTCTTCCATTCATACAGTCAAGGTTGATAGAGGAATCCACCCCACTGTGGCATTGTATTCTGACAGTGGGAACTCTCTGCCTGTTGCCTGCAGCCTCCGATCGAGAAAAAATTTCCAACAAGACTGTTTGACAGAAGTCCAATGCTCTTGAGTCCACATTGGGAAAATTCGCCCTCATTATTGGTCCTAATGACCTTCATCGCTGGGTCAGATAGTGATGGGAAAGCAAACCATTACAGTTGACACCAGAACAGGTGGTGAGGTAAATCTCTCAATAGGAACCTTTTCTGGTGATAATTGCCTAAAGAGAAAATTCCTCAATTTGCAATTTTTTTTTTTACTTCCTCTGGCGTCTTTGGTGCAGGAGTCATTTAGGCTCATGTTACTTGAGTAAATGGATAATTCCACCCAAAATACATTTCAGCTTTAGAAGGACAAAAGTAGGTTGGAGCATGGACTGGATAATATGTAAAAAACATTAATAAACATTTACTGCAGTAGTGTATGCTTCTAAAATACATAATTCAGACTTCAGAAATTCTGATGGAGATATTTCCTCTCAGTGGTCTCAAAGAGATAGGAAGACATAATTTAAAATTAACTAAATACTCTGCAAAAAAGTATATCTGCACCAGTTTAGGAAGTCATAAAGTATATGAAAATGTGCTTCAGGACTCTAAAGACAACAGAGTGGACTTTAACAGAAGTGAAAATAAGTTCTGTAAAAAAAAAGAAAAAAGAAAAAGAACATTTTGGTACCTCTCTATTTGTTTGACCCACTTACGAAACATTTTATATTTAAAGTTACAGCAAAGTAAAGACAAGTTATTACACTCCCTTGCACTTTACTATCCAAAAGATACTTTACTATCCAAAAGTTTACTTTCCAAAAGAACACATTCTATATGTAAATACTTCTATATGTAAATCCTAAAACTTAATTTTAGAAAGCATAGGACTAATGTTGGAAATGATGAAATTAGATTGAAATAAAGTAATAATAAAATGACAACAAAAATGAATTGTTCTAAACCTCACATTCAGCATCTCTTACCTCCACAGTTTTACAAGTTTCCTCTAGTTGTGAAATCACTGCTTGAATCCGGTCGTTACATCCAACCAGGACCGCAATGCCCTCCGACAGTTCAGACTAGGCAAAGAAACACAGTCAGTTACAAAACAAGGTAAATGTATGATGTTAAATTAGCAAATGTATATATAAAGTTTTAGTTTGTTTTGCAGGAAATGTAACTAAAAGTAACCAAGAATCAGAATGTATAATTCATAAAAGTGAAACTTTCTGTTCTGACAGGTGTGATTTTTAGAATTTGGTCATGAAAACATTAAGGGAGTGGACTCCTGGCATAGTTTTTGAAATCATTTGGTGACAATGAATCACACAACCTACAGTACTCCACCAGGAAATCTCCCAATCTGGGTTCTAATATGGTATTTTGTCACCAGGTATTTTACTTTCTTTTTAACCTTTTTTCATTTTTTTTGTTAGTAATTAAAAGAAAGTATTCCTCCCCTTCCTTAAACTTTAATAAATTGAAATAATCTTTAAATTGTCTTATGTTTCTTTGATCTCCTCCTAAAGCAGATCTAACTCTTTACGAAAACTGGAGAGTGCAAAATCTGGTGCAGCTCTGCATAATGTCACCTTGTTCAATTAAGCGTTGACAAAAAAAACTTGGAAGCTGATTGGTTTTTAGGCAGAGCTGCACCAGATTTTGTACTTTCCAGTTTTGGTAAGCCAACTCCATGGTCATCATTATATCATAAACAACTATCAAAGCTTTTCTTTCAAAATAATATTTCCACTTTTTTATCCTTTTTTCATCTCAGTGTTGCCAATTTCCTCCAGCCTCTTTCAGCCACTTCCTTTCCACCTGAGTTCCCCATCCAATCTGACATGCATAGAGCACTGGAGTGTTAGAGCAGGAAGCCGTATTTGCAGGAAGCAAAAACCATAACGTGATGGTATTGGACTATAAGGAGATAAAAAGGTGTAAAAAACTCAATAGGATTGTAACCCTTGTATTAAGTAGTTTATGAGAGGAAAGATTTGTGTTCGTTTTCTAGTCTTTTTTAATTTCCTGTGTTTTTAAAATCACAAATTGCATGGCAAAGAGGTATAATTACCCATCTGATCAGCTTATTTAGCAGGGGAAGAAATAAACTCCCACTGACTCCAGTTATACCTCCATGGAACCAGTTGATCAAAATTGCTAGTGCCAATTATTCCTGAGCTGTGTTGAGAGGGGGCCCAAATAATGAGGCAATATATATGCACTGACACCACTATAGCAGGAGAACTGCTCATTTACAGCCCTCATGTGTGTATATTAGCACATGTACATAGTGTGTCAGGTTTTGTTTAAGGGTGTGGGGGACTATTTATTTCCCATTATTAACCCTTTCACGACTAAGCCTATTTTTGACATTTGGTGTTAAGTTAAAATACGTATTTTTTGCTAGAAAATTACTTAGAGCCCCCAAACATTATATATATATTTTTTAGCAGAGAATCTAGAGAATAAAATGGCGATTGTTGCAATATTTTTTATCACGTATTTGTGCAGTGGTGTTTTAAACGCAATTTTTTGGGAAAAGGTTTCACTTTCATGAATTAAAAAAAAAAAAACAATCAGTAAAGTTAGCCCAATTTTTTTGTATAATGTGAAAGATGATGGTACGCCGAGTAAATAGATACTAAACATGTCATGCTTTTTATTTTTAGAAATTGTGTTTTTTTAAAAAAAAAAATTTTTAACACTTTTATTGCTGTCACAAGGAATGTAAACATCCCTTGTGACAGTAATAGGTGGTGACAGGTACTCTTTATGGAGGGATCGGGGGTCTAAAAGACCCCCGATCCCTCCTTTGCACTTCACAGTATTCGAAAACGGCGATTCTGAACATATATATATATATAGTTACATAGTAGGTGAGGTTGAAAAAAGACACAAGTCCATCAAGTCCAACCTATGTGTGTGATTATGTGTCAGTATTACATTACATATCCCTGTATATTGCGGTCATTCAGGTGATTATCTAATAGTTTCTTGAAGCTATCAATGCTCCCCGCTGAGACCACCGCCTGTGGAAGGGAATTCCACATCCTTGCCGCTCTTACAGTAAAGAACCCTCTACGTAGTTTAAGGTTAAACCTCTTTTCTTCTAATTGTAATGAGTGGCCACGAGTCTTATTAAACTCTCTTCTGCGAAAAAGTTTTATCCCTATTGTGGGGTCACCAGTACAGTATTTGTAAATTGAAATCATATCCCCTCTCAAGCGTCTCTTCTCCAGAGAGAATAAGTTCAGTGCTCGCAACCTTTCCTCATAACTAAGATCCTCCAGACCCTTTATTAGCTTTGTTGCCCTTCTTTGTACTCGCTCCATTTCCAGTACGTCCCTCCTGAGGACTGGTGCCCAGAACTGGACAGCATACTCCAGGTGCGGCTGGACCAGAGTCTTGTAGAGCGGGAGAATTATCGTTTTATCTCTGCAGTTGATCCCCCTTTTAATGCATGCCAATATTCTGTTTGCTTTATTAGCAGCAACTTGGCATTGCATGCCATTGCTGAGCCTATCATCCACTAGGACCCCCAAGTCCTTTTCCATCCTAGATTCCCCCAGAGGTTCTCCCCCCAGTGTATAGATTGCATTCATATTTTTGCCACCCAAATGCATTATTTTACATTTTTCTACATTGAACCTCATTTGCCATGTAGTCGCCCACCCCATTAATTTGTTCAGGTCTTTTTGCAAGATTTCCACATCCTGCGGAGAAGTTATTGCCCTGCTTAGCTTAGTATCGTCTGCAAATACAGAGATGGAACTGTTTATCCCATCCTCCAGGTCGTTTATGAACAAATTAAATAGGATTGGTCCCAGCACAGAACCCTGGGGGACCCCACTACCCACCCCTGACCATTCTGAGTACTCCCCATTTATCACCACCCTCTGAACACGCCCTTGTAGCCAGTTTTCAATCCATGTACTCACCCTATGGTCCATGCCAACGCACCTTATTTTGTACAGTAAACGTTTATGGGGAACTGTGTCAAATGCTTTTGCAAAATCCAGATACACCACATCTACGGGCCTTCCTTTATCTAGATGGCAACTCACCTCCTCATAGAAGGTTAATAGATTGGTTTGGCAAGAACGATTCTTCATGAATCCATGCTGATTACTGCTAATGATATCATTCTTATTACTAAAATCTTGTATATAGTCCCTTATCATCCCCTCCAAGAGTTTACATACTATTGATGTTAGGCTAACTGGTCTGTAATTCCCAGGGATGTTTTTTGGGCCCTTTTTAAATATTGGTGCTACATTGGCTTTTCTCCAATCAGCTGGTACCATTCCAGTCAATAGACTGTCTGTAAAAATTAGGAACAACGGTCTGGCAATCACCTGACTGAGTTCCCTAAGTACCCTCGGATGCAAGCCATCTGGTCCCGGTGATTTATTAATGTTAAGTTTCTCAAGTCTAATTTTAATTCCGTCCTCTGTTAACCATGTAGGTGCTTCCTGTGTTGTGTCATGAGGATAAACACTGCAGTTTTGGTTACTGAAGCCCCCCGATGCACTCGTGAAGACTGAGGAGAAGAATAAATTCAATACCTCTGCCATCTCCCCATCCTTTGTAACCAGATGTCCTTCCTCATTCTTTATGGGGCCAATATGGTCTGTCCTCCCTTTTTTACTGTTTACATACTTAAAGAATTTCTTGGGATTTTTTTTGCTCTCCTCCGCTATGTGTCTTTCATGTTCTATCTTAGCCATCCTAATTGCACCCTTACATTTCTTATTGCATTCTTTATAAATTCTGAATGCTGTGGATGATCCCTCAACCTTGTATTTTTTGAAGGCCTTCTCCTTTGCTTTTATATGCATTTTTACATTGGAGTTAAGCCATCCAGGATGTTTGTTCGCTCTTTTAAATTTATTACCCAATGGGATACATTGGCTAATGCCCTTATTTAATATGCTCTTAAAGCAAACCCATCTCTCCTCCGTATTCTTTGTTCCTAATATTTTATCCCAATTTATGCCTTTTAGCAAGGTTTGTAGTTTAGGGAAGTTGGCTCTTTTGAAATTCAGTGTCTTTGTGTTCCCTTCATGTCTCCTATTTGTGTGATTTATACTGAAACTAATTGACCTGTGATCGCTGTTACCTAAATTGCCCCGTATTTCCACATCTGTTATCAGGTCTGTATTGTTGGTAATCAGTAGATCTAGTAATGTTTTATTTCTAGTTGGTGCGTCTACCATCTGACCCATAAAATTGTCCTGCAAGACATTAAGGAACTGGCGAGCCTTAAATGAATGTGCGGTTCCCTCCGCCCAGTCTATGTCTGGATAATTAAAATCCCCCATTATGATAACACTTCCCATCCTTGCTGCTAATCCAATTTGTGATAGGAGATCCGTCTCCACTTCCTCCCTCAGGTTAGGGGGCCTATAGCATACTCCCAGTATTATTTTCCCCTTAGCTTCATCCCTTTGGAGCTCTACCCATAAAGATTCCACCTCCTCCCTAGCCCCCTCAGTGATGTCATCTCTCACATTCACTTGCACATTATTCTTGATATATAGGCATACCCCTCCCCCTTTTTTACCCTCTCTATCCTTGCGGTATAGGGTATACCCTTGAATGTTTGCCAGCCAATCATGAGAGCTGTTGAACCAGGTCTCTGAAATTCCCACAAAATCCAAATCCTCCTTGTACAACAGTATCTCTAGTTCACCCATCTTGTCCGCCAGGCTCCTGGCATTGGTGAACAT
Source organism: Aquarana catesbeiana (assembly GCF_042186555.1). Classification (NCBI taxonomy): domain Eukaryota; kingdom Metazoa; phylum Chordata; class Amphibia; order Anura; family Ranidae; genus Aquarana; species Aquarana catesbeiana. Next base: position 530,299,294 of record NC_133328.1, on the reverse strand, counting down.
GCCACATAGTTTAGACCGGTCGCATATTGTCCTCGTATTGGGTGTTTCAAGATTGCAACTTGGACTTGCTACTATACTCACCTTGTGTTTTTGTGCTTTGGTTAACCTACCACTAATGCCCCCAATACTACCCTCTGGAATATCTTCCGCGCTGGCTATCACTGTCTCTGGACCCTCCCCCCCATCGCCTAGTTTAAAAACCCCTCTAACTTTTTGGCCATCTTCATTCCCAGCAGATCTGCACCCTCCTCATTTAGGTGCAGTCCGTCCCTTCTATAGTACCGGTTACCGACTGAGAAGTCGGCCCAGTCCTCCAGGAACCCAAACCCCTCCTTACTACACCAGCTCTTCAGCCACTTGTTTACTTCCCTAATCTCCCTCTGCCTCTCTGGTGTGGCTCGATGTACCGGTAGTATTCCTGAGAACACTACCTTGGAGGTCCTTTTTCCTCAATTTAGCTCCTAAGTCCCTAAAATCGTTCTTTAGGACACTCCATCTGCCTCTGACTTTGTCATTGGTGCCAACGTGCACCATGACAGCCGGGTCTTCCCCAGCCCCTCCCAGTAATCTGTCCACAAGATCCGTGATGTGCCGAACCCGAGCGCCCGGTAGACAACATACTGTTCGGCGCTTCAGGTCTTGGTTACAGATTGCCCTCTCTGTCCTTCTAAGAATTGAGTCCCCTACCACCAGAATCTGTCCCCCCCACTCTCACTGGAGGAGTTCTTCCCCTGGCAGCTAGGAGAGTCCCTCATCTCCAGCAGTTCTGGTCCCTGACTGGTAACACCAATGTCACTCAATGGAGCGTACTTATTGGGATGCTCCAGTCCTGGATCGGCCTCCCTGGCACTTCCCCCTCTACCCCTCCTGACTGTCACCCATCTACTCTTTGCTAGTGCCTGCACCTCTTTGTCTCCACCCGCCTCTGTGCTGGCCCCTGCCGGCACCTGCCGTGTACATTCCTGGCTCACCTTTAGTATGGAGGGACTTCTCAGTGCTGACAGTTGCTTCCCCAGATTCAGAACCTGGGCTTCCAGGGAAACAATGTGCTTACATTTTGCACAGCAGTATTCGCCCTCGATCGGATGATCAAGGAACGCATACATGCGGCAAGATGTACAAAGAGTCGCCTCTCCACACCCGCCGGGCATCGTACCTATTAAATTTAGTGAGGATTTGGGGATTTTACCCTGTCCAAATTACCTAACAACTAGCTTCCTGGCACTAATACTCAAGACAATACACAGGTACACGACAAGACAATATACAGGTACACAATACACAAGTACTAACGATCCACACACACTACTCAGACAACACTCAGATACTCACACTACACAGGTACTATGACCCCTGTTATAACCTCCTGTTTTAAACACTTGTTTTTAACTCCCACTTAATCCAGCTCCACTTACACCAAGCTCCACCGCTTCAAACTGAGCACGCTCAGACTGAGTCCTACAACAAGTTAAATAGGCACCTGGTCACCTGTGAGCAATTAACCACACCCCTTAATTGATAGACTGATGAAACAGAAAAAAAAAAAAAAAAAAAGCTATTTAAAAAGTGACAGCAAAAGGCAAATTAAAAACTAAAAGGAAAAGTCCCCAAAATGCAACCCAGCAAACACCAACAGACAGCAGCAATACACACACCAACAGACAGCAGCAATACACACACCAACAGACAGCAGCAATACACACACCCAAAGACAGCAGCAATACACACACCAACAGACAGCAGCAAACACCAACAGACAGCAAGACTTGTATACTCTAACAATTGTTTTTAACTCCCACTTAATCCAGCTCCACTTACACCAAGCTCCACCGCTTCAAACTGAGCCAACATTGTATATTTTTTTAAAACTGGCGCCATTGGCAGCCGAGTAAACGGGAAGTGACGTCATGACGTCGCTTCCGCGTTTACAATTAGAAGGCTGGAATGAAGCCATACACGGCTTCGTTCCAGACTGTCAGCAGCCGCCGGAGGCGGCGGATCGTCGATCGGGCCTCCCGGTGGATCGGGAGGCCCGGTAAGAGCGGCGGGAGGTGGCGGGAGAGGGGGCCTCCCCTCCCGCTCCTCTGGTATAACAGCCGAGTGGCTTTTAGCTGCATCGGTTGTTATACATGGATAGCCGATCGCCCGCTCTACAACATGGTACCAGGATGATGCCTGCAGCTGCGGGCATCATCCCGGTATAACCCCGGAAAGCTAAGTATGCACATCTGTATGCTCAGCAGGAAGGGGTTATAAAAAATAATAACTAGACAATGAAAGAAATTAGCTCAGGCAAGAGGATCTGTAAAGATTTTTGGTTATGGTAACCAAACCTGTTAGATACATTTTTTTCTCTAATAAATAAAAAACAATCCAATTGTAGTTAGTCCAGTGAAATTTTTATTTCTCCTGAGACCTGTACTTTTTTTTTATAGAAGTTATTCATTGCTTGGAGAGTTATGCTGCGTACACATGGGCGGACTCTTAGGCAACAAAAGTCCGACGGTCTTTCCGACAAACTTTCAACTGACTTTTGACGGACTTCCGATGGACTTTTGAACGAACGGACTTGCCTATACACGATCACACCAAAGTCCGATGGATTTGTACGTGATGACGTATGACCAGACTTAAATAAGGAAGTTGATAGCCATTAGCCAATAACTCCCCTAGCGTTGGTTTAAGTCTGTCGGACTAGCATACAGATGAGCAGATTGTTTGACCGGACGCGAGTCCGTCGGAAAGATTTGAAACATGTTCCAAATCTAAAGTCCGTCAGATTTTCGACGGTCAGCTGCAGGTCCGATGGAGCCCACACACGGTCGGATTGTCCGCCGGATTCGGTCCGTCGGACCAGTCCGGTCGAAAAGTCCGCTCGTGTGTACATGGCATTAATTATAGGTTAGAGAAGGTATAATATTTTCTAATGTATTATTTTCCTTTATTATACAGTTTATTTAGATGTTTGTGTCATCATTTATAGAGTGGTGCAGTTACTGTATGTGCCAGTTCTACTGTATTTGAAGTCCCACACCTAAATACTTAAACTTGGAAGAAATATATTACGTTTTTCTTTCTACTATCAACAGGGCTGGTGCAAGGATTTTTGATACCCTAGGCGAAACCTCATTTTGCTGCCCCCCCTGGCTCCACCTCTGACTCCACCCCCTTTTCCCTGCCCATGTAAACCCCACCTTTTTAATGAAGCGTCCATCAAATGCAGCCTACCAGTGCCCATCAAATGCATCCTCACCAGCACCCATCAATGCAGACTACCAGTGCCCATCAATGAATGTTTGCTTGCTTCCATTTATTTGGGAGTTGGGACACAGACACAGTCCTCCGCCGCTGATGCGCCTCTGACACAATGTGCGAATGGAGCGGCAGCTGTCTGCTGATGCTGAGACTTAGTTGCTTGTTGCAGGGAGAAGAGAGTAGGAACACCAGTGGCCGGGCGCCCTAGGCAGCAGGGCGCCCTAGGCGGCTGCGTAGTTTGCCTAGTGATAGCACCGGCCCTGACTATCAAATGGATTGTTCCCAGCAGTTACTTCTAAAAACTAGGATCCATACCCAGATGCAAAAGAAAATACAGAAAGCCTTCTGCCTTCTTCATTAAGGTGATACAGTAATAGGCTGTGTGATCACAACTGTTAAAGAGATATTTAGTTTTGTATGTATGGTATGCTTACATTATGCCAAGGTCTTTATGTAATCAGAGCATAGATAGCCATTACTGTTACTAAGAAAGTAACAAAATGGAGTGGGATAGTGTGGTCACTAAATCAGGTGATTTTTACAGTAATGTAGATTGATGTATACAAAATATGACCTTCAATTGTTGTAGTGATCTGTGCTTATCATTGGTTATCTGCAAGCCTTAAATCTGCACAATCCACCTCAAAATTGGTAGGTTACATTTCTAATTTCTAACACACATTACTATGGTATTTTTTTTCATTTTAGATGGATCAGGGAATGTCAGCTCATTTTGCTATGTGTCCAACACATAATATTTCTCTTCACTTCCTGTCCTGTAAACACAACAGGAAATGAGAGGAAATTTACCCCCCTTCATGACCATGCCATTTTTTGCGATACGGTCCTGCGTTATTTTAACTGACAATTGCGTGGACATGCAACGCTGTACCCAAATAAAATTCATTACCTATAAACAAAAAAAGAGCTACAATTTTGAAAAAAAAAAACAATATTTTTTTCTTTTTGCTATAATAAATATTCCCAAAAATGTTTTTATAAAACAAATTTCTTCATCAGTTTAAGCCAATATATATACTTCTACATATCTTTGGTAAAAAAAAGTCGCAATAAGCTTATATTGATTGGTTTGCACAAAAGTTATAGCATCTACAAACTATGGGAAAGATCTATGGCATTTTTATGGCATTTTTATTATTTATTTATTTTTGGTACTATTAACCACTTCAGCCCCGGAAGGATTTACCCCCTTCCTGACCAGAGCACTTTTTACAATTCGGCACTGCGTCGCTTTAACTGCTAATTGCGCGGTCATGCAATGCTCTACCCAAACGAAATTTGCGTCCTTTTCTTCCCACAAATAGAGCTTTCTTTTGATGGTATTTGATCACCTCTGCCGTTTTTATTTTTTGCGCTATAAACGGAAAAAGACTGAAAATTTTGAAAAAAAATGATATTTTCTACTTTTTGTTATAAAAAAAATCCAATAAACTAAATTTTAGTCATACATTTAGGCCAAAATGTATTCGGCCACATGTCTTTGGTAAAAAAAATGTCAATAAGCGTATATTTATTGGTTTGCGCAAAAGTTATAGCGTCTACAAACTAGGGTACATTTTCTGGAATTTACACAGCTTTTAGTTTATGACTGCCTATGTCATTTCTTGAGGTGCTAAAATGGCAGGGCAGTACAAACCCCCCCCAAATGACCCCATTTTGGAAAGTAGACACCCCAAGGAAATTGCTGAGAGGCATGTTGAGCCCATTGAATATTTTTTTTTTTTGTCCCAAGTGATTGAATAATGACAAAAAAAAAAAAAAAAAAAAAAATTTACAAAAAGTTGTCACTAAATGATATATTGCTCACATAGGCCATGGGCATATGTGAAATTGCACCCCAAAATACATTCAGCTGCTTCTCCTGAGTACGGGGATACCACATGTGTGGCACTTTTTGGGAGCCTAGCCGCGTACGGGGCCCCGAAAACCCAGCACCACCTTCAGGATTTCTAAGGGCATACATTTTTGATTTCACTCCTCACTACCTATCACAGTTTTGAAGGCCATAAAATGCCAAGATGGCACAACCCCCCCCCAAATGACCCCATTTTGGAAAGTAGACACCCCAAGCTATTTGCTGAGAGGCATGGTGAGTATTTTGCAGCTCTCATTTGTTTTTGAAAATGAAGAAAGACCAGAAAAAATTTTTTTTTTTTTTCTTTTTTCAATTTTCAAAACCTTGTGACAAAAAGTGAGGTCTGCAAAATACTCACTATACCTCTCAGCAAATAGCTTGGGGTGTCTACTTTCCAAAATTGGGTCATTTGGGGGGGTTTTGTGCCACCTGGGCTTTCCATGGCCTCCGAAACTGTGATAGGCAGTGAAGAGTGAAATCAAAAATTTACGGCCTTAGAAAGCCTGAAGGCGGTTCTTGGTTTTCGGGGTCCCGTACGCGGCTAGGCTCCCAAAAAGTCCCACACATGTGGTATCCCCGTACTCAGGAGAAGCAACAGAATTTATTTTGGGGTGTAATTTCACAAATCCCCATGGCATGTTTGAGCAATATAACATTTAGTGACAACTTTGTGCAAAAAGAAAAAAAAAAAAAAAAATTTGTCTCTTTCCCGCAACTTGTGTCACAATATAAAATATTCCATGGACTCGACATGCCTCTCAGCAAATAGCTTGGGGTGTCTACTTTCCAAAATGGGGTCATTTGGGGGGGTTTGAACTGTCCTGGCATTTTATGCACAACATTTAGAAGCTTACGTCACACATCACCCACTCTTCTAACCACTTGAAGACAAAGCCCTTTCTGACACTTTTTGATTACATGAAAAAATTATTTTTTTTTGCAAGAAAATTACTTTGAACCCCCAAACATTATATATTATTTTAAAGCAAATGCCCTACAGATTAAAATGGTGGGTGTTTCATTTTTTTTTTTCACACAGTAATTGCGCAGCGATTTTTCAAACGCATTTTTTGTGGAAAAAACACACTTTTTTAAATTTTAATGCACTAAAACACACTATATTGCCCAAATGTTTGATGAAATAAAAAAGATGATCTTAGGCCGAGTACATGGATACCAAACATGACATGCTTTACAATTGCGCACAAACGTGCAGTGGCAACAAAATTGATACATTTTTAAAAGCCTTTAAAAGCCTTTACAGGTTACCACTTTAGATTTACAGAGGAGGTCTACTGCTAAAATTACTGCCCTCGATCTGACCTTCGCGGTGATACCTCACATGCATGGTGCAATTGCTGTTTACATTTGACGCCAGACCGACGCTTGCGTTCGCCTTAGCGCGAGAGCAGGGGGGACAGGGGTGCTTTTTTTTTTTTTTTTTTTTTCTTTATTATTTTTTTGCTTTTTTATCTTATTTTTAAACTGTTCCTTTCATATTTTTTTTTAAATCATTTTTATTGTTATCTCAGGGAATGTAAATATCCCCTATGATAGCAATAGGTAGTGACAGGTACTCTTTTTTGAAAAAATTGGGGTCTATTAGACCCTAGAATTCTCCTCTGCCCTCAAAGCATCTGACCACACCAAGATCGGTGTGATAAAATGCTTTCCCAATTTCCCAATGGCGCTGTTTACATCCGGCGAAATCTAAGTCCTAAAATGCTCGTAGCTTCCGGTTTCTTAGGCCATAGAGATGTTTGGAGCCACTCTGGTCTCTGATCAGCTCTATGGTCAGCTGGCTGAATCACCGGCTGCATTCTCAGGTTCCCTGTTGAGACAGGAGAGCCAGAGAAAAACACGGAAGACGGTGGGGGGGGGGGGGCATTCCCTCCCACTGCTTGTAAAAGCAGTCTAGAGGCTAATTAGCTGCTAGGATTGCTTTTACATGAAAGCCGACCGCTGGCTGAAAAGAATGATACCAAGATGATACCTAAACCTGCAGGCATCATTCTGGTATAACCACTCAAAGTCGTGAATGGCGTACCTGAAGACAAAAAAATGGTTAACAATAAAGCACAGTAAACGGTAAAGTATAAAAAATTGCATACCTGAAAAGCAAACATGATAAAACATAATAACAATAAAACATTGCAGAATAGAATACAGTAAAAAAGAGCAGAACACCAGAGAGAGAATAGAGAGAGAGAGAACAATAAAACGACAACTATTTTTTTTTATTTTTGTTTGTGTTTTTTTTTTTTTTTACACTTTTTTTTTGTAACTGTAACTTTTATAACTGTAACCGGTTCCAGGTTCGGGTCTCTCAAAATGCGATGGCATCTTGGGAGACCCTGTGAAAGTGTGCCTAGTCTGTGCAATGCTGTACCCTACGCTAATACTCAACTAGTGAATGGTAGCGTTCAAAACATTCACCAATGCAAAGACCAGGATTATCAGGACAGGAGGGACAATAATAGCGGGTGTCACGTCTATATCCGCGCTTGCTGCAGACACATCTTTTTTGGGGGGGGTTCGTTGGGTAGGGGTACTCGGGAGGACATATAAATGCCTCTCATGCAGCCGACTGCATTTGGTTGGGGATGTGAATGGGGGAAATACGGGCGCTGCAGAAGTGGTGGGTTCCCAATTAGGATTGGCGAATGCAGCAGGAAGGGCATTATGGGCACGACGGGCCTGTGTTTGTCTTTTTGGTGGCAGGGGGACACTACTTGTGCTTGCCACCTCACCAGCTTGAACTGCACTTATGGGACTCGCCACGTCACCAAGTGTTACTGCAGTGCTGGTATGACTACGACCGGGGTGTACTAGGCCGCTGGCGCTTGCCAGTTCACCAAAACGCTACAAAAAAAAGTGACAGTGATCGATCGATACTGCACTTGGGTGGGCTGGGCTGGGCCGGGCGGAGGGGCAAAACGCAGGTGCTAGCAGGTATCTGGGCTGATCCCACTAACACTGCGTTTTTGGGAACCCTAAACTGCTGGGGACGCTAGTATAGATCTGATCGGATCAGATATTGATCCGATCAGATACTATACCACTAAGGGAGGTGTACGGTGCGTGCGTGGGTGTTAGTGGTACTGGCGCTAATCTGACGCTGCTTGGGGCTGGTGCTTGCCAGTTCACCAAAATGCTACCAAAAAAACTGTTAGCGATCGCAGGGATCAGGCCTGACTCTGCGAACGCTGCAGTTATGCGTTTAGTGTTTTGTAAGTGACAGTGATCGATCGATACTGCACTTGGGTGGGCTGGGCGGAGGGGCAAAACGCAGGTGCTAGCAGGTATCTGGGCTGATCCCGCTAACACTGCGTTTTTGGGAACCCTAAACTGCTGGGGACGCTAGTATAGATCTGATCGGATCAGATATTGATGCGTTCAGATACTATACCACTAAGGGAGGTGTACGGTGCGTGTACGGTGCGTGCGTGGGTGTTCGCGGTACTGGCGCTAATCTGACGCTTCCTGGGGCGATGCATATCACCGCCGGGCGATCAGGGGGCTAAACCTTTATTCGGTAATAAACGGCGGGTGCCCTGACACTAAAAAAAATAAACGAACTAACCAGCGTCACCCGTAACAGTTATACGGTGATCAGTGGTGAAAGGGTTAACTAGGGGGCAATCAAGGGGTTAAAACATTTATTAGGTAGTATATGGGGGTCCCTGTCGCTATAAAACGCTGACAGCGAACCTAAATATTTACGTTCCTAACTAGCGTCACCAGCGACACTAATACAGCGATCAGAAAAATGATCGCTTAGCGACACTGATGACAGGGGGTGATCAAGGGGTTAAAACTTTATTAGGGGGGGTTAGGGGGGTACCCTAGACCTACAGGGGGCTAATACTAACTGTCCTACCACTGCTAACTGTCACAAACTGACACTATGCAGTAATCAGGAAAAAAACAAAACAAAACAAAAAAACCTGCTTGGTGTCAGTTTGTGACGGGGGGGGTGATTGGGGGGGGATCGGGGGGCGATCGGGGGGGGATCGGGGGTGTTTAGTGTGCCTGGCATGTTCTACTGTGTTGTGTGTGTGTGTTGGTGCACTTACATGTCTTCTCTCCTCGGTGCTGGAACGGAAACTGGCCAGCCGAGGAGAGATGACATCACATCCTCTGCCTCTGTGTACTATACAGAGGCAGGGGATGTTTCTCATTGGCTGGGAGCGATCGCGAGGGGGGGGCCACGATCGGATGGCCTCCCCCTCGTCTCTCAACTCTCCCAGCCAAACGCCGACCGCCGATGGCACCGGGGGGGGGGTCCGATCGGACCCCCCGCCCGCGGGAAGGCAATCACGTACCAGGTACGTGATTTTGCCTGCCCGTGCCGCTCTGCTCACGTATATATGCGTGAGGCGGTCGGCAAGTGGTTAATGGCGGTGATGTGCAATTTTTAGCGGTACTGCGACATTGCGACAGACAGATCGGACACTTCTGACACATTTTTGAGACCAGTGACATTTAAACAGCGACAGTGCTATAAATATGCTGGCGGGGAAGGGGTTAACTGGCAGGGAAGGGGTTAATACTAGGGGGCGATCAAGGGGTTAAATGTGTGTTCCCTCAGTGTGTTCTAATTGTATGGGGATAGGACTGACTAGGGGAGGAGACATATCGTTGTTCCTACTTACTAGGAACAAACTAAATGCCTCCTCTCCCCTGTCAACACAGGGATTTGTGGGTTTACACACACACACACATCCCCGTGCCTGGCTCTCATGCACACAATCGTGTGTGGCCGGTGGTGATCACGACCACCAGCCACGCGCATCGGGTCCCCCAATGCACAGCTCTTAAAGGGAACCCCGAATATGTACGGGATTTCGTGCAGCGGTGCAATTGCCGCAGTAAATGTGCTGGGAACCGGTTAACTAAGCCAATCTTAGATTATCAAAAATAATTATTGTTTGTATTGTTATTACAATTCTGACATTATAAAACCAAAGTGCTGTGACCATAGATCACCTTTAAATACATATTTATGTTTTGCACATTTAGTAAATGCTGCACTATTACAGCTATCTATATAGATGTCTACTTTGTATCACATTATTGCTGTTTTATAACCCCAAAAAAAAAAAGAAAACAACTTGAATATTTGTAGACCTTATTTTATAGATAATGGATATGTCTCAGTGCTAGATAAATAGTGACAGGACATCTTATTCTGAAACAACTTTACAAGTTCATTCTTGAATAGCTCTGTAGTTATAGTTAGGTATTTATATATACACTCATACAAAAAGTAATTACTAAAGCCTTTGGCTTTCATCTCTTCTGAGGGAAAGAGTAGAATCCACCAAAGATTAACATAAAAGGAATGAAGGTATCGCACAGTAAAAAGGGGTAATCATCTCTTCAGAAGGTGCTGTATTGTGTTCCTAGTCATCCTTATAGTCTGAATGAAATCATTGCTAAAGGGTACCAATTAAATATAATTATGTCATTATATATATGGTAACATCTCTGCAATAACATATTAATTGAAATTAATGTGTTATTGAAAGAGGGCACCTGAGGCATAATACACGCATGTACATGAATGGCACATACAAACTGAAACATTAAGTATTATGCTGTAAATGGGTTCTAATATGGTCCAAGTCCCGATAAACAGAAAATGAATTTAAAGGCTAAGTTCACATTTTCAATAAAGTGAACTAAGCAGTCAAGGAGCCTCAGTAGGTTAAAATACACTGTATAGTTTAGAAAAATATTGTTTAATTTAACTGCCATATCTCCAGGCCATTTGCAAGACCCCAAAGCCTGGCCTGCATTCCCAAAGCTAGATAGTTGCTAGGACTTGGCCTAAGCTGAGAGCTTGCCTCTATCATCAAAGGAGCGAGCACTCTGCCCAGTTCAAAATGCGCAGTGTGATCTCTTTCCCCCTGCCACAGTGACACTGAGCTCAGCCTCAGCTATTACAGGGGAAAGAGAGTGCACTGTGTATGCACAGGTTTTAAATTAGGGAGAGTGCTACCACTGATGCACTTCACCCCGAAATGGGTTTAGTCCTATTCTACTGAAGTCAGTTGAGTGGAGAGGAACTCCCTGAAGCCAGCACTTGGTCTGAGACCAAAGTAACATATGAGGGCTTTGACAGGTGCTAGTCTTGGGCTTTCAACAGTAGGGAGAGCACTCAACTTGGGGGCATTTACTCAATGTCTCCCACATTCTAGCACCTAAATAGAAAGAGGAATGTGAACATTACGGGAGCTTTTTGGACAGTCTTTGGGCGTGCCACAAATGGCTAGAAGTATGGCAATTACATTAAATAATATTTTTCTGAAATAGCTCAATTTCAGTTTGTGTGGATGACACTAAAATAAGCATTGCAATAACTTCACATCAGGATATAGAAATTTTACAGGAAGACCTTAAAAAATAATGTGGTGGGCAACTACATGCCAAATCAGTTGAGAAATGTAAAGAAATTAAAAGTGATGCACTTGGGGTCTAAAAATTTAAATGCACACTACTCACTAGGGGCAAAACCTCTGAGGGAATCAAGCATGGAGAAAGATCTGGGTGTCCTTGTAGAAGACAGACTGAGCAATAGCATGAAATGTCAAGCTGCAGCAAGCAAAGCCAGCAGGCTATTAGCTTGCACAAAAAAGGATTTTACTCCAGTGATCAAACGCTAATCCTGCCACTTTATAAAAAAAACTCTGGTTCAGCTACAACTGGAGTATTCTGTCCAGTTCTGGTCCTCAATCCTCAGAAGGTTTGTGCTGTAGCCGGAGAGAGTCCAGAGAAGGGCAACAAAATTAATAAAGGGTCTGGAGGACTTCAATTACGAGGAACGACTAAAAGCCCCAAATGTTATTCTCCCTGGAGAAGAGACGCTTGAGAAGAGATATGATAGCGGTATACAAATACCTCAATGGTGATCACAGCGTAGGAAAAAAAAGTTTCAGTCTCAGGGAGTGTAAGAGGACATGGGGCCACACAATGAGATTGAAGGAGAAGCTGTTTAACCTTAAGCTGCGTAGGGGTTTTTTCACTGTCAGGGTGATAAGGATGTGGAACTCTCTTCCACAATTGGTGTCAGCACGGAGTATTGATATTTTTAAAAGATTCTTGGATGTGCATCTTAGTGAACACAACATACAGGGATATAAGAAATGATTATCGACACTGACACACGTACACCTGCACAGGGTGAACTGGATGGACTATTGTCCTTATTCAACCTTACCTACTTGAAACTATCGAACTATGGACGTTGTGTTTTAAGCTATTAGGGACCCTTGACTGTATAGTTCATTTTATTGAAAAGCCTTTAATAAAACTTTTAAGTTTCTATAAAGACATTTAGAATGTAGAATCTAGAATACCAGTCAAATTAAAGAAGGCATATGCATCTTTATTTTTTATTTTTTTCATTATGTTTTGGATAAAGTAGGGAGAAATTAGAACCTCGGTCAGGATTTTATAGCTATCTTTGTCTGCACTGGAGAAAGTGTATATCTCCTCACTTCCTTTCATTGAAATAGGAAATTAGGAAATGTGCTCAAAGTGAGGGGAAATCCTACCTTGAGTAGTTGTCACTGGAATTAATCTCTCCATAAAGAGATTTTCCCACTTTTGCTGTAACAGTGGCAAATCTAAATAAAGCTGACCGTACATGGGTCATTTTTTTTAACAAATCGATCTAAAGATTGACCTCTGTCAAACAGAATGGCCAAACACAGATCAACATTCAGCCTGTTCCTGCTGAACCAGCTGAACTTCAATCTGTCTATGGCCAGCTTAACATTTTAGATATCCATTTACTTTCTGTCCTCAGGAGAGCAGTCTTCCAGGCTAACAGGGACTGGGGACACAGAGAGCAATTAGACATTCATAAGGTTCCAGCATTAATCCTAGCAAATAAACCTAACTTTAGATATCTTTAAAAATATATTTTTTTAGGGGAAAAAGTCTTATGCCCCGTACGCACGAGCAGAATTCGGTCGGAAAAACCATCCAAGATTTTTCAGATGGAATTCTGCTCAAGCTTGGCTTGCATACACGCGGTCACACAAAAGTTCTCTGAACTTTCGACCGTCAAGAACGCGGTGATGTACAACACTACGACGAGTCAGGAAAATGAAGTTTCCATCAGCTGTCAGGTGCTGCCATGCCATTGCGAGTAAGGAAATCTGGCAGTGTAGCCTTGCGGCTTCACGCCGGGAACCCTACTGCACATGCGCGAGGCCCCACTCCTCTCTCCTACTGGCCCAGCAACAGGGGGAGGAGGAGGGAGGAAGTGGGAGCCCCGCGGTGACGTCATGGGTCACGGCGCGGATTACCGGAAGTGGGAACAGGATACCTGTCAAAGACAGGTATCCTGTCCCCCCTCCACCCGAAAGGTGCCAATTGTGACACCGGAGGGGGAGAGGAGACAAATGAGCGGAAGTTTCACTTTTGGGTGGAACTCCGCTTTAAAAACAACTAGTCACAATATTGGAAAAAAAAATCATCTACATGGGCTTGCAGGTACTGTGAAATTTTTCCTTACACCCCCCCATCTCACATGTCTCTGTCGATTGCCCATCAACTAATAGGGAAGGGCAGATTGGTAGAAGAATAAGGCTGCACTTAACTTTACAAGTTGAAGTTAAAATTTTTACTACAAAACACATTTCAGGACTATAGGAGAGAGTTATAAAGTATATGTCTGTACAGCAGATGCAAATAGGTACAGGCATACCCCACTTTTAAGTACACAATGGGGTTTATTTACTAAAGCTGGAAAGTGCAAAATCAGGCTCACTGCTGCGTAGAAACCAATGAGCTTCTAACCCCAGCTTGTTCAATTAAGCTTTGGTAATAAAACCTGGAAGCTCCACAGAGCGATATAAGAAGATGAATGGACATCGTGGGACATTTTTATTTTTTTATTTTTTAATAAAGGATTTGTCCTAAGCTGTGTCTTGTTTTTTTGTGAAATGGTAGGGGTACATTTGTACCCCGTTACCATTTCACACAGGGGGGAGGCCGGGATCTGGGGGTCCCCTTGTTAAAGGGGGCTTCCAGATTCCGGTAAGCCCCCCCGCGGCCTGCCTGGTTGCGTGCTTGGATAAGGGTCTGGTATGGATTTTGGGGGGACCCCTATGCCTTTTTTTTTAAATTTTGGTGCAGGGTTCCCCTGTAGGGTCTGAAGGGTCTGGTATGGATTTTGGGGGAGACCCCAACGCCATTTTGTAAAAGAATTTGGGGCAGGGTTGTCCTAATTTCCATATCAGACTTGAAGGGCCTGGTATGGATTTTAGGGGGACCCCCACGCAAATTTTTTTAAAAATTTCGGTTCGGGGTTCCCCCTAATATTCATACCAGACCCAAAGGGCCTGGTAATGGACTAGGGAGGGGGATCCCACGTTCTTTTTTTCAATGAGTTTTATTTATATTGCTGAGACCTGACAATTCATTACAGCCGCGATCAGTTTTAAATGACAATTTTTCCTTTAGAAATGTCATTTTGCTGTGGTACTGTTCTAAACACGGGAAAATGCGCCACTTTACAGGCATACTATAGACACCCACCAGGCATGATACTTAAAGGAATACTTCATTTTTATTGTTTCACTTTAAGCATTAAAAAAATCACTGCTCCCGAAAAAACATGCGTTTTTAAAAAAATTTTTGCATTGATACATGTCCCCTGGGGCAGGTCCCCAAACACTTTTTATGATAATAACTTGCATATAAGCCTCTAAAATGAGCACTTTTGATTATTCATGTTCGTGTCCCATAGACTTTACCGGTCTCCGTGTGTTCTGCTAATTTTTTGCCTGTTCGCATTTTCTGCTGCGAACCGAACAGGAGGGTGTTCGGCTCATCCCTTGTGATTATCCTCATAAACAGCATCCCTCACAATAAAGTCCAGGGTAGCTCTGGTGGCACATGCAAATGGCTGGAAGATGCAAGGCCCAAGGACAAAGGGCTACTCGACTGGAACTGTAGTATTTTGGAAGCAATCAAAGAGGGTCTCTACACAGTGGCTCGGTCTTCTTGAGGAGCTGGGTGCCTGGCTGCCTGGTTCTGACAGTGCAGGCCCTCACACCTGGCTGCAGATCACTTTCCCAGCTACCTCTGCCTCATCAGTAGTGGCCTCTCTGCTACTGATCATAGTGTATTACTGAGCAAAAAAATTGCATCTTTGCAATACAAGCACATTTCTTCATTGTTTTTAAGTACTGAAAGTACAGAAAAATACCTGTTGATCCTGCCAGAAACCCAGGGAGCTCCTAACTTCCTGTGGTGAGCTGACAATGCTGTGATGAAAACACCCAAAAAATGTTGCCAGCACTGACCAGTTCTCTACTGCTGGTCTGAAGAACACCTTCCTACTTGTTTCATCTTCTTAAAATAGGGTGTAGGTGTGCTGTAGTCCAGTAGAGAAGAGTGATAGAACTGCTTGAAATTTACGGCAGAGGCAGAATTGTCAGTTCACTACAGAGAGTTAGGAATTTACTGAATTTCCACTTGCCGACCGCCTAATGCAGATATACTGTGGCAGAATGGCACGGGCAGGCAAAATCACGTATCTGGTACATGATCTGCTTCCTGCGGGCGGGGGGCGCATCGCGCTCCCCTGGTGCCCGAGGCGGTTGGCATCGTTAGAGGAGTGATCAATGCTGAGGGGGAGGCCACTCATTCGTGGCCACCCCCTTGCAATCGCTCCCAACGAATGAAAATCTTCCTCTGCTGCTGTAATGTAAACAGCGTCAGAGGAATTGATGTCACCTCTCCTCGCGTCGGTCTTTTTTGTTCCGGCGCCGAGGAGAGAAGGCATCCAAGTAAGTGCACCAACACTACACTAACAGTAAAATACACTAGGCAGACTTTTCACCCCCGATCACCCCCCTGTACCCCCGTCACAGTGACACCAATAGCAGTTTTTTTTTTTTTTTACTGATTATTGCATTGTTGTCAGTTTGTGACAGTTATAAGTGGTAGGGCAGTTAGTGTTAGGCCCCCTTTAGGTCTAGGGAACCCCCTAACCCCCCCTAATAAAGGTTTAACCCCATGATCACCCCCCGTCGCCAGTGTCACTAAGCGATCATTTTTCTGATCGCTGTATTAGTGTCACTGGTGACGCTAGTTAGGGAGATAAGTATTTAGGTTTGCCGTCAGCGTTTTATTGCGTCAGGGACCCCCATATACTACCTAGTAAAGGTTTTAACCCCTTGATTGCCCCCTAGTTAACCCTTTCGCCAGTGATCACCGTATAACTGTTACGGGTGCCGTTGGTTAGTTTGTTTATTTTTTATAGCGTCAGGGCACCCGCCGTTTATTACCTAATAAAGGTTTAACCCCTTGATCGCCCAGCGGGTGATACAAGTTAGGTTTTAGGGTCAGATAGGGTCTGCGTCGCCCCAGGCAGCGTCAGGTTAGTGCCAGTAGCGCTAACACCCACGCACGCAGCATACACTTCCCTTAGTGGTATAGTATCTGAACGGATCAATATCTGATCTGATCAGATCTATACTAGCGTCCCCAGCAGTTTAGGGTTCCCAAAAATGCAGTGTTAGCGGGATCAGCCCAGATACCTGCTAGCACCTGCATTTTGCCCCTCGACCCAGCCCTGCCCCGCCCACCCAAGTGCAGTATCGATCGATCACTGTCACTTACAAAACACTAAACACATAACTGCAGTGTTTGCAGAGTCAGGCCTGATCCCTGCGATCGCTAACAGTTTTTATGGTAGCGTTTGAATCAGTCAGGAGCTTTTTTACCTGTGAGTCTCACTACTCTACCACTAAATTTAGAGCCCAAAATGGCAAATCGAAGGTACAGTAGTGAAGAGGCCTACACGTTTCTGAGCATGACAGATAGTGAAGAGGAAGTCACTCATCTGTCAGATTCAGGCTCAGAATATGATCCTGTAGACGACAGTGGCTCCATGACAGATAGCTCTGACGACGCAGTTGTGGTCCCTGCCAAAGTCACGCGTACCCGACCCCAATCTTCTTCTGCTGTTGTTGAGGTGCAGGAACCGCAGGTACCTCATATGGAGCAGAGCAGTACTAGCGCCACTATTCCTTCTGGTGAACTGACAAGCACCAGCGGCCTAGTACACCCCGGTCATAGTCAAACCAGCACTGCAGTAACACTTGGTGACGTGGCGAGTCCCATAAGAGCAGTTCAAGCTGGTGAGGTGGCAAGCACAAGTAGTGTCCCGCTGCCACCAACAAGAAGAAGAAAAAGAAGAAGACAAACACAGGCCCATCGTACCCATAGTGCCCTTCCTGCTGCATTCGCCAATCCTAATTGGGAACCCACCACTTCTGCAGCACCCGTACTTCCCCCATTCACATCCCCAACCAAATGCAGTCGGCTGCATGAGAGGCATTTTCTTTATGTCCTCCCGAGTACCCCTACCCAACGACCCCCCCAAAAAATATGTCGTGTCTACAGCAAGCGCTACCATACACTAGTTGAGTATTAGCGTAAGGTACAGCATTGCACAGACTAGACACACTTTCACAGGGTCTCCCAAGATGCCATTGCATTTTGAGAGACCCGAACCTGGAACTGGTTACAGTTATAAAAGTTACAGTTACAAAAAAAAGGGTAAAAAAAAAAAAGTAAAAAAACAAAAAAATATATAAAATAAAAGAAACAAAAATAGTTGTCGTTTTATTGTTCTCTCTCTCTATTCTCTCTCTATTGTTCTGTTCTTTTTTACTGTATTCTATTCTGCAATGTTTTATTGTTATTATGTTTTATCCTGTTTGCTTTTCAGGTATGTCATTTTTTATACTTTACTGTTTACTGTGTTTTATTGTTAACCATTTTTTGTTTTCAGGTACGCCATTCAGCTGCAGCGCAGATTTATTTATCTTGACAGCATTTGCTCCCACGATACATAAAGCCATGATTCTAGCGCTGTCGGAGGTGATATATGCTGAAGCATGGGGGCAGCAGGGGCGGAGGAGCGATTTGCTCCTAACTTTTGGGGCGGATGCCCCCATGCTTCGGCATATATAAATGGTGCATGTATGCCCATCATTAGAACTGGGTGGATGAAGGGAGGTATTCTAATGGTGGGCATACCCACCAATCAATCTCTTTTTTTCGTTCAGCCCACAGGCTGCATAAAAATAGATACAATATATGCCCAACAAGGACCAGCAACCTACTGGTATGTTGCTGAACTTTGAGTGGTTATAACAGAATGATGCCTGCAGGTTTAGGTATCATCTTGGTATCATTCTTTCAGCCAGCAGTCGGCTTTCATGTAAAAGCAATCCTAGTGGCTAATTAGCCTCTAGACTGCTTTTACAAGCAGTGGGAGGGAATGTCCCCCCCCACCGTCTTCCATGTTTTTCTCTGGCTCTCCTGTCCCAACAGGGAACCTGAGAATGCAGCCGGTGATTCGGCCAGCTGACCATAGAGCTGATCAGAGACCAGAATGGCTCCAATCACCTCTATGGCCTAAGAAAGCGGAAGCTACGAGCATTTGATGACTTAGATTTCGCCGGATGTAAACAGCGCCATTGGGAAATTGGGAAAGCATTTTATCACACTGATCTTGGTGTGGTCAGATGCTTTGAGGGCAGAGGAGAGATCTAGGGTCTAATAGACCCCATTTTTTTCAAAAAAGAGTACCTGTCACTACCTATTGCTATCATAGGGGATATTTACATTCACTGACATAACAATAAAAATGATTAAAAAAAAATGAAAGAAAGAGTTTTAAAAATAAGATAAAAAAAAAAAAAAAGAAAGAAAAAAAAAAAAAGCACCCCTGTCCCCCCCTGCTCTCGCGCAAAGGCGGACGCAAGCGTTGGTCTGGCGTCAAATGTAAACAGCAATTGCACCATGCATGTGAGTTATCACCGCGAAGGTCAGATTGAGGGTAGTAATTTTAGCAGTAGACCTCCTCTGTAAATCTAAAGTGGTAACCTGTAAAGGCTTTTAAAGGCTTTTAAAAATGTATTTATTTTGTCGCCACTGCACGTTTGTGCGCAATTTTAAAGCATGTCGTGTTTGGTATCCATGTACTCGGCCTAAGATCATCTTTTTTATTTCATCAAACATTTGAGCAATATAGTGTGTTTTGCGTTTGAAAAATCACTGCGCAAATACTGTGTGAAAAAAAAAATGAAACACCCACCATTTTAATCTGTAGGGCCTTTGCTATAAAAAAAATGTAATGTTTGGGGGTTCAAAGTAATTTTCTTTCAAAAAAAAATATTTTTTCATGTAAACAAATAGTGTCAGAAAGGGCTTTGTCTTCAAGTGGTTAGAAGAGTGGGTGATGTGTGACATAAGCTTCTAAATGTTGTGCATAAAATGCCAGGACAGTTAAAAAAAACCCCAAATGACCCCATTTTGGAAAGTAGACACCCCAAGCTATTTGCTGAGAGGCATGTCAAGTCCATGGAATATTTTAAATCGTGACACAAGTTGCGGGAAAAAGACAATTTTTTTTTTTTTTTTTTGCACAAAGTTGTCACTAAATGATAGATTGCTCAAACATGCCATGGGCATATGTGGAATTACACCCCAAAATACATTCTGTTGCTTCTCCTGAGTACGGGGATACCACATGTGTGAGACTTTTTGGGTACCTAGCTGCGTACGGGACCCCGTAAACCAAGCACCGCCTTCAGGCATTCTAAGGAAGTAAATTTTTGATTTCACTCTTCACTGCCTATCACAGTTTCGGTGGCCATGGAATGCCCAGATGGCACAAACCCCCCACAAATGACCCCATTTTGGAAAGTAGACACCCCAAGCTATTTGCTGAGAGGTATGGCGAGTATTTTGCAGACCTCACTTTTTGTCACAAAGTTTTGAAAATTGAAAAAAGAAAAAAAATACATTTTTCTTTTCTTTCTTCATTTTCAAAAACAAATGAGAGCTGCAAAATACTCACCATGCCTCTCAGCAAATAGCTTGGGGTGTCTACTTTCCAAAATGGGGTAATTTGGGGGGGGGGGGTTGAGCCATCTTGGCATTTTATGGCCTTCGAAACTGTGATAGGTAGTGAGGAGTGAAATCAAAAATTTACGCCCTTAGAAATCCTGAAGGCGGTGATTGGTTTTCGGGGCCCCGTACACAGCTAGGCTCCCGAAAAGTCCCACACATGTGGTATCCCCATACTCAGGAGAAGCAGCAGAATGTATTTTGGGATATAATTTCACATATGCCCATGGAATGTATGAGCAATATATCATTTAGTGACAACTTTGTGCAAAAAAAAAAGTTTGTCATTTTCCCGCAACTTGTGGCAAAATATAAAATATTCCATGGACTCAACATGCCTCTCAGCAAATAGCTTGGGATGTCTACTTTCCAAAATGGGGTCATTTGGGGGGTTTTGAACTGTCCTGGTATTTTATGGCCTTCAAAACTGTGATAGGTAGTGAGGAGTAAAATCAAAAATTTACCCCCTTAGAAATCCTGAAGGCGATGCTTGGTTTTCGGGGGCCCCGTACGCAGCTAGGCTCCCAAAAAGTCCCACACATGTGGTATCGCCATACTCAGGAGAATCAGCAGAATGTATTTTGGGGTGCAATTCCACATATGCCAATGGCCTGTGTGAGCAATATATCATTTAGTGACAAGTTTTTGTAAATTTTTTTTTTGTCATTATTCAATCACTTGGGACAAAAAAAATAATATTCAATGGGCTCAACAGGCCTCTCAGCAATTTCCTTGGGGTGTCTACTTTCCAAAATGGGGTCATTTAGGGGGGGGGGTTGTACTGCCCTGCCATTTTAGCACCTCAAGAATTGAGATAGGCTGTCATACACTAAAAGCTGTGTAAATTCCAGAAAATGTACCCTAGTTTGTAGTCGCTATAACTTTTGAGCAAACCAATAAATATACGCTTATTGACATTTTTTTTTACCAAAGACATGTGGCTGAATACATTTTGGCCTAAATGTATGACTAAAATTGAGTTTATTGGATTTTTTTTATAACAAAAAGTAGAAAATATCATTTTTTTTCAAAATGTTCGGTCTTTTTCCATTTATAGTGCAAAAAATAAAAACCGCAGAGATGATCAAATACAATCAAAAGAAAGCTCAATTTGTGGGAACAAAAGGACACAAATTTCGTTTGGGTACAGCATTGCATGACCGCGCAATTAGCAGTTAAAGCGACGCAGTGCCAAATTGTAAAAAGTGCTCTGGTCGGGAAGGGCGTAATTCCTTTCCGGGGCTGAAGTGGTTAAAGAACCAAAACACAGGAAAATGTACATGTATTGCAGATAATATTTTATTTTGCCCAGTGCTTGAATGAGTAATTTAGTAATTCTAGCATGTTCCAGAAGGAGTGCTGTGTCTGAAAATTTTTATTGCTAGTGGGAACAACGGTGGTTTCCAGTGCTGCAATATTTTACCACGTAACAAGAATTACGGTAAACATCATACTGCAGATATAACATACATAAAAATGGTCTCCTTTCCATTACATACTTGGCCCACTTTTAGCCTATTTAGTGTGATATTGCATACAATCATAAAATAATACAGTTAAACCACTTTTGATAGAAATTAGCAAAATAGAAAACTTACCTTTTGGCCCTGAAACACCTGAGCAAGTGGAGCAACCTCGCAGTTTTTATGAGCTCCAAATACTTTGCACATGGAGCATGTGGGCACTTCACAGTTCAGACAGTATATGTTAATTTTTTCATCTTCATGCTCTTCACAGATTGGTTGATTGGACTTCCTTTCAGGTCTGTGAGAAAAAAAAATCACAGCATATGTCAGCGAATTACAGCATATGACGCATTTATAGATTTAAAGAATATGAATGCCTCTTTAGGATACATGTACACTCTATTGATTTACATGAGAATCTATAAAAATTAAGAAAATGGGTTTGGATTAAAATTTAAGGTGACTCTTTTTATTCCCCAGTCAATTATGAAAATCAAATATTGGCATGCATATACAGTGCCTTGCAAAATTATTCACTCCCCTTGACATTTTTTGTGTTTTGTTGCTTCACAACCTGGAATTAACATGGATTGTTTGAAGATTTGCATCATTTAATTTACAGAACATGCCCACAACTTTGAAGATTTTTTTTTTTTTATTGTGAAGCAAACATCAGGACAAAATAACAGAATAAGTCAATGTGCATAACTATTCACCCCCTAAAGTCAATACTTTATAGAGCCACCTTTTGCGGCTATCACAGCTCCAAGTCACTTTGAATAAGTCTCTATGAGCTTGCCACATCTTACCACTGGGATTTTTGCCCATTCCTCCTTTCAAAACTGCTCCAGCTGCTTCAAGTTGGATGGTTTGTGCTTGTGAACAGCAATCTTTAGGTCTGACCACAGATTTTATATTGGAATGAGGTCTGGGCTTTGACCAGGCCATTCCAACACATTTACATATTTCCCCTTAAACCACTCAAGTGTTGCTTTAGCAGTGTGTTTGGGGTCATTGTCCTGCTGGAGGGTGAACCTCCATCTTAGCCTCAAATCACACACAGAGTGGTACAGGTTTTGCCCTAGAATATCCCTGTATTTAGCACCATCCATCTTTCTCTCACCTCTGACCAGTTTCCCAGTCCCGACTGCTAAAAAACATCCCCAAAGCATGATGCTGCCACCACCATGTTTCACTGTGGGGATGGTGTTCTTTGGGTGATGGGATGTGTTGGGTTTGCGCCAGACATAGCGTTTTCTTTGATGGCCAAAAAGTTAAATTTTAGTCTCATCAAACCAGACCACCTTCCTCCATACATTTTGGGAGTCTCCCTCATGTCTTTTTGCAAACTCAAAATGTGCCATTTTGTTGAAAGTAATGGCATTCTTCTGGCCACTCTGCCATAAAGCCCAACTCTATGGAGCATACGGCTTATTGTCGTCCTATGTACAGATACTCCAGGCTCTGCTGTGGAACTCAGCAGCTCCTCCAGGGTTACTTTAGGTCTCTGTGCTGCCTCTCTGATTAATGCCCTCCCTGCCCGGTCCTTGAGTTTTGGTGTGCGGCTGTCTCTTGGCAGGTTTGCTGTTGTGCCATGTTCTTTCCATCTGGTTATGATAGATTTGATGGTGCTCCTAGGGATCATCAAAGGTTTGCATATTTTTTATAACCTAACCCTGACTTGTACTTCTCAACAACATTGTCCCTTACTTGTTTGGAGAGTTCCTTGGTCTTCATGGTAGTGTTTGGCTAGTGGTGCCTCTTGCTTAGGTGTTGCAGCCTCTGGGGCCTTTCAAAGAGGTGTGTATATGTAATGACAGATCATGTGACACTTAGATTGCACACAGGTGGACATCATTTCACTAATTATGTGACTTCTGAAGGTAATTGGTTGCACCAGAGCTTTTTATGGGCTTCATAACAAAGGGGGTAAATACATACGCACATGCCAATTATCAGTTTTTTATTTCTGGAAAATTGTTTTATGTATATATTCTTCTAATTTTACTTCACCAACTTAGACTATTGTGTTCTGATCCATCACATATAATTCAGATTAAAAAAACAGTGAACTAAAGGCTGTAATGTAACAAAATAGGTAAAAAGCCTGAATACTTTTGCAAGGCACTCTAGCAAGCACAGCCTACCTGCTTAACACTTCAGTTTTTTGTCAAAGTATTGCTTTGTACAAGTCCACCCATGTCCCTTTGGTCAGTAATTTGGTGATCTGAGAAACCCTGCTTGTGATGTAGACTAACTATTCCCAAACACACCGTCTGCAGCCTCCCTATTGTCTCTTACAAATAGAAAGTCTGATATAAATGTAGCTGGGTGCTGCCATCGGCTGTGTGCCGCTCTCCTTCACCTCCCCCACCCAACATCTCCACTGCTGAACTCTTTCCCACCCACCCCCCAGCTGCCACTGTAAGCAGGTACAGAGTGAATGGAGGAAATGGCTGTGTTCCTCTCTCCCCTTACTTGCAGCATTGGGCTGAGTGTGTCTGCCCACTTTATTCTCCACTTGCTCCTGCTCCCCATCCCCCCTCAGCAGCTCTGAGCCAATCGAAGGGGAAGAGAACTTGCTATATAGTGACCCTAAAGGAGAACTGCATAATACAAGTGAATGGAAGCTGTTGGGCTCTGGAACTCAGTTTCTAGAAAACCTTGAAGACAAACATAGGCGAGAGAGGGACTGCAGACAAACCAAAGGGATGGGGTGTGTGTGTGTATACAATAGAAAGGACACAGACCTGTTGCTGGTGTCTGAGCATAGCACCAGTGAGACTGAGCCAGTTTCTTACACTTAGAGATCGTTTTCTGAGCTGTGAATAGGGCTGTAAGGACCCATTGCTGTGAGTGTCTACAGCAAGGGAGAACCAGCAAAGGACCAGAGCTGAGAGACTGAACCTTGTAATGACCTTTTTGTGAGGACTTGTCCGGGCTGGGCTTAGCCCTTCCTTCTCAGAGCTGGCGGCTCTGCTGTCGGCTAATTGCCAGCTAATATCTCTCCACAGTTACTCAGCCGTTGATGATATCTTGCTTGTCACTCCTGCCTATTTAAGCTGTTCAGCCCAGTGGATCTCTGCCTTTGCCTTAGTCAACATGACAGAGATGCTCTCCTGCATTCCTGTTAAAAGACTTGCTTGGCTGACATCCCTTCTGGCTCCAGATCCTGCTTGCTGTTTTACTACGCTTATCTCCGGCTTCCTGACTTTTGGCTTGTCTGACTATGCTTTCCAGTTCCTGAACTCTGGCTATGTTTTGACTATGTTTGTTCTATTTACTTTTATTATTAAACAAGTGTAATTTAACTGTACTTCTGTCTCAGTCTGATTTTATGGTTTCTGACAGGACTGAGCCACCAGGTCCTGGGTATCTGAGGACAGCAGACCGCCAAGTGATCTGGATCAGATTTCTGTGTGCCAGGAGAGGTGAGCTGAATCATCTGTGCTTATCTCAACACTGACACAGCTAATGCAATAGAGTCTGTTCCTTACTTAGCAGCCCCTCAGTCATCCATTGCATACTCTTAAAGGGACAGCTTCACATGCAGCACCATACAGAAGGGCCCGACCATAGCCATGTAGTACTCACAATTATGCACTAGGTACTTTATAGCCACCCCTGGGGGTACCCCTTTTTCAGGAACACACACATCCGCTATTGGGGCTGCATGCGTAGTGTGCACATGAGGACCTTCATTTAGGAGGTTAGTTAATATCAATACTCTTAACCCTGTTTACATCAGTTAAACATTTTTTTGGTTTAGCATTACTAAAGTTCAGTTAATTGCCATCTTATGGGTCAGTGTTCACATTAACTAGTACCACATCTATGAACGTGTTAATTTGCATGTTTGCTGATTCATGCATTGTTTACCTGCACTGTTTACATCCTTTTAATCTACCACCCTGTTGCTTGTGGTCAATTTGCTATGCATAATTATAGAATAGTGAGTTAGTGGGGACTAAGCAGCTTAAAGAGTCGTGGCAGAACAAAGAACCCATCATATCATGCGGCTCCTGTGGGGGTAAGCACTACATAAAAAATGTCAGTGGTAAGGCATTTCACACAGCAACCAATCAGATTCAGAACTGCCTTGGATGTGCTTGATAATATTGGTAGTAGTAATAAGGGAAGGTATATAGCACAGGAAGTAAACTAATAGAGATCTTCTAAAGCAGGGATCCTCAAACTACGGCCCTCCAGCTGTTGCAGAACTACACGTCCCATGAGGCATTGTAAAACTCTGACATTCACAGACATGACTAGGCATGATGGGAATTGTAGTTCCTGAACAACTGGAGGGCCGTAGTTTGAAGACCCCTGCTCTAAAGGGTTCTCTGGATTTTTGGAGCAGAGACACAAATAGATTTTTGAAAATGAGTACTGTTCCTCTGAAATGTAAGGCTTCAGACAATGTCTACTTAGTTGCAGGTTTTTATTTATGTATGTAACCCTACTGGGGAGGCTTGCCTAACTTTCTATCCTTGTGAAACCAATTACAAGAAACATGGGGGTGGGGGTGTTAACAGGACACAAAAGCATGGATAACAATACAAAATATTGCCAGAAGTTCTAATCCTTCTTCATCCTACTATAAATATGTTAAATGTGTTTGGTTTTGCTTGTGTCCCAGCTGGAAAGAATTTGCAAAACGTCCTGTTCTAAATAAAAAAAATATATATTTTTTATTAAAATGTATAATCATTTTGTTTAAATATCATGGCATGGTAGTGCCCTAGATTTTCATGGTGTCTGAATTTTTAGCATCCTTGCGAAAGTGAAAATTTGTTGTTTTACATTCCCAATTACAATGCCTGAAACTCAAATATATTCTTTCAGTAGCACTGGTAAATACGAACTCAGAATAAGTCATAAAGAGTGTCTTCGACAAAATAATTCCTTGCCCCAAATTCATGTACCTGACTGCTCGGCTGCTGCAGCTATCACACAGTGTCCAAGAAGTGCTGTAACTGGGTGGGCGCAGCCTGATAAAGATTGAGGGACACTAAATCCCCATCAGGTTTACTACCCTTGTGATTGATAGCGGGCAGTGGGCACATCCATAGTCAATAGACAACCTGCTATTGGCTATGGAACCCATCCAATGCCTCCTGTCAGTCACAAGGAGAGAGCAGACCTGATGGGGAACTAGTCCCTCAATTTCTCCATCAGGTTTACCCACAGTCAGCATCACTGTTTTCTACTAGCCTGTTGGCTGTCAAGCCAAAATTGTTCTTCACAACCAGTGACAAGTGGGGACAACCAGTGACATGCCCCCCTGCTATATAGTCTACAGAGACAGGCACTGTGCCTGTCTCTGTGCGCCAACTTAGAGTTGGTCTTAAAGAGGAACTGCAGTCTGCTCACATAATTTGTAATAAAAACATATTTGCCATTCTGAATCTTCCCTCCAACCACTTTGCATATTATTTTATATACACTGTGATTCTGTACTTGCCAGATATGCAGCATAAATCTCCCTCCACTGAGTCTGGCTGTATCCATTTTAACTGTGGGCAGCTGTAGCTGCTGCCTGCTCATTTCCTGGATTTACACAGAGGCACACCTCCAGCTCTGCAGCTCTCATTGGCTCTCTTATGACTCATCCCCCCTCCCTTCCTTGCAAACTCTCACCAGAGTGAGAGAGAGCTGTGCATGATGTCATAAGCCTAGGCTTTTTACCAGACAAGAAACAGGAAATGGGCTGTATAAGGTATTTACTTGCAGAAAAAACATGTTTTAATATCCAAAGTTAAAACAACGAGGGCAGAAGATTTAATAGATGGAGAGATGAAAAAATGACTGAAGGTCCACTTAAATTACTTTCAATTTCATCTAGGAACTTGAGGTAAATATATTTTAATGTGGTGCAGCCATAGTACCACATTGTAAAAGTGGCATTAAAGTGGAACTTTAGTCAGAAAATGAAGTCCTGCCAGATCACTTTAGGCATGGCTCTTTTTGCAGGTATAGCTATGTAAAACATTAAAAAGAACTGCCTGCATTGTTTAAAATCCAGTAATACACTCAGGGCTGTCTTTAAGAGGGGGCAAACAGGGCAGCTGCCCCGGGCCCTATCATTATTTTGGGGCCAAAGTAGCTGCCCCTTGAGCCCACGCTGCCCGCCATTGGGCCCCCAAAGGAAGTAGGAGCCCTGGCACTTTGTATCCATTATCGGGATGCAGGCAGCGGAAGCAGCAGGTGCCGTATTTCCTGACAATAAGCCCGGGGGAGTGGTATTTTTAACACTCATTCTGAACTCCAGCAAGTTCTGAGGCAGACTCTCTCTAGCTAAGAACGGTTGCTTGGAAGTCAGGCTGTAAGCATTTCCTATCCCATCCTGTCACTACCTTTCTCCCAGCCCCTCCCTCACTTCACCACATCCCCCTGTCCAATCCCACACTTCGCTGCCATTTAGGTCTGCCTAACTCCACCCCAATTCAACTCCCTGCACTGCCCACAGTGTACTGTGAAAAGGGATCTGTGAGCAGCTGGGCAGGAGATTTAATACAAGTATAGCTGTCTAAGCCACCCAGGTGGAAGCAGCCCGAGTTGGGGAGTCATAATCGGTGGGGAATCTTTTGTACACAGAAAAACCCTCCTCTCCGCCCCACCACATTTTGCTCTACCCCCTCTCCCTCCCTCTCTACTTTTTCTCTCCCCTTCTTACCCCCCCCCCACACACACTCTGTCTCCTCTTTCACCCCCTCCTCTTTCCCGCTCTCCCCTTTCCCTCTCCCCTCTTTTGCTCCACCCTCTCTCTGCCCTTTTCTCTCTTACCTCCTCTCCCCCCCCCCATTCTTGCCCCCCCTCTCTCTTTCTCCCCCTATTCTTGCCCCCCCTCTATTTCATCTACTTTTCTCTCATCCCCTCCCCCCCCTTGCTCCCCCACTCTTCCTCCCTCCTGTCTCCTCTCTTTAACCCTCTCTATTGTTTTCTCCCATCTTTTTCTCCTTTCCCCCCTCCCATGGTCCCCCCAACAGTCTTTCTCCTTTTCCTCAGTTCTCACCCTCCTCTCTCCCTTCTTTTGCCCCTCTTTTTCTCCCTCCTCTCTCCCTCCTCTCTATTCCCCCTCCCATATCTTTCCTTATCCTATTCTCTCTTGCCCCCCCATCCCCCTTCTCTTTTTTCCTCTTTCTCCCCTCCCCTCACTCTTTATCCTCTCTCTTTCACCTCACTTTCTCTACCTTTGCCCCCCTCTCCCTCCCCCCAGCCCCCCCTTTCTCTCTTGTTTCCATATCTCTCTTTCTTCTCTATCTTTTCATGTCTTCTCCTTCCTCTCTCTCAACCACCTTCTTTTTCCCTCACACTGCCCTTCCTCTTTTCTTTTCCCCTCATTCTCTCCCTCTCTCTCTCTCCCCACCAACCCCCACACTCCCTCCCCTTTTACTCCCTCCCTCTTTCTTTCACCTCCCTCACTCTCCTCTTTAGCCTCCCTCTCTCTTTTGCCTCACTTTCTGTATCCTTGTCCCCTCTCTCCTCCCAACTTTTTTTCCCCTTTCTCCCCCCCTTGCTCTCTCTCTCTCTCTCTCTCTCTCTGTCCCTCTCCATATTTCCTCCTTCCTCTCTCTCCTTCTCGTCACTCTCTCTCATATCCCTCTCTTTCTCATCCCCATTCCACCCCTTTCCTTCCCCAGTCCTGTTCTGGGGGGGCGGTTGCCAACCCTGTTCACCACCTCCCCTGTCCATTGCTAGAAGAGGCATAACATCAAATCTCATGATGTCTTTGGTATGTAAGTCATCTCAAACTGTATTTAACCACTTTTACCACCATGGCCACTTTTCGCCGTGGCAAGCATGGCATGGCCTTATGCAACGAATCAGTATTGTGTGCTGTAACCTCTAGCAACCAGTCAGTGAGTGTTAATGATATGCTGTAATCTTTGGCAACCAATTGCAGTCGCTGCATGATTTGCTGAAGTAAGATGATTTTAAGTCTAGTTGCTTTTTATTGTGTCTCAGAGCACCAGAATGATCTTTAACTCGGGGGCAAAAGGGGTTTGTTTTTTAGAATGTTGGGGTTCAGAGTGAAATTGCATGGATTGGGGTCCAAGAAAATGTTTCCCAGGGTCCAGTTAATATTAAAAACGGCCCTGAATACACTGTTTCACCCTGCTATGCACATGCTCGGTAGCTCTATATTTTTAGGCATTTTTAGGCACTGCTGAGTTTGTAGAGGCCGATCTGCTGACAACCTTGTAGTGGAATTAAACCCTCCTATCCTTTACAGCCAAGGAAACTGCTTCTGTTTGATATGCAATGGCCATGGTGCTGCACATGTGATCAGTTATTACTCCAGCCATTTGATGGTTTAACACTTTGGTTAAGGACACAAGCAAATGTGACAGTTGGCAATCCCAGCATTCCAGAAATGTAACTGTTTTTTGAAACCGTGAAATTGATGGGTTTAGTTCCACTTTATGATTTACTGCTGTTCAGGGGCTCTGGGCTTCAGCAAAATGGCAGCCTCCAGCCAGAAGAAACAGAAACAATGCTGGAGGCAATTTATAGCAAATGCTAATTTTGGTAGCATAATTATTAATGTGGAATGTATGTTCCTTGCTAAAGAACTTTATTTTTTATCAAGTTGTTATAAGTAGAGTTCTGCTTTAATAAGAATTGTCTGAATCTGCCACACATTTTGGTAAAGCTACTCAAACTGCCATGAGGGATTTTTGAATCTGACCATGGACCTTTAATAGGGCTCTACTGCCAGAAAATGGAGAAAATGCTTTATTGAATTCCCCCCAATGTCTAGAGAATTTGCATACTGTATGTCATGAAGACCCCTTTCACACTGGGGCGGTGAGGGTGGTAGCAGTAAAGCACGCTAGTTTTAGCGTCACTTTACTGCTATTATAGCGGTGCTTTTCGGCCGATAGCGGGGCATTTTTAATGCCTGCTATCGGCCGAATAAAGGCTTAAAAGCTCCCAGAAAGCGCCACTGCCAATGCGCTTTGCAGGCGCTTCAGCAGCGCTGCCCATTCATTCCAATGGGCAGGGGCGGTGGAGAAACGGTGTATTCACAGCTCCCGCACTGCCCCAAAGATGCTTCTTGCAGGACTTTTTTTTCCTGTCCTGCAAGTACACCACCCCAGTGTGAGAGCACTAGGACTTTCACACTGCGGTG
Organism: Aquarana catesbeiana; assembly: GCF_042186555.1. Taxonomy (NCBI): domain Eukaryota; kingdom Metazoa; phylum Chordata; class Amphibia; order Anura; family Ranidae; genus Aquarana; species Aquarana catesbeiana. Next base: position 530,268,615 of record NC_133328.1, on the reverse strand, counting down.
GCTTGAGAGGCACGTTACAGGCACTATTTTTAGCGCAAAAAACGCCTGTAAAGCACCTCAGTGTGAAAGGGGTCTAAATTGTCTTAGGGGACTAAGATTTAAATCCACTTACCGAAACTACAATGCGCATTGAACACTCATTTAATATTTCCTGTTCACAAGGACAGTATGGTTTGGTGTGTAATATTTAACCTACAATGTTTCAAATTACTTATAATGTAAATGTTTGTATTCTATATAAAAGAAAGGCTTTTCTTTGGTTGACATAGAAAATAATACCCTGTCATTCTGTGGAGTCTGTGCAGTGCTGCATTATATAAATGCACACTTTTACTAATTGATATAAACTCTCTGATCTCATTGGAATAGAGGCAGTTCACATTGCAAAGGTAATATTTGGAAATAGGATGAAGCTCTATTCACTTTGAATATCCAATCATGTGCTGGAAAAGCCATGTTTGATTTAATACTCCTCACGCAAGATTGGACAATCAAAGTGAGAACAGCTTCACTAACATTTATTTTGCAAAAAGAGCATTTACTTTGACGGGTGAACAACCTCTTCTCCTTTAGTAAATCCACCCCAAAATCTTCTAATGGTCTGTACACTTTACTTTTGGCTTTGCAAGAATGCCAGAAAACGGATGTGGACAGACATTGAATCTAACCATACATAAACAAATCATGGATGATGCCACATGTTTTGACAAAATGTATCAATGTGAAAATTATCTGCAAGGATGCAAAACCTCTATACCATGTAGTGCAGGGGATGGCAACCTACAGCCTGTCGCCGCTAAATGTCTGGTCCGTCAGTGCACGTGATGAATTCACGTGTACCCGGCCTGCGGACATTTTAACCCCTTCCGGCGTTTAGCTTTCTTGGAATAACAACCGATGCGGATAAGAAGCCACTTGGCTGTTATCCCAAGTAGTGGGAGGGGACGACCCACCCCCTCCCGCTGCCTTATGCGGCTCGCCCAGGCTCTCCCATCCCACCAGGAGGCCCGAGCGACCAGCCAGCACGTCCGCTGAACGAAGCCGGAATTGGCTTTGATCGGGTCTCGGATATAGTAACCCGGAAGGTGCCAAATGTAAATAAAATGTCAGTATTCAAAACAGCCAAACTTGGCGTTTTAAATGCTTTTAAGTGCAAAGGAGGGATTAGGGGGTCTTATAGATCCCAGATCCCTCCATAAAGAGTACCTGTCGCTATTACTATCACAAGGGATATTTACATTCCTTCTGACAGCAATACAAGTGATCAGATTTTTTTTTTTTTTAAAGGGATAGTGTAAAAATAAAAAAAAATAATTAAAATAAATAAGAAAAAAAAAGTAAAACGCCTATCCCTCCATGCTCACTTGCAGAAGCACACACATACATAAGTCGCGACCACAAATTTAAACAGTGTTCAAACAACACATGTGAGGTATCGCCACGATCATTAGCGCAAGAGCACTAATTCTAGCACTAATTCTAGCACAAGACCTCCTCTGTAACTCTAGACTGGTAACCTGTAGAAATTTTGAAAGCGTCACCTATGGAGATTTTTAAGTACCGTCGTTTGTCACCATTCCACGAGTGTGTTCAATTTTAATGCATGACATGGGGGGCTGTGTATTATGCAGGGGGGCTGTGTGATGTGCAGGGGGGCTGTGTAATGTAAAGGGGTCTAGAGGTATGGGGGCTGTGTAATGTAACTGGGTCCAGAGGTGCGAGGCTGTGTAATGTAAAGGGGTCCAGAGGTGCGGGGTCTGTGTAATGTAAAGGGATCCAGATTATTATCTTCATTTATTAGCAGGGGAATGTGGCTCTCCATGCATTCACATACATTGAATACGCCCCTTAAGTGGAAAAAGGTTGCTGACCCCTGATGTAGAGAAAAATAAAAAGGATGTGTGAGAACTAGAAATGCATAGTATCTTGTCTTCATGAAACTATTTCTCCTGCCCCAGGAACTGGCTATCTAAGCAGGTCCCAATTATAGGAGGTCTACGTTGACCTTTCTTGGGCAGCAACTAACCCCTACATGGGCACTTTTAACTGTGCTGGTGAAGCTTTCACTAATTAGTTAACCCTAGTGTCTCCGGTGGTATAATTAGGTAGTCATTCATTACTGAGATTGCTGGGTAAGTCCTTGTATTACCTTTGTTAGATTAATCTCATGGGATTACTCTTGTGACAACCATCCAACATGCCTTTGCAGTCACATACACAAGCTATTATTAGTCCCAGCACAAGTCAATAACTTGCAATGCTAATGTATGTTGCAGTTTGTAAACATTAGCATACTCTTGCTAATACACAAGGAAAATCATTATAATCAAATGAAAATGCTTTTTATTGTTTTGTTTCTTTATTTAATTTGAAAAGAAATAATAAGATTTGCGTTACTGGGATGTTATACTTTATATTTAAAAAAAAAGAATACTCCTGTGACATTTATAGGCATTCTACGGGAACATAATCAATTTTTAAATATCACATTATTTATCGAGTGGAATTAAGAAACAGATTGCCAAGCTCTAATTAATCACTTGCTTTCAAGAAGTATCCAATGAGTAAATGTCATATTATCAACACCTCCACTTGCTAGCCAGCAGGGAAATAAACTTGTGATTGTTCGGCTGGAAGGTGTGTACTCATTAGACCTGCTGACTCACTGGAACTCACAGAAGAGCTGTAAATCTAAAAGTACAAATCAGGTGGATCAATAAAATGACTGCACTGCAGAACGTTTTATGGCTTTAGGAGGGGTATCCAGGATAAATGGGACCACAGGTGAGGACCACTTATTTTTGGAATACAGAAATCAATCACACAACTTCCTTTGGCTTAGTACAGATGATAGAAATCATTTTAGCACTGGCTTGCACATAAAACCAGATATTATGGCCTTACTATTAATGTGTAATGAGCCTCTTTGACTGGTCATGAATGGCATAGCTTTTGTAAGAGTTGACAAATATTCTTTGAATAAAGACTATTCAGTTAACATTCTTTATCTATATTATCAAACGTCAGGAAAGCATTTTGGGATCTTTTGTATGATTCAAGCTGTTCTAGGGAAATTAGTTCTTTCCATTTCTATGGAGTTTGAAAAAAATTGCTAAGAAGCTAGCCTCCCTTTATAAGTCAATAAAGTATATCACATATTTTATAGTGTAGAGAAGGGTTAAAGCCCCTGTCATTATTCAGCCACTTGTGTCCCATTGGAGTTTTTTTTACTTACTGTCCTGTAAAATAATAGGAAGTGAGGAAATATCTCTCTCTTCAGTGAGAGAAATCCCCTGTTAGTTGTCACCAGAATAGGTCTTCCCATTCAAAGATTTCCCCTCTATTTCTGTTTTGCTGGCAACTAAAAATATAGGATTTTCTCTCACTTTTAAGCCTCAGTGAAAGTGATTACCAGGACATATAGGACAATAGAGAGAGAATCTCCCCGACAGCTTTAAAAACCTGACAGACTATTTACTACTCTGTCCAAAACTATTAAAAAAATGCCTTTAGATAAATTTAATTATCATCGTTTGTGCCAAGTATGATACAACACCATTGTATTTTTTTTTTTTTTTATATTCAAGGTATATTCAAAGAATAGCTAGTAGTAGTTAGCTATGTTCAACTAGATGTGTTCTTTAATGTTGAAGATGTTTCACCACTAGGCAAAACGGATTCCTCAGCTTCTAGATTATAGAACAGGTCCATTTGAATACGACAAACTACTAGCTATACCATGACATTAGAACATTCACAGACATCAAAAAATACTCACTGTATTTTTCCAAAATCAACCTGTCCGACCAGTCTATGGTTATCATTACAATAAACAATCTTAGTTTGAGAGTTTGAAAGTGACATAAAATTATTAAATACTACTGCAGAAAAGTTTTGGGTAACTGCTGGGAGATGAGTCTTTTGAGATTAATCTTGGGAGGGGGGTTAGGGGTTATACTTATCATTAAAGTGATTGTAAAGTCTTGTATTTTTCTTATAAAAATAACAAACATGTTATACTTACCTGCTTTGTTGCAGTGGATTTGCACATAGCAGCTCAGATCCTCCTCTTCTCAGGTCCCTCTTCTGCTTCCCTGGTTCCCCCCTCCTGTCCAGTGCCCCCAAAGCAAGCAGCTTGCTATGGGGGCACCAAAGCTGAGTCACAGCCTCCAGTGTCCATTCAGACATGGAGCCCCGACCCGGCCCAGCCCCCTCTCTCCCCTGATTGGCTAGCCGACTTTGATTGACAGAAGCAGTAGCCCATGGCCCCGTTGCTGTGTCTCAGCCAATCCGGAGGGAAACTCTTGAATGGCTGAGAAAGTCGTGGACATCGCTGGACAGAGAGGGAGTGTTAGGGGGGCTGAGGGGGGCTGCTGCACACAGAAAAAAAATCTTCTGCCTTTACAACCACTTTAACCTCCCTGGTGGTATGATTATGTCAAATTTTTTATGCTGAAAGCGGTACAATTGTTTTGCATAGAAATTTGGTGTTTTATATTGTAGGACTGTAATTCTTAGGAATAACTCACTTAAATCTGTCCGAATAAGGAGATCTCACGAGGGGCTGCCTGCCTCTGTGGGTGCACAGAGGCAGGCACCCCCTCGTGAGATCTCAATAATAGAAGGTTTTGGCCTTGAGCCAACCATTATGGGACTGTTCCAGGATATTGTTCCTTCCGGCATGCAGCCGACGCATAACAGGTTCCCATGAATGGTTCTCCTCTAGCTGGCTCGTTTATTACCCGGTCTGACATCATTCTTTCAACATATACACTATCCTTATATTGTCGGTCTGGCACAAATAAACATATAATATTTGAGCTGAGGGGCCATGAGGGCTACATGAACATAAGGTCATTCTTAGAGAATCCATACATGTATACACTATTTTCAACTCTCAAAACCCCTGATGAAGGTACCAGAGCTACCGGAAACGCGTCGGGTATCGGGGTACATCACCCCCATGAGAGTACATCAGCGATTGTCATCCTGTAGTTTTTTTCTCTGTTCTTGACTATGCCTCCATGCTGTATGGAATGATTTATTTGTTTGATTTTCTTTTTTGATTTTTTAATATACTGTATAATATAAACATTCAGAGCATCGGGCGGAAAATCCGTCCGCCGGACACAACGGGAGTACATCGCGGGATTGTGGGGACAAGGTAAGTCACCTCTTCCAGGATCCTTCAATGCAGTCCCGAGTGTGGCTCGGGGTTATTGCTAATGGTACTGAAATTTCACTCCGAGCAACACTCGTGAATATCGCCAAGGAGGTTAGGCATTAGTGAACTCAGTGCTGGGGTACAATCAGCTTGTGAAAAAAGTAGATATGAACAATTTAGGGCTGCAAAACCTGAGTTTTTATTGCTGTTTATATGTTTGCAGTTACTATTATTTTCATCTAGATTTAACAAACACTTCTCCTTTTAGGAGTTTCTTTTTTTCAATGCCTTTTATCAATTATCAGATGTGGTAACTGCATTAGTTATCTTTTTTAGGCTGTTTCACCTGATGATCTGGCTAGTAACATATCTCCTGTATTATAGTGTCCCCATTCTGGACCACATGAGGCATAGCAGACAGCAGCACTGTCAGTATGGGGGGCAGGGGAGGGTTAAATGTACTAGCAGATTTAAATACACAAACTAAATTAAGGCAAACTCCATCTAACACCTTATAATCAGTTATAGCAAAACGTTTGATCTTTTGGGATAAAAGTTTTACATAAATAAATAAATGCTGATCACTGTAAGCACCCCTATCATGGTTAAATGGTTTGTCCCATCTCTGTAACTGATACATCTGGAAGAGAGCTTGTTCTTTTGAAAAACAACAGATTTACTGGCTGGAACATCAGATGAAAATAGATTAAAAAGGCCTAAAAAGAAAAGTGATGCAGCTATCACATCTAAGAATTTGTAGGCTGTAATATAATAAATATTTCTGGGTTTATTAATGCCCAAATTTAGCTACGGGCCCATACTGGAGCTAGAATGTTCCAGTATCCAGCAAGCTATCTTAGTCAATGGGCCTGACAATGACAAGTTTTAAGATTTTCCTTCAGTTTCAGTCCCAGTGATAGTGGTCACCAGGACAAATACGGCTTGATTTACTAAAACTGGAGAGTGCAAAATCTTGTGCAGCTGTGCATAGAAACCAATCAGCTTCCAGGTTTTATTATCAAAGCTTAATTGAACAAGCTGAAATTAGAAGCTGATTGGCTACTAAGCACAGCAGCACCTGATTCAGACTGGTCAGTTTTAGTAAATCTCCCCCATAGAGTCAGCCATGTTCCAGTGCCCAGCAACAAGAGGAAAGAGAGAAACCTACAGAAAGGTTTCTTTACTGTAAAATACAGACTGCCTTTCCCCAGGAACTCATTCTGGTGCACATTCAGCCCAAAAAGGACTGGATGCATTTTTAAAAACACAAAACATCTACTAATTTCTAATGTTCTTATATTTTTTTTAATGCTGAGACAGCATGTGTGTTCAGCATGAGGTTGAGGAATGCACAGGGGGAGCAACTATCAGACTTCAGGTAACTTCCCACCTACCCTTTAGCTGAAAGTCATGCACGGACAAAGGAAATAAAGGAAAATAATAGAGTAATATAAATAAAAGAGCAATGTTAATCTATCCTAGGTAAGCCTGTGCACTGTTAATAAGTTGATTGATTTGCCTGATTTGTGAATGAATTGACAACAGAGACCTTCTAAACATTAGTTGTGCTGGAAACATGGGAATTGCACATGGAAATAATGTTTCGAGCGTGATATGATTGCCTAAATGGTACTTAAATAAATACGTTGGATGTTGTTTAAAGATAAACTGCTTTTTTTACTGCTTAAATAAAGTATATATAATATAAACGTTATATATATATATATATATATATATATATATATATATATATATATATATATATTATATGTATATATATATATATATATATATATATATATATATATATATATATATATATATATATATATATATATATATATATATATATATATATATATATATATATATATATACATACATATATATATGAAATATATATATGAAATATCATTGAAAGCCTGAGAACAAATAAATTCCCCATCTTTCTACAAGTATGTACCGGCACAAGTGAGCATGCTCAGCAGTGGCGCCCCATTCGTAGGGGGCGCACGGGCGCCACCCCCCCTTTTGTGGTCCCCTAATCTACATGGAGCGCGCTTGATGCATGGATTGACATGGGGTTTTTTTCTTTTGTGAAGCACATCATTAGAGCGTGAAGCTCTAATTGCCTTAAATAAAGGGTGAGCCCACCCAGTTGTGTGACAATAGTGAATGAAAATTCGCTATTGGCTTTCTGCTTCTCCTCCTGGACAATCAGGAAGCAGCTCCCAAGACTGATTGGCCAAGGGGAGAAGCAACATATTGGATGGCCTGGCAGGGGGGAGGATGTACAGGGAGATCTGGGAGCACCAGCCGCCACTGATGCTCAGACATGCAAAATACTCTCATTTTAAATCCCATTAATTTTTTACCAAGAGCCATAGTAAATTCCCAAATTAGCGCTTGGCTAAAAAGCGCTTGCGAACGTGAAAATTAGAGTTAGATAGCCAAATGCAAGTTTCAACCATTGATTATAATGGTACAATTGTTACTTCCCAAAAAAAATACATTTTAATTTTGAGATGAACTGTTTATTTCTCTAAAATAAATTGTCCTTGCGACAATGTTGCTTCCTCTTCATATTTTTTGTTTTTAAGAATGCTAGTAGTGTGCAATGTTTTCATGTTTTGGTAAAATATATTTTTCTCTGTCTCTCTCACTTGTTGCTGTCCATCTCACAAATATCTTTACCGAAACTCACACAGGTTTCTTCACAATACCATTGCTTATGCAAATTTTAAATGAGTCACAATTTTGTGTGTTGTTTAGTATTTCCCAAAAAATTTCCCCCAAAAATTGTGATATGTGTACCAACATCAGAAATCAAAATGTTATTCCCAAAATTCAATGGGGAACATCACTATTATACACTCACACACCAAGAACCACCAAATCTCACAGAATAAATCAAGAAGCATAACTCCTGACTGATGTCATTCCACCACCTATAGGTATATGTCCAAAGAAATGCCGTATTTTTGTGTATTTATGTGTAGGAGGGTTCCACCACCATTGCAAATCGTGCAATATGTTTATCATGGGCAAGGACAATAATCAGCCTTAACATTTCCCCACCAGCACTAATTGTAGCCTCTTACCAAGCAAAAACCAACAAAATTACAGCTGTTTCTCTAGCAGCATGCTGATGTAATCAGCCATAACCAGCCTTCAAAACAGATGGCATATGCCAGAAACAGGTTGTTTAATGGCTCTCTGGCCTTCCACAGTACATCTGCATTGATTAACTTATTGTGCCCCTGGAACTTATTACTTTTTCACACCACAGAGATGCAGACTCCAGCCATGTGACAGCACAGTGGCCAACTGGTTAGCACTTCTGCCTAGCATCACTGAGGTTGTTGGTTCAAATTCCAATCTGGCTATGGGTTTGTATGTTCTTTCTCTGTTGTGGTGTTAAAGTTTCTTTTTCACCAGTGATAAAATTTTTGACTGTGTTTCACATAATGGAAACCCAAGAATAACATTATAAATCAAGCAAGCATGGGTTTGCACCAAATCTAGAAATGTGGTGTTTTGGGCCAGATATGGATGTATAAATCTGGTGTAATCTCGCACATATATTTGAAAGTTGTATGCTGGTGATGAATGACTCATCATGGGCAGAGCCTTGGACATTTGTTATTTGGAGGTTTACCATGCACTGATATATATGCTGATGCATTCTTTCATTTGTAAAGATGTGTGTTCCTGATGAACAGGTGTGAGCACTTGAGGCACACATGAAGAGACAGAATCAATTACACTGGTGGGTGTGTCCTTTACTGGGTGGCTCTAGGGGCGCTATAAATCCTAGATAGGTTATATAAAAACCTGCATTTGCTGCGGCTGATTGGCCTGAGAAGAGGGCAGAATTTTTGTTTGCAGTGCTTATATTGGTTTACAAAATGATATGTTTATTTTTTATTTTGGGGGGGGGGGGTGTGCATAATGCCTGACCCACACCCCACTAAGGCTGTGGTTTGATGATTGCTTTATGTATTTGCTGGTATAGTTTTGCATTAAGGCCCTCAAAAGTGTGTCCAGTCTGACCATGTGTTTATTTGTGAGCTGCAGCAGACCTTTATTTTGTTCTAGTTACATCTAAATCTCACATGTTAGACTTTCAATGTTACAGTTAACCACTTAAGGACCAGAAGGATTTACCCCCTTAACCACTTGCCTACCAGGCCAATTCTGACATTTCTCTTATAAATGTAAAAATCATAATTTATTTACTAGAAAATGACACAGAACCCCCCCCCCCCCAAAAAAAAAAAAAAAATATATATATATATATATATATATATATATATATATATATATATATATATATATATATATATATATATATATATATATATTAGCAGAGACCCTAGAGAATAAAAAGGCGGTCGTTGCAACTTTTTATCTTGCACGGTATTTGAGCAGCAAATTTTTAAACGCTTTTTTTGGGGAAAAAAAGTTTCATGCATTAAAAAAAACAAAAAAGACAGTAAAGTAAAAAAAAAACAAATGATTTCTTCTTCAGTTTAGGCCAATATGTATTCTTTTATTTATTTAAAAGAAAAAGAAAAAAAGTGTCCCGCGATGTACATCCATCGTCAATCACACCATCCAACAGACCTGAAAAATATAAAAAACTAAAAACGCTCCACCACCATGGAAGGCCTTTTTTTTTTTTTTTTTTACATTTCTTTTCATCCATATTGCCGGGAGTCGGCAATACGTTACAGCCGCAAGCAAGTTTACATGACATTCTTTCCTCATTATTGCTGCAGCATGTTCTATACATTGCACATATGCGCCACTTTAGAGGCAGACTAAAGGGGCCCCCAGGCATGATATTTAAAGGAATATTTAATTTTTTATTATTTATTATTTGTTATTTATTTTTTCACTTCAAGCATCATTAAAATCACTGCTCCTTTAAAAATTATCATTTTTAAAAACTTTTTTTTTGCTTTGATACATGTCCACTCGGACAGTACCCGTAGTTCCCATACACTTTTAATGGTAATAACTTGCATATAAATCTTTCAAATTAGGACTTTGGATTTTTCATGTTCGTGTCTCATAGACTTCAATGGCGTTCGCATCTTCGCTAGAATATATATATATGTTTTTTTTTTCATGCTATAGGCGAATGCCTAATAGCCAACGCCACATTAGCATGGGCATGGTTGTTTCCATAATATTAATGCCTCCAAATGCAAAAAAGATTTCCAAGCATGATCGTGTTCAGCTCAATAGCCTAGTGATATGCACTCCTGGCTTCAAAGACTCAGGCCATGTGTTCAAATCCCACCGAGGGTGTAAAACTTACATCTGAATCAGCGGCATATGTTGAATGTGGGCAAATGCCTAATAGCCAATACCATATCAGTTTGGTTGATTCCATTATATTAACTCTTCAAATGCATGCTATGGTAAGTATTCAATAATACTATGGTGTGGAATTCCAAAAATCACACACTAGTTAAGGTGCTGTGTGTTAGTTAACATTTTTTGGTTTTAATTCACTTGGGCACTGTAAAAATCAACACAGCTACCTCAGGTGGGTGGTAGGTTGGCTGGGACATGAACACATAACGTGTGCTTTGTAGACATCAGTGCAAACCACCAAGCCATTGTGCTAAATACACTGAGATCTGAATAATAGTGTAGTATGATTAAAGAATGAACATAAATAATTACTACTTTCTAGTCTCATGAAAAAGGAAATTAACATGAAAAAAAAAACATATAACAGATATGTTACCTAAATGTTCAAGACATGTAACTTTACAGAATAGCAGACACCACTCTGTAATACTCATTCATAACTGCATTTGTTAGCAAAATAAGAAAACTAACTAGGAACAATAACTGGAAAATACATAAATAGGTGCATACGAGGTAGAGCACATCTCACATAAAAATGATTTATTCACATACATGTGATCATGGCTGCAGTGCAGTTCCATATAGTAAACTCGTTTGCCATTGCCACTTGTAAATTTGCGGATTTGCGGATTTGGTATTTACAAAGGCATCTACTGCAGAACACCTGCGCTATAGCAATACAACTGTTTTTAGTAGAATAGCACCTATTTTTCTTGCATTGGCAGCAAAGTTAAAATGAATTGGCTACCTAATGCAATGTGGCTCGATGTGTTGTTCTGTGAACAGTCCATATCAGTCATTGTATGATGGGGATAGACTGCTAAGCAAATCTAAACAGTATGCAAATTCAAGCTAAACTGCTGATTCTAAAGAGTGCAGGAATTCTTCATGTGAATAGATAGAGAGTTCCAATTTTGTAGCCTGGAAAAATCTACAGACTTTTTTTTTCTTAGGGTGAAAGAAGCCCAGTCCTAGAACATACTAAATAAAATAATAACCTTATAAACATGCAGCAGGGGCCACTTCTGCTGTAAACTGTACTATCAATCAACATACAATCAATCAATCACATCTTTAAACCACTGGATACATACTTGCAGGCTGTTAAGGAGTCAGACCTCATGATATATAATAGCTGGTTTTCCATTGCAATAAAAATAGGTAATGTTCCAACAATATGAACATATGAACAATACTTTCAAAAGTTTGACTAGATTTACCAACATATAGCAATGTATTTATGAAATCGAAATGAGAGTTCAAAATATAGAAAATGCATTTCATTCAAGATTATTTACAGTACATTATCCTATGATTTCATATGTGACAGGTCCTCTATGGCTGATGTTCAACTTTAACATATTTGGTATAGTAGTACACTCCTCATTGTCTGACTAAAATAACTAAGAGGTATAAAACAGCTGCTACAAAATGGTTTAGCAAAAAGTGTATTGATTTATCCAAGACTGTACAAGTGTAGCATATAAACCGTAATATTGATTTCTCTGTAGAAACAATTATAAAAAAATTTTCAAGGAGACGTGTATCTTGCTGGATAGCGAAGTGTGGGCAGGGGCGGTGGAGGAGTGGTGTATTCACCGCTTGCGAACTGCCCCAAAGATGCTGCGTGCAGGACTTTTTCTAATGTCCTGCAAGCGCACTGCCCCAGTGTGAAAGCATTTGGGCTCTCACACTGGGACTGCAGAGGAGGCATTTTTCAGGAGATTTACAGGCACTATTTTTAGTGCTAAAGCGCCTGAAAATTGTCCCAGTGTGAAAGGGGTCTAACAACTGTTGTTTTACACACTGATTACAGTACTATGACTGCAGGGGGCATAATTTTTTTCTCACACTATTAAAAAATAGCTAACATAAGAACAAAGACACAGGGATTCATGTATATATACCACCCCTCAAAGGTAGGAACGTGATAAAATATAAAAACAAAACCAAAAAAAAATTTTCCACCACATTTCAAGAATGTGAGGAATCAGAAGTAAGCCTGGTATACCCACATTTTGTGGTATGCATGACTTACTGTATCAAATAACAAAGAAAAAGAGAAAGTTGTGGAGAAGTTGGTGGTACCCAATCTCACATGAGGATGGTGTTGGATGTGACCCCATGTGTTGGGTGGTCATCTGTCATCTAGAGGCAGAAAAAACAGGTTAAGCAGCATTTGTTTTTCTGGTGCAATATTTACAAAGCAGTTGATAAGTATTTTAAATCTTGAGCGCCAAATTAATACACCCCAACCACATTTGGTAGCCAGTCAGCTTTCAACTTTCGCTTGTTCAATTATGCTTTGCTAAAAAACAAAAACTGGCAGCTGACTGGTTTCTATACAGAACCAGATTTTGCATTCTCCAGTTTTAGTAAATCAACCCCACTGTGTGTGTATTGTATCACCATCATTGAGTTATTGCTCTTACCACTGTCTAGGCTGTTTAGCATCATTTATTTGGAGAGCATGTTTCTGTCCTAAAAAAACAACAAATATCACTATTTGAAACATTGTACCAAGTGTAATCTTGGGCATCGTAGAATGAAGAGAGGAATACAAGGCTAGCCAGTTGTATCTGCAGCCTTCACCACTTCCAAGAAATTTCCAGCTAAACTGAAATAGTAGAAGAAATCTACAAGAGGGTTCAAGTAACTATGCTGTGCCAAGACTTCTACAGCAAGCACCTCAATTACTTGCCCCTTTGAGGACTGAAGAACTTGGAGACTTGGAGATTTGGGGCATCAGGGCAGAGAAGTTCCCCTCTGTTGATTATCTATTAATCATCTGTCCTTCAAACCTTTGGTTGCCAGACAACCTTTGTAACACTAGCCATTGTCTGTTCCTGACCCCCAGAGGTCTACCAAGAGATATTTTTTTGTGGGGACGAACACAGAACAGGTGAGACAGACCCCTGGTTCCCATAGCCTTTTACAATGATCTACCACCTGTACCTGTGTACCTGTGTACATCCTATGCTGCAGTCAGTATATCATTACCTAGTTTAGAAGCGGAAGATCCATCTGAGCCTATGGAGATAGGGGTTAAGCAACAGATTCAACACCCATGAGACTGACATACAGTTGTGGAGGGAATAGTTTTGAAGAAGCCATCAACACTGTAAACACATTCACCAGGTCCAAGTTCAACAAACCATCATACCAGTAAGTGACAACCTATATCCTATACTCAACACACCATGGGTATAGGGTAAGTTAATCTGTGAATAAAAATTCTGTTTATTTGGGGACAAACCCTTTCAGGGAGGCTTGACTAATGGCCGCTTCAGGGGGTGGGAACCACACAGTTTTCTTTCTCTCACTAGGGATCAACAGCGCAGGAATAGAGATGAGAGAAGGACTTTGTTAGGGATATATTTGGATATAGAACTGTGGACTATGATGACAGGAAGAAACCCATTAGGCACCGGGGAGAATTTAGGGAGCATTTAGGGAACTAGCCATGGAGATCCTATAAACCAGACTAGGGAGAGTGGGGAGATTGTAGGCAGGTTATCATTAATGCTGCCCTAGTTGGGAAGGTTGGGGATAATTGTGTTTCCCGGGGATTTCGTGGGTCTGATCTTCCAGTCCTGTGTGATATAAAAGGGACAGAGGCCCAGACCCTGGGGATGGCTTGCTACGGGGGGCCCTTACTAAGAGGAGAGTCCAGGCCTTGCTGACTCATCACGTGCCTGCTCTCTGCTGTTGCCGAAGTCTGGATTTCCAGTGCTATGCCGAGGTCAGAGTTCTTACTACCAAAGGGGATTGCTGGGACTTGCAGTCTTCATGAGAAAAACCAAGAATGGACTCTGCCAAGGAAGGACACAGACTGTGGTTGATGTCCTGTGGGCCCGCGTCCTTGGCCCACGCATCAGATCCATCCCCTCCATAGTGTACAGGCTAGCCAGAGGAGGAAGAGGAAATAGGGGGAAGGGAGACGAGAAAGGACGCAGGATCGGTGGGGGGAGAGCAGGTCCTCAATCGGTGTGGAGACAGGGAAGGAGGAAGGATCATATGTGGGGACACCACATAGACTGGACCAGGAGCACAGAGGTGGAGCAGACCAGAGATATAAAGCACATGAAAATATCATAGGCAGAGAGATGGCTAGTCCAAGTGGAGTCCATTCATACCAGGATCGAGGGGATATGAGAGATCCATCCATAAGGAATGCACAAAAGACCTGTTTTCCTATGTGATGTTTACTTATCCCTGCTTTTGTGACTTATTACCATAAGGTATTTGGGTACACATTCTCTGGTAAGCATACCCATACTATCTATGGTAGTGGATATTGTCACACAGGTGGCTGTCACTATTTATGGATCATCACTTCAATAACTTTTGAAGACTTAAATTGTGGAACTAAATTGTGCATGGGTACACTGTTGGTGGCCCTCTGAGGACACTTTATTTTTATCTTTGAACACATATCTTTGATTATTTAGTGCAGCAATTTTATCTTTGAATTTATATATTTAAAATAGATTTACGCAATAAAATCTTCTCCTGATTGATTCCTCTCCTGTATGGGAGTGAGGTGTCTTGCACAGATTGACCTTGGAAATTGCCACACACAGCGGGTCTGTGATCCAGCGCTTTTTGCCCTACCTCAGTGTAAGCTTAGGTGGTCAACACCATCTGGTGAGTTGGACCCAGAAGGGCATGGGGCACTAATCACAGAGTGAAATAAGATTTGTGTTGGAGTGGTACAGATTAGCGTACTTTATTTAAGAAGATTTACAGCGCTTTGGCACTTTTATTGCACTTGCACTTTATATGAAATTGTATATCATTGTGTATGATTTTGTGTTTTATAGAATTTATATTATAAGGGTTTAGATTGGGGCGGCACAGCTCTTATTTACCAACGTTTAATGCCATTTAGAGACTCAAATTACCCAGTTGTAGTTAAACTTATCCTTGCTATAGCCTTTTTGATTGCCAGTTAGTGGGTCACAGAATAGTGCCCTTCATTCTGTGCGATTATCTGTTTGTTAAGTTACAGCTTGTTTGCTTGAGTTGCCATAATACATCCAGCTATTTTATCACCAAGCTGCCTGTGGCCTTATTTCTGTGCCTTATTATATAGTGTTAGTGTACTAACACTTAAATTACTCAGGTGTAACCAACTTTTAGTCTTTGACCAAGTATGTCAGTTTGGACAGAGCAGTTAAGAGGGTTATGGCATAACAGTGAACTCATCATCACCAGCGGCTCTTGCAGGAGCAAGCTCTATATGTGTATACTTTAAAATTCCTTATTTTGATTAGGTGGTTTTCATGATTATATTCTCCTTCTAGTTCCCCATAACACCACTACCCTATCATATGCCAATACTAGTAACAACTCAAGATTAAATATTAAATGGTGATACAATATTGTAGTGGTGGATGTGGGAAACAATCTTGACATATTTTGCAACTCGTCTTCCTCAGGACAATGAAAGAAAACAGATCTAAAAATTCATAAAACATATAATTTAATCATATATACCAAGTAAACGCACAATCATGAACAAAACATTGCCTCGCTTACACAACACTGATGAGTCAGAAAAGACCTTCTGGGTCAGCAGCCCAGATGGAAGCTCCACAAATATGAGTGGGAAAAGAAGGAAAAATGCTTTAAATATCCAGTAAGAGCCCAGGACCCTGGTACAGCAGCGCATGGTGTATATATTCTATAAATATAGAAACAGTACTCCCATGAAAAAAGGCATCATGTCATAATTCAAGTGCCACACATTGGGTTTCTGCCAGTTCCCATTATTGCTTGGACTGTTCCTGGGAGACCAAGTCATGTGCAAGGTTTCCCACTACCAATAGCATTTGCCCCCATTAAAATACAATTACCATATGTGTTTGCGCCTTACTAAAGATATATACAGTATATGTTTTTATTTTTACAGTAACCTCAGTATATTTACAGCAAATTACCAAAAGTATATGAAGCCTGGAATCGATATAATTTTCTCAATATCCCTTGAAATTATTCTAAAGTAGGGTAAACTGCATAATTAGACTGCAATCATCCATTTCTGTTTGCTGAGTATCAACACTTGTACAAAAGGTTATATTTCCACATGGTGTATGAAAGCCTTCATATGAGCACTGGGGTCAAAGATAGGAGTTCAGCAATGTTAAGTGAATGCCCAGGATGCGATATCCTGACAATATATTCCGTAGGTGGAAAAAACATAATTTGACAGCTGGTGTAGTAGACATCTGCTATGTGTGAGAGACTTGTCATATAGCGGTCATCTTGCTATCATTATGACTCATGATAACATTTTTATAACGGAAAAGTACATTTAACAAGCCAATTACCACCTCAGTGGTGTTTCTTCATCATTTCCATCTTTTTTTTTCTTTGGATGGTGAAACTTGCTGTTTCTGTATTACCTTGTTGTCTACTTTTTTTCTGAGATGAAATACTGTACGTTTCTGTTCTGACATACACAGTATAAAATGTAATATAAAGAAGCAGAAAGGGCTGAACAGTCAGTCTTACAAAACTCTGTCAGATTCCAAAAGTGCCTGGTTCCTCTGGGCTGCCCATGCTCAGACAGCATTCTTTTAATGAACAGGATCACTTGTGGCCTTTAACCACTAACTGCCCAAGCCTATTCTGACATTTCTCTCATACATGTAAAATATCTACATTTTTTTGCAAAAAAATTATTTAGAACCACCAAGCAAATTTTTAGGAAAAAATGCACTTTAATGAATTGTAGGCACACACACAATATAATACCCAATTTTGGGTTTGTTAAATTTAAAAGATAATGTTGTGCCGAGTAAATAGATACCTAACATGGCACGTGTTACTATTATGCACACCCGTGGAATGGCAATAAACTATGGTACATTAAATTATCCATAGGTGAGAACTTAAAAGCCTTTACAGGCTTCTAGTTTTTCCACTTAAGGATCGGAAGGATTTGCCCCCTTAATGAACAGAGCACTTTTTACAATTTGGCACTGCGCTGCTTTACCTAGTAATTGTGCTGTCATGCATTGCTGTACCCAAACAAAATTTGCATCCTTTTTTTTTCCACAAATGGAGCATTCTTTTGGTGGTATTTGATCACCTCTGAGATTTTATTTTTTTGCAATAAAAACGAAGAAAGACAGAAAATTTTGAAAATAAATGATATTTTCTACTTTGTGTTATAAATAAAATCCAATGAACTCAATTTTAGTCATACATTTAGGCCAAAATGTATTTAGCTACATGTCTTGTAGGTAAAAAAATAAAAATAAACGTATATTTATTGGTTTGGGCAAAAGTTATAGCGTCTACAAACTATTGTATATGTAGCAATAACTCTCGGTGGAGCTGCTGGTTTAAGCGGGTCTGTTACCTTCACTTTGCTTCCCTCTGTTTCACCGGCACCGGGTCTAGGGTTCCGTTGCGTTTACCTCTGGAAGACACACGCACCAACACTGGAGTACGTTTTCAATGCTTTATTAAACACTTGACTTAGGAAATAGCAGGAAAGAGGTGGAAAGGAAACTGCAGAAGAAACTCAAACATCAAATTGTGGGGTTCTTTTAACAAATGTTCGGGTAGAATTCAGATATTGTATGGAATGCGCTCCCCTCATGGGACACACTCCTTGCTCATCTAGATAGGCCTCTCTCACTAGCCTAGCAGCCAGTACGCAGCACGAATCAAAGTCTCTGCCACAGACTTGCTTGGGATCCTCTGCCACAGGATGTATCAGATTTTCTGTAATGAATGTCAGTCACAGTGCCTGAACCTTTAAGCCAACCCGGCAACACTATTCTGTATAGTTACTTTCGGATACATCCTCCAACCAAGTCACCAGGCCCCTCTATAGACCAGCATGCTGCGTGATCCCTCCAAGACTAGTCCTCCCCTGGGATCTCCTCGGTTGTCCAGCTTCGTCACACAGGACCGACAGCTCAGGACCATTCCTCGGCCGCAGTGGTAGGCCCCAGACAAGCCTCTGGACCCACCCCTGTGCCGTAGTATCGTGGGCCTCCGGAACGGAGGACCACGAGGTAGCTCCTTAACCACTTAAGGACCGCCTCACGCCGATGTACGTCGGCAAGGCGGCACGGGCAGGCAAAATCACGTACATATACGTGATTTTCCTCCCGCGGGTGGGGGGTCCGATCGGACCCCCCCCCAGTGCCCGAGGCGGTCCTGTTTTGTCCCCCGGCGATCGGAGGTGAGGGGGAGGCCATCCGTTCATGGCCCCCCCCTCGCGATCGCCGCCGGCCAATGAGAATCTTCCTTTGCTGCTGTATGCTAAACAGCAGCAAAGGAAATGATGTCATCTCTCCTCGGCTCAGTATTTTTCGTTCCGGCGCCGAGGAGAGAAGAGAGAAGACATCTATGTGAGTGTAAAACACAAACACACACAGTAGAACATGCCAGGCACACAAAACACCCCGATCCCCCCCCCCCGATCGCCCCCTGATCCCCCCCCCAATCACCCCCCCGTCACAAACTGACACCAAGCAGTTTTTTTTTTTCTGATTACTGCATTGGTGTCAGTTTATGACAGTTACAGTGTTGGGACAGTTAGGGTTAGCCCCCTGTAGGTCTAGGATACCCCCCTAACCCCCCCTAATAAAGTTTTAACCCCTTGATCACCCCCCCGTCACCAGTGTCACTAAGCAATCATTTTTCTGATCGCTGTATTAGTGTCGCTGGTGACGCTAGTTAGGGACGTAAATATTTAGGTTCGCCGTCAGCGTTTTATAGCGTCAGGGACCCCCATATACTACCTAATAAATGTTTTAACCCCTTGATGGCCCCCTAGTTAACCCTTTCACCACTGATCACCGTATAACCGTTACAGGTGAGGCTGGTTAGTTAGTTTATTTTTTATAGTGTCAGGGCACCCGCCGTTTATTACCGAATAAAGGTTTAGCCCCCTGATCGCCCGGCGGTGATATGCGTCGCCCCAGGCAGCGTCAGATTAGCGCCAGTACCGCTAACACCCACGCACGCAGCATACGCCTCCCTTAGTGGTATAGTATCTGATCGGATCAATATCTGATCATATCTATACTGGCGTCCCCAGCAGTTTAGGGTTCCCAAAAACGCAGTGTTAGCGGGATCAGCCCAGATACCTGCTAGCACCTGCGTTTTGCCCCTCCGCCCGGCCCAGCCCACCCAAGTGCAGTATCGATCGATCACTGTCACTTACAAAACACTAAACGCATAACTGCAGCGTTCGCAGAGTCAGGCCTGATCCCTGCGATCGCTAACAGTTTTTTTGGTAGCATTTTGGTGAACTGGCAAGCAAGCACCAGCCCCAGGCAGCGTCAGGTTAGTGCCAGTAGCGCTAACACCCACGCACGCACCGTACAACTCCCTTAGTGGTATAGTATCTGAACGGATCAATATCTGATCCGATCAGATCTATACTAGCGTCCCCAGCAGTTTAGGGTTCCCAAAAACGCAGTGTTAGCTGGATCAGCCCAGATATCTGCTAGCACCTGCGTTTTGCCCCTCTGCCCGGCCCGGCCCAGCCCACCCAAGTGCAGTATCGATCGATCACTGACACTTACAAAACACTAAATTCATAACTGCAGCGTTCGCAGAGTCAGGCCTGATCCCTGCGATCGCTAACAGTTTTTTTGGTAGCATTTTGGTGAACTGGCAAGCACCAGCCCCAAGCAGCGTCAGGTTAGCGCCAGTACCGCTAACACCCACGCACGCAGCGTACACCTCCCTTAGTGGTATAGTATCTGAACGGATCAATATCTGATCCGATCAGATCTATACTAGCGTCCCCAGCAGTTTAGGGTTCCCAAAAACGCAGTGTTAGTGGGATCAGCCCAGATACCTGCTAGCACCTGCGTTTTGCCCCTCCGCCCGGCCCAGCCCAGCCCACCCAAGTGCAGTATCGATCGATCACTGTCACTTACAAAACACTAAACGCATAACTGCAGCGTTCGCAGAGTCAGGCCTGATCCCTGCGATCGCTAACAGTTTTTTTTGTAGCGTTTTGGTGAACTGGCAAGCACCAGTGGCCTAGTACACCCCGGTCGTAGTTAAACCAGCACTGCAGTAACACTGACGTGGCGAGTCACATAAGTGCAGTTCAAGCTGGTGAGGTGGCAAGCACAAGTAGTGTCCCGCTGCCACCAAAAAGACAAACACAGGCCCGTCGTGCCCATAATGCCCTTCCTGCTGCATTCGCCAATCCTAATTGGGAACCCACCACTTCTGCAGCGCCCGTACTTCCCCCATTCACATCCCCAACCAAGTGCAGTCAGCTGCATGAGAGGCATTTTCTTTATGTCCTCCCGAGTACCCCTACCCAACGAACCCCCCAAAAAAGATGTCGTGTCTGCAGCAAGCGCGGATATAGGCATGACACCCGCTATTATTGTCCCTCCTGTCCTGACAATCCTGGTCTTTGCATTGGTGAATGTTTTGAACGCTACCATGCACTAGTTGAGTATTAGTGTAGGGTACAGCATTGCACAGACTAGGCACACTTTCACAGGGTCTCCCAAGATGCCATCGC
The DNA here is from genome assembly GCF_042186555.1 of Aquarana catesbeiana. Lineage (NCBI taxonomy): Eukaryota > Metazoa > Chordata > Amphibia > Anura > Ranidae > Aquarana > Aquarana catesbeiana. The sequence goes on along the minus strand of NC_133328.1, from coordinate 530,247,547 downwards.
ATTTTGAGAGACCCGAACCTGGAACCGGTTGCAGTTATAAAAGTTAGTTACAAAAAAAGTGTAAAAAAAAAAAATATATATATATAAAATAAAAAAAAATAGTTGTCGTTTTATTGTTCTCTCTCTCTCTATTCTCTCTCTCTATTGTTCTGCTCTTTTTACTGTATTCTATTCTGCAATGTTTTATTGTTATTATGTTTTATCAAGTTTGCTTTTCAGGTATGCAATTTTTTATACTTTACCGTTTACTGTGCTTTATTGTTAACCATTTTTTTGTCTTCAGGTACGCCATTCACGACTTTGAGTGGTTATACCAGAATGATGCCTGCAGGTTTAGGTATCATCTTGGTATCATTCTTTTCAGCCAGCGGTCGGCTTTCATGTAAAAGCAATCCTAGTGGCTAATTAGCCTCTAGACTGCTTTTACAAGCCGTGGGAGGGAATGCCCCCCCCCACCGTCTTCAGTGTTTTTCTCTGGCTCTCCTGTCTCAACAGAGAACCTGAGAATGCAGCCGGTGATTCAGCCAGCTGACCATAGAGCTGATCAGAGACCAGAGTGGCTCCAAACATCTCTATGGCCTAAGAAACCGGAAGCTACGGACATTTTATGACTTAGATTTCGCCGGATGTAAATAGCGCCATTGGGAAATTGGGGAAGCATTTTATCACACCGATCTTGGTGTGGTCAGATGCTTTGAGGGCAGAGGAGAGATCTAGGGTCTAATAGACCCCAATTTTTTCAAAAAAGAGTACCTGTCACTACCTATTGCTATCATAGGGGATATTTACATTCCCCGAGATAATAATAAAAATGATTAAAAAAAAAAAATGAAAGGAACAGTTTAAAAATAAGATAAAAAAGCAAAAAAATAATAAAGAAAAAAAAAAAAAAAAAAGCACCCCTGTCGCCCCCTGCTCTCGCTCTAAGGCGAACGCAAGCGGCGGTCTGTCGTCAAACGTAAACAGCAATTGCACCATGCATGTGAGGTATCACCGCGAAGGTCAGATCGAGGGCAGTAATTTTTGCAGTAGACCTCCTCTGTAAATCTAAAGTGGTAACCTGTAAAGGCTTTTAAAGGCTTTTAAAAATGTATTTATTTTGTTGCCACTGCACGTTTGTGCGCAATTGTAAAGCATGTCATGTTTGGTATCCATGTACTCGGCCTAAGATCATCTTTTTTATTTCATCAAACATTTGGGCAATATAGTGTGTTTTAGTGCATTAAAATTTAAAAAAGTGTGTTTTTTCCCCAAAAAATGCATTTGAAAAATCGCTGCGCAAATACTGTGTGAAAAAAAAAAATGAAACACCCACCATTTTAATCTGTAGGGCATGTGCTTTAAAAAAAATATATAATGTTTGGCGGTTCAAAGTAATTTTCTTGCAAAAAAAAAAAAACTTTTTCATGTAAACAATAAGTGTCAGAAAGGGCTTTGTCTTCAAGTGGTTAGAAGAGTGGGTGATGTGTGACATAAGCTTCTAAATGTTGTGCATAAAATGCCAGGACAGTTCAAACCCCCCCCTGCGTACAGGACCCCGAAAACCAATCACCGCCTTCAGGATTTCTAAGGGCGTAAATTTTTAATTGCACACCTCACTACCTATCACAGTTCGGAGGCCATGAAATGCCAAGATAGCACAAACTCCCCCCAAATGACCCCATTTTGGAAAGTAGACACCCCAAGCTATTTGCTGAGAGGCATGTCGAGTCCATGGAATATTTTATATTGCGACACAAGTTGCGGGAAAGAGACAAATTTTTTTTTTTTTTTGCACAAAATTGTCACTAAATGATATATTGCTCAAACATGCCATGGGAATATGTGAAATTACACCCCAAAATACATTCTGCTGCTTCTCCTGAGTACGGGGATACCACATGTGTGAGACTTTTTGGGAGCCTAGCCGCGCACGGGACCCCGAAAACCAAGCACCGCCTTCAGGCTTTCTAAGGGCGTGAATTTTTGATTTCACTCTTCACTGCCTATCACAGTTTCGGAGGCCATGGAATGCCCAGGTGGCACAAAACCCCCCCAAATGACCCCATTTTGGAAAGTAGACACCCAAAGCTATTTGCTGAGAGGTATAGTGAGTATTTTGCAGACCTCACTTTTTGTCACAAAGTTTTGAAAATTGAAAAAAGAAAAAAAAAAAAGTTTTTTCTTGTCTTTCTTCATTTTCAAAAACAAATGAGAGCTGCAAAATACTCACCATGCCTCTCAGCAAATAGCTTGGGGTGTCTACTTTCCAAAATGGGTTTTCGGTCTTTTTCCGTTTATAGCGCAAAAAATAAAAACCGCAGAGGTGATCAAATACCATCAAAAGAAAGCTCTATTTGTGGGAAGAAAAGGACGCAAATTTCGTTTGGGTACAGCATTGCATGACCGCGCAATTAGCAGTTAAAGTGACGCAGTGCCAAATTGGAAAAAGACCTCTGGTCCTTAGGCAGCATAATGGTCCGGGGCTCAAGTGGTTAATGCATACCTGTTGGCCAGGAGGGCCAGCAGGTAGCTGAAAACGAACCCAAAGTATGGCATCTGTCCCATAAATACCCTCACCCAGAATGCAACTCGGAGGACCACCTCCACCGAGTTGGAGAAGAGCATCCATACGCTTCAGCACGTTGCCTTTCCAACACTAACCAGTGATAACAGCTACACCCACCGGTCAGCACGGAAACACACACAACGTCAGCCAAGCTGGAACAGAGGCAAACATAACCTTCCTAACGAACAAATTACTAAATTTACCTAACATGCGGTAGATTGCAAATCTACCAGCGCTACATACTCCCCCCACTACAATAGACGTTGTCCCCAACGTCTGTCCAAAAACAGTGACAATAACTCCCAAGCCTGAGAGTAAGCATTTGAGTTTCTTATAACTTTGGATAGACAGAGAGAGAGAAAGGGACAGTGAAAGACACTATAAGACTTATATCTATGATTGTACACAACCTCACTATCTAACTAGCTGAAAAGCCTCCCAGCTTAATATAAGATCCGATGATCCCTGAAAAGGAAACATAGTTAAACACACAAATGTATATCCTACACAACATTAGGAGCAAAGCCTCATTTAAAAATGAGACTCTCTTCCTATAACCTATACCAAAAAAAATATTCTTTAGGAGTCCATCCCTATATACAATTCTTCTTCTCTTTTTTTTTTTGTGAAACAAAATCCAGCTAGCAAAAGGAAGTCCTTGGATTTAAACACTGAACAGAATATGTAGATCTTGACAACGCAGATCTCTTTACCCTGACGCGAACTAGCTAAATAACTTCAAAGTTCTTTTGTCCATAGTTACCAGTAAAACCGGGGATCTGGCAAGGTCAGTGTCTTTCCCTCTTTATCCACTGTGGTAATAAAATACACAACATTGTCCTTTCCCGGCCTGCAAATTACCACTTTGTCAGCATAGATGTGCCGACCGAAATTCCAATGTTCAAAGCATCCGCTAAAACGTTCATCCATCTTAACAGAACATCCAATCTTTCTGAAGGACTTAGGTACAGACAAATAGTCCCATCAATAGTACTGTGCGGCTCCACACAGGGTGACGTCTTCCCAGAACTCAGGGCTGTCCATTTAGGGAAAGTCATAGCGGAAGCAACATCCTCACTTTGTGACCACAATAACTCTTGTGACATAGTCTCAAATAGGTCATCATCACTGGAAAGATCCGACATGGATTCTATTTCCGAATCTCCCAACTCTTCCGCTGGCAAACATTTATTTACAGTCCCGGACACATTCCCCAACAGTGGCTTACCCGTTCCTGACGTGGACTCTGGTAGCTCCGGTCCAGGTAACCTCTGGGGTAGGCCTCGACCACGGCTGCGGGAAGCCTTTACATAGCCCACCTTCCTTTGAGTAGGCACAACAGGAGTAGGCGTAGTGGACGCAGAAACCAAAGTAATGTCCCCTGATGAGACAACAGCAGCAGTGTCTCCTTCTGGAACATTGCCAGTAATGACAGGCAAAGTGGCGGCCTGTCGCTCTCTCTCTGTAGCGATAGCAGCTTCTACTGTGGCGATACCTGTTGCCCAATCTATCCGATAAGCACGGGGCAACGTGGTAGGTTGCTCCACCACAAACAAGTACTCTCCACATTGCGGACATCAGCCAAATGGACGAAGATGCACGGCCAATCCTTCGCATCAATGGCAGATCATGCCCAGTCTCTCAACATCTCCTGAGGTATACAGCACAAACCTCTCCTGCGGCTTCAAACGAACTCCAGTATCCGTAAGCAGAGTTCCAGATAGCACAGTATTCATCACGGTGCTTGTAGGGAACACTCTCGGTCCCACAACTGGCTGCATCGCCAGCAAAGACATGGCCACACTCTGATCTTCTTAGCACGATCACAAGGCTTCTCTTTTCCTCTGGTGCCAAACACATACCCGCGTCCCACGCGGTAGAAAGTAGGGTAACTCCTCCCACTTGTTCTTCTAGTCACGTAGCTCTCGGGCCTTTTACTGGCTCCCGCCATCTACGCACTCAGAAATAAAGTCCTGCAGTTTTACCTTTTCTCTTCCTGAAAGATTCTCTTCGTAAACTCCCGGTAAAACACTCCACTGGGTTGCGAGAATTGACGGTCAACAAATTCCGGACAACGCCCCCACGTGTAGCAATAACTCTCGGTGGAGCTGCTGGTTTAAGCGGGTCTGTTACCTTCACTCTGCTTCCCTCTGTTTCACCGGCACTGGGACTAGGGTTCGGTTGAGTTTACCTCTGGACGACACACGCACCAACACTGGAGTACGTTTTCAATGCTTTATTAAACACTTGACTTAGGAAATAGCAGGAAAGAGTCGGAAAGGAAACTGCAGAAGAAAATCAAACATCTTCTTGTAGGGTTCTTTTAACAAATGTTCGGGTAGAATTCAGATATTGTATGGAATGCACTCCCCTCGTGGGACACACTCCTTGCTCGTCTGGATAGGCCTCTCTCACCAGTCTAGCAGCCAGTACGCAGCACGAATCAAAGTCTCTGCCACAGACTTGCTTGGGAACAAAATCCGTACGATCCTCTGCCACAGGATGTATCAGATTTTCTGTAATGAATGTCAGTCACAGTGCCTGAACCTTTAAGCCAACCCGGCAACACTATGCTGTATAGTTACTTTTGGATACGTCCTCCAACCGAGTCACCAGGCCCCTCTATAGACCAGCATGCTGCGTAATCCCTCCAAGACGGGTCCTCCCCTGGGATCTCCTCGGTTGTCCAGCTTCGTCACACAGGACCGACAGCTCAGGACCATTCCTCGGCCGCGGTGGTAGGCCCCAGACAAGCCTCTGGACCCACCCCTGCGCCGCTGTATCGTGGACCCCTGGAACGGAGGACCACGAGGTAGCTCCTTAATGCATACCTGTTGGCCAGGAGGGCCAGCAGGTGGCTGAAAACGAACCCAAAGTATGGCGTCTGTCCCATAAATACCCTCGCCCAGAATGCAACTCGGAGGACCACCTCCACCGAGTTGTCTCCGGGACAGAAGAGCATCCATACGCTACAACACGTTGCCTTTCCAACACTAACCAGTGATAACAGCTACACCCACCGGTCAGCACGGAAACACACACAACGTCAGCCAAGCTGGAACAGAGGCAAACTTAACCTTCCTAACGAACAAATTACTAAATTTACCTAACATGCGGTAGATTGCATTCTACTTACATTCTGCTGCTTTTCCTGAGTACAGGGATAACACATGTGTGAGACTTTTTGGGAGTCTAGCTGCGTACAGGACCCCGAAAACCAATCACCGCCTTCAGGATTTCTAAGGGCGTAAATTTTTAATTGCACACCTCACTACCTATCACAGTTCGGAGGCCATGAAATGCCAAGATAGCACAAACTCCCCCCAAATTACCCCATTTTGGAAAGTAGACACACCAAGCAATTTGCTGAGAGGCTTGTTGAGTCCATGGAATAATTTATATTTTGCCACAAGTTTCTGGAAAATTTTATTTTTTTTTTTTTAGGCAAAGTTGTCACTAAATTATATATTGCTCGCACATGCCATGGGTATATGTGGAATTACACCCCAAAATACATTCTGCTGCTTCTCCTGAGTACAGGGATACCATATGTGTGAGACTTTTTGGGAGCCTAACCATGTACAGGACCCCGAAAACCAGTCACCGTATCCAGGCTTTCTAAGGGCGTATCACAGTCATCGTATCACTACCTATCACAGTTTCAGAGGCCCTGAAATGTCAAGATAGCACAACCCCCCCCCCCAAAAAAAAACAACCCCATTTTGGACAAGTGATTGAAAAATGACAAAAAAAATACATTTTTTACACAAAGTTGCTTTTTTTTTGTTTTACACAAAGTTGTGAATAAATGATATATTGCTCAAACATGCCATGGGGATATATGTGGAATTACACCCCAAAATAAATTATTCTGCTTCTCCTAAGTACAGGGATACTACATGTGTGAGACTTTTTGGAAGTCTAGCCGCATACAGGACCCCGAAAACCAATCATCACCTTCAGGATTTCTAAGGGCGTAAATTTTTGATTTCACTCCTCCCTGCCTATCACAGTTTCGGAGGCCATGAAATGCAAAGATAGCACAAAACCCCCCAAATTACCCCATTTTGGAGTGTAGACACCCCAAGCTATTTGCTGAAAGGCATGTTGAGTATTTTGTAGATCTCACTTTTTGTCACAAAGTTATGAAAATTGAAAAAAGAAAACAAGAAAACATTTTCCTTTTCTTTCTTCATTTTCAAAAACAAATGAGAGCTGAAAAATACTCACCATGCCTCTTAGCAAATACCTTGGGGTGTCTAATATCCAAAATGGGGTAATTTGGGGGGTGGTTTGTGCTATCTTGGCATTTCATGGCCTCCGAAACTGTGATAGGCAGTGAGGAGTGAAATAAAAAATGTACACCCTTAGAAATCCTGAAGGCGGTGATTGGTTTTCAGGGTCCTGTATGTGGGTAGACTGCCAAAAAGTCGCTGGAGTCGCTAATTTATGTATCGTGAGAGCAAACCCTGTTGCTGTTAAAATAAATAAATCCGTGCTGCAATGGCGTACCTGAAAAACAATGATAACAATAAAACATTAACACAATAAAACAACTTTTTTTTATTGCAATCTGTGGCAAAAAAAGAGTAAAAAATATATGCCGAAGCACTGGGGCAATCTGCCCCTATTGCAAATCATCCCTCCACCCCTGCCCCCATGCTTTGGCATATATGCTCTTTTTTTTTAACTGTGGTGGTGAAATCACCTCTTACAGCGCTGGAGTCACAGCTTTTTGTATCGTGAGAGCAAACCCTGTTAGAATATATAAACCTGTGCTGCAGCTGAATGGTGTACCTGCAAAGCAAATAATGGTTAACATTAAAACAAAGTTACATTACAGTGTAACAGTAAGACATACCATACCTGCAAAGCAAATACAATAAAATACAGTAAAAATAAAACATTACAGTTAAGCATAAAATTCAGTAACAATAGAGAGAGAACAATAGATAGAGAACAAAGAGAGAAGAAAAATAAAACGACCACTATTTTTTATTTTTTTCTCTTTTCTTTTTTTGTGTGTTTTTTTTTTTGCACTTTTATTTTAACTGTAAACGTTTCAGATTAGGGTTTCTCAAAATGTGATGGCCATCTCATCCTTCGAAACCCTGTGTAAGTATGCCCTAGGACTGTGCAGTGCTGTACCCTACGCTAATACTCCACTAGGGTGTGGTAGCAACAAAAACATTCACCGATGCAGAGACCAGGTTGGTCAGGACAGGAGGGACAATAAAAGCGGGTGTCACGCCTATATTTGTGTTTTTTGCAGACACTACATCTTCTTTGGGGAGATCTTTGCGTAGAGGTAAATTCTACAATCAAAAAGGTGACTAAAAAGTGGCACGCTTGTGTAATAATTGTCCACATACAAGTAGTACCCCTTTCCGAATAAGGCAGACACCAAGTCCAAAACAATCTTGCCAGTGCTCCCTATGAAATCTGGGCAGTTGGGGGCCCACGTGACTGTCTTTTCCTTCGTAAACCCTAAAACTATATGTATATCCTGTTGCCCTGTCACAGAGCTTATACAACTTGACCCCATATCTGGCACGCTTGCTGGGGAGATAGTGTTTGAATAACAAGCAGCCAGAAAATTTAATCAGGGAGTCATCAATGCAGACAACTTGATCGGGAATACACAAGGCTGCAAACTGTTGGTTGAAGTGGTTTACTAGGTAATAGTGGATGTAGAAGGGATAATACAGCTGTAACTTCTAATCCTGGGGTGAATGCAAGGGCAATTCAAAAACAAAGCTCTATAACTATGGGAAAGTTAATTTAATGCACCCATACAACATTGAGAGGAGTATTCCCAAATGCTAGGAGCCTAGCTAACAAAATGGAGGAACTGGAGCTGCTACTACATGAGGAGGACTTAGACTTTGTGGGAATAACTGAAACTTGGTTTGACAGCTCACACGATTGGCTGGCAAATATCCAGGGGTATTCCTTGTATCAGAAACACAGGGAAGGTAGAAGAGGGGGAGGGGTGTGTCTATATGTAAAAAATTATGTAAGGGTGGCAGAGGGGAGTGACATAGTGAACGGGATGAGGGGGAGGTGGAATCAGTATGGGTAGAACTTCACAGAGAATAAGTAAGTGGGAAATCAATAGTAGGGGTATGTTATAGAGCCCCAACCTAAAGGAGGAGGAAGAGCTGGGCCTACTATCACAGTTGGAAATGGCAGTGAGACAGGGAAATGTCATCATAATAGGGGACTTCAATTATCCCGATATTGACTGGGGAGAAGGGACAGCTCACTCATTAAAGGCTCATCATTTCATGAATGTCTTACAGGACAACTTCACGTCTCAATTGGTAAATTCCCCAAACTAGTAAGAATGCCCTGCTAGATTTATTAATTACGAACAATCCAAGTCTGATCTCAGATGTGGAAATATGGGACAACTTGGGATCTAGTGATCATAGAGGATGATCAAATTTAACATAAAACATAGAAAAGGGAGGCACGAGGGTAGCACAAGAACCCTAAATTTCAATCGAGCCAATTTTTTGGAACTGCGATCATTACTACATAACATAAATTGGGACCAAATCCTGGAAACATTAAACACTGAAGAAAAATGTGAATGCTTTAGGAGCATATTAAACAAAGATATCACACAGTGCATTCAAATGGCCAATAAATATAGAAGAGCGAAGAGTAAACCTGGGTGGTTAAACCGTAATGTAAAAAGCCTCATTAAAGAGAAAAAAATGGCTTTTAAACAATATAAAGGGAATGGGTCGCAGTCAGCATTCAAACACTACAAGGAATGCAATAAGAAGTGTAAGACCGTTATCAGGTCAGCCAAACAAGATTACGAGAGACACTTAGTGGAGGAAAGTAAAAAAAAAAAAATAATAATTTTTTAGATACATTAACAGTAAAAAGGCAAAATCAGAGCATATTGCCCGCATAAAAGACAAGGAAGGGAGGATGGTTACGGATGACACAGAGATGGCAACTGTACTAAATGCCTTTTTCTCATCAGTGTTTACGCAGGAAAGGGAAGGTATACCGACCACAGAAGTATTGTTGGGGACACATCACAACCCTTGTGGCTAACAGAGGCTGGAGTGAAGGAAAGACTAGATAGACTTACTACAAATAAATCACCAGGACCAGATGGCCTACACCCGAGAGTCCTCAGAGAACTCAGTCAGGTTATAGCCAGACCATTGTTCCTAATCTTTGTGTACCAGCTGATTGGAGAAAAGCCAATGTGATACCAATTTTCAAAAAAGGACAGTGACAAATCCTTGGGAACTAGAGGCCAGTCAGCCTAACATCAATCATTGGTAAATTATTGGAGGGAATGATAACGGACTATATCCAAGAATTTACTGAGGAAAAATGTATCTTAAGTAATCATTCTTGCCAGACCAATCTGTTAACATTCTATGAGAAAGTATGTTGTCATCTAGATGGGGGAAGGCCCATGGATTGAGTCTACCTGGATTTTGCAAAGGCATTCAATACAGTCCCCCATAAGCGCTTAATCTACAAGCTGAGGTCTGCAGGTGTAGACAATAAAATTTGTTCTTGAGTTAAAAACTGGTAACAGGGGCGTGTCCAAAGGGCGGTGATAAATATTGTGTACTCAGACTGATCTGGAGTGGTAAGTGGGGTGCCCCAGGGTTCTGTCTTGGGACCAATTCTATTTAAATTATTCATAAATGATATAGAGGAAGGGATAAATAGCTCAATCTCTGTTTTTGCAGACATCACAAAATTAAGCAGGGCAATAACTTCACATCAAGAAATAGAAATTTTACAGCAAGACCTGAACAAAATAATGGAGCAACTACATGGCAAATGAGGTTTAATGCGGAGAAATGTAAAGTAATGCAATTGGGGGCAAAAAACATAAATTCAAACTACTCACTAGGGGGAGAACAGATGGGGGAATCAAGGATGGAGAAAGACCTTGGGGTCCTAGTAGATAACAGATTGAGCAATAGCATGCAATGTCAAGCTGCAGCTACCAAAGTCAGGAGAATATTAACATGCATAAAAAAAGGGATACTGTATACTCCAGGGATAAAACTATAATCCTACCACTCAATAAAACATTGGTCGGACCACATCTGGAGTATTCTGTCCAGTTCTGGTCACCAGTCCTCAAAAGGGATGTGCTGGAACTGGAGAGAGTCCAAAGAAAGGCAACAAAATGAATAAGGGGACCAGAGGACCTCAATTACGAGGAAAGACTGCAAACACTAAATTTATTCTCACTGGAGAAAAGATGCTTGAGAGGAGATATGATAGCGATTTACAAATACCTCAATGGTGATCCCAGCATAGGAAAAAACTATTCAGTTTCAAAGAGTGTAAGAGGACAAGGGGCCACACATTGAGATTGGAGGAGAAGCGGTTTAACCCTTAAACCTTAAACCCATTGCTGGAATTGAACATAACTTACGGTTTACTCTGTAAGTATTTTCAGCTTGTGGTTGTCTCTGGTATTCCCTTCTCATTAGAAGACTCTATAGATTAATGGTCATTTTATTTACTTGATTTTCAGCATACATGTGCATCTTACACCTGACGATTGGCAAGAAGCCATGAAACGCGTCAGGTTGTCAACCAAGGGTGCCCAGCTTAGCCTATACCAATCATGAATTTCAACAATATTATTCATTTTTATCTGTCATCAATTATATGATTTATGTATGTTTAAAATGCAATCTCTATTGATTTATTTATCTGTAATCAGTGTATTAATCATGTCCATTGATTGTTTTGCATTAAATCTATCATTATTATTATAATCAATTATGCAAATTCTTTATGATTACATTTGTACTATATATTATTATATTATATTATTTCTTGATTATGCTCTCAAAACATCATGGACCACCCTTAGGGGTAAATGATATCAAATTAATTATACCTATCCATATATTGATTTATTCATATATATTATCCACAGTGACATGCTCCATGTAAAGTCCAACGCCCACTAAACAATTGTATTTCGACAAGGGGACTCCTCCCTACTCCCCCACCAGAATACACTGATCAGCGCTGGCAGCCAATGGTCAATGATTAGATGCTGGTTTTCCAGCATGTCCATTGAAGAAAAGGCAGTCGTTAGTTGTCAGACAGAGTACTGAACGCACTGATCATAAGTCGTCCGGTTCAGTGTGTACCCAGCTTAGCAAAGAAAGGGCTAAACAATGACTCTGCAATGAATGGAAATGGAAATACAACATCAGAGCTAATGTTAGCCATGTTTTCATCCCAGACAGATACTTTGTAGATGTGATAATTATTTCACATGGACTGGCCTGTACTGACCTGCAGGGAGTCATCATGTGTCATGTGTAAAGTATTTGTCAAACCAATTGGGTGTATATTCACCATGGCCATCAAGCATATTATATAACTCAAATGTTTTCCTCTCAGATTTCCTGTTATAAGCAGATTGTGGAAGACAGAAACCCACAGCCTTCAGCATCACCTGTTATGTTTCAGGATTTGCAGCATGTCCTGTTTTTTGCAGACACCACTGAATGTCTGTGAATTCTATTACTTAATCTACAATCCAAATGTATCAGCAAAAGAATCAGGATAACACAAAGGGTCGAGAGGCAGCTGCCTAAATATAGCTATCTCTCTTCTATGTAAAGATACATTGTACAGATCAAGGGTATTAAAGTATCTAACTGTAGGTATTTATCTGTTTTTTCATATCCAACTCTTTTAGATTCTACAGCCTTTTTTCCATAGGTCACCAGGTCTTTCCTCAACCATCCCCAATTGCTCACCTTGGGGCTGGTATGCAAAATGTGATGACACATGTGTAGAGCCAAATTGTACCCACATACTAGGGCCAATTAACCTACCAGAATGTCTTTGGGGTGTTGTAGGAATCCAGAGTACTTAGAGGAACCAAGCAAAAATACAGGGAGAGCAAACTCCATGCAGATAATGGCCAAGATTCAAACCAATGACCTAGTGCTGCACGGCATAAGTGCTAACCATTAAACCGCAGTGCTATCTATTAGATAAAGTAAGCTGTTTCACAAAGTTAAAAACTATGGAATTACCATAATGCAATATGCAATCACAAAAAAATATTGATGGGGAAAAAATATTTCCTGAAATTCCTGTTTATTACTTTCCCCACGGTATGTGCTGTATAAAATGTATGTAGTCTCAGCTACATAAAGTACAGGGCTGTGTTCCTGCCATGGGATGGGAATTTCCTGTCCCGCTCTCAGAACAAAATCGAGCCAGGCTAAGTGCTGCTCAGCCATTCACATATAATGAAAACTGCCATAACACACAGATGACTTCAGCTTCCAGTCACCAATGTAGGATAGAAAAGACAGCAGGTATTGTTCCAAACGGCAGAAAAGAAGACAATGCATTAAAAATCCTGGGACCCTGCAGGATCTGGGCTGATCCGAACTGGGCATAAAGACAAAAGAAGAGGAGCACAGGATCCTATTAAAAACATAGTAACATTTATTCACTCCATACTCCATACACTCCAAACGAACTATGTAAAGTATATTTAAAGATGGAGTTCAGCTTTAAGCACACTTACGTTAGGGTAGCTCTGTGTCAGCATGGACAAGTAGAGAGCAGGATGTCATCACAAGTGAGGCCTGCATGTAGCAGTGGCAGTAAGCAATCCTAAAGCTGGCTCAGGAGGGACCCGCTCAATATGACAGCTGGTGTTCACTGTAGTATAGAGTGTAGTGTAGAGTGTTGCATCTCCTGCCACTGTTCCAGCATGTGGCTGCACTTTATGTCTGGCAGGGGGGCTGTAACGCATTTCAAAGGTGTTCATTCTTTGTTGGGATTGCTCACTACCGCTGCTACATACAGTCCTCGCTTGTGATGACATCTTGCTCTCTACTTGTCCATGCTGACACAGAGCTGACTTAATGTATGTGTGCTTAATTAATGGAGTGAATAAATGCTACTAAGTTTTTAATGGGATATCATGCTCTTGTTCTTCAGCCTTCACATGGAGCTTTGTATTCTATGAATGAAGAGACTGTGATACCATTGGCCTACCTCTCCACCTCAGCCAATTATAGGTAGCTTTGTATTCATTCAAAGAATACAAAGCTCCCTGTTAATGGCTTAGCAGCTCTCAGCTCAACTTGATTTTGTTGTGGGAGTGGGGTGGAAACTTCCCATCCTGCTGCTGAATCACAGCGCTGTATACTGTATGTAGATGAGTGCTTACAGCAGACACATCTAGTAGTGACGGTAATAATTAACTTAGACCAGCTAGTTAGAACAAACTATTTAAAATTCATTGAAGATGGAGATTGGCTTTAAAAAACATATTAAAATAGTGCAAACAGTATAAAGTTCAAAACTGATATGCAAAATGCGGTAACCTATAGCAAACAAACAGAAATAACATTCCAGTTGTTGTGAATAAGAAAACTTTAGTTGGTTGCAATGGGTTACCACACTTTATACTTTGCTTTGCACTGATTTTCTTGAAAATCCACACAATGAACTGAAAGGCACACTATAACTACAGCAGCTTTGCCCAGATACCAGTAATGCTAAATCTATAAAATGCACTCAATGGCTTGGGCACTAATTGGTAACTATTTGGTTTAACAATTCCAATATGAGCCCCAAAAAATAAAACCTTAATAAAAATTTTTACTCTTTATAGTAAATAATACAAGCTAATTATAACAAATGCAGGTACCTTGTAGATTTAGTTGATTCCTGCTTGTAAATATCAATGATATTTTCAACCAGCAAGTTTCTTTGCAAGCCATACACTCCATGTCGGTCCAGAACCACTTCATGTCTGCAGGATGGGCAACGGAAGCGACCTCCTGTGGCCACAGTGTTTCCTCCTCTGGTTGGTAAATATGGGTTGGAAGCCTATTTACATGAGAGTAAAACACCTTAATATAATTTGCATCTTACAGAATGTAAGCATTATACTTCCATAGTGCTCAGCTGTCTACATATTAAAGAACATTTTCAATAGTAGAGAAACCAAAGTGGCAATACTGACTGAGATATTGATGTTATTTTATTTTTCTTACATGAGTGTAGTAAAAGCAGGAAAAGGCCTCAAAGGGTCTCAAAATGAGATCTGTGGAGATGGATGTGTACAGCTGAGAAAGGTGTGTTGATTACAGGCACTGTACTGCTATTTGCCCAGTCCTCCAACTGCTGCTGGTTTGTCTGAGCAACATTAGCTTGTTACTACACCTATTCCAAAAGTAAGGTATCCTGGTAGATTTCTCCGTAACCAAGAAATCGAGGTGTAGGTCACAGATCACTGAGGTCTCAGGTTAAGCTTTTCATGAAGAGCAGCAGGTCATAACTATGAGTAACTACCTTCACCTCCCTCTACTCCATTAACCCAGCTTGTTGGATTTTTCAAAATTTTAGGTTTTGCTGACAATTGTGTACTTCCATAAACCTGGAGACCTACAGTATGTTGGGTTATTATTTACTATATTAGTTTAATATTGATTGTCTTTGTAAGAAGTT
Source organism: Aquarana catesbeiana (assembly GCF_042186555.1). NCBI lineage: Eukaryota > Metazoa > Chordata > Amphibia > Anura > Ranidae > Aquarana > Aquarana catesbeiana. The sequence goes on along the minus strand of NC_133328.1, from coordinate 530,232,495 downwards.
GAGGAAAAGTGAGTTGCGATTTGAGCTGGCCATTAGTTCTCAAATTCAAAAACAGGTAGAAGGGAAAAGTGAAAGTGTACCTGTAACAGCCAATCAGATATTTGCTTTCATTTAATAAGTTAAAAAAGAAAATTAATTCACAAGAATTGGTTACTCACCTAAGACCATTTTAGGGGATCTTGATCCAGAATGAGATATTAGAGGGGTAATTAAGGGTCAAATAATTCTCAGCACTGTCTGTTGGTGCCAAGAATAGAGTGACATACAGTAAGTACTCATAAAGTAAACTGAAATCCTACATTACCACTCTACTTCCAGTGCAAATTGCTTACAGTCTATACAGTGCAGGTGCAAAAACTCATTAACCAATATTTATATTTGCTTATACAGATATGTCGACTGAAGGTTTTGGTACCCTTGTTCCAACACCTTGAGGATGCCTCTGACATAATATACTGTATACTAAGTAATAGTTGATGAGGGCACACAATTTGAACTGGTACATTGAATATGATGAGTAAGGGACTTTTCATTTCTTCCCCTGTGAGATTTGGCTACAAAAATGTGACATGTCTTGTATACAATGGTCAACATAGACAGTTTTTTTCCATGTACTTAGTAATGCCAGAGAGCAATAAATTCAGTAATATAATGTAGAAATAACATTTAGATATAGATATGCAAAAAACAAACACAATTTCCATTGATAATGCAATCTACCTAAAAATACATACTTATTTTTATAAAGATATTTTTGCTGATCACTTGCCCAAAGTTGCGTCTTCATTTCTCCTGTTTGCTAAATTTTGTGGAATAGATGTGTGGCAGTATATATTTAAAATAGAATTCCCCCTCACTTGCTATTCCAGTGATAGTGGTAAAACAAAAATGCAAAGTCTGTAAAGCTTTGGCTTTTTATCCATTACTAGAAAAAAAAACATTTTGGCTGGTGTGACAATTTTATGTGTCAGTGTCATTATACATGTTTCTATTTCTAACAAGCTTGCTACTGTAAACTTTGAGATCCTTTCTCTATGCTGCTGGTATGTTGCATCTCTTTAGCATTAGTGTAACATTTATTACATATCAAATGCATGTTCTTTGGGATTTTTTCCAAATTTAAATGTTTACTCACACGCATTTTAAAAATTGTTGCAGGATTTAATTGTATATGTGTATATTATATATTTTATATATTAGCTTTATTTTTTTTAGCATTATAAATAATGATTCAGATGGATTCTAACATACATAAAACTGTCAAGCGCACTGCTGAAAACCTGATCAGATGTCACTTCTTATGAGCCTGGAGGACACAGAACACAGATGACCCCTGACTTGACATTACTGTACCTAGCACATTGCTCTACTACTAGTAAAAACAAGCACATTTGTCTTTCATACAACCAACAAATGTAAAGTAGCACAACTGTAAAGGTAATGTAAAGTGTGTAAATCATAACAACCAATCAAATTTTACTTTATGGATGTCAGCTTATTGAAAGATGAATACTAAAGATTGCTTTGGGATACTAAAGCTTTCACATTGTCTTTTATCTTACTGAATGAGACAAAAAATACACAGTGGTTCATAGCCAGATAATGTTTTTTGGTCAGTTAATTAAAATGAAAATGTGGGCATTTCAGTCATAGTTTATTTAATCTTCTGCATTTTTATAATGGATGCAATAACTTTTTTCAGTCTATTATGTAACCTAATTTGGATTTTACTCTCTGTGATGGTACATGTTCTGGCTTTGAAAACATCTTACCTGGAAAATGTCGCTGGCACATTTCCTACACAGATTATGTTGGCAAGGAAGGATTACCACTGGCTTGGAAAACATTTCCAGACATATTGGACATATAAGTTGCTTCTCCAAGTTATCCATAGTTTGCTGTTCTTTACTCAAGGACTGGTAAGTCAGCGAGGTGCTCATCTCCTAGCTATTTCGAGGAGAGTAATTTCAGAAGAAATAGACTGTGGTGATGAGTTTCCGGGTCTGTTCTCTTCAAATAATTCCTGGACTCGTGTGATCAAATATCCTATGAGTTTCCTCAGCTGGGTGACATTGTTTAAAGGATCATTTGAAAAGTGCTCAAGCTGTTTTTAGCAGCACTCTGTCACATGTTGCTATACTGCTCTGTCCATATATGAAAGTGACACATGGATAGATATAGACAGCTGACAGATCCCAGGGATGTCTGCTCCACATTCCTCTCTGTGGGAATAGGGAGGGTCAGATCAAGTGGGCAGAAGGACATCTGGAGCCCAACGACAGCTGCCACTAAATGTGTCACTAAATGCTCGCTCTCTACACTAGAGCCGTGTGGCAAGAAAAGTTTCTAAGTGCAGAACCTTTTCTTCTGGACATTTTTTATAAATTCTGTGTTAAGGGGCTGTTTGACCAACCATTTAAACAGTTCTCATGAGCAGATACCACAATTGTGATTATGCGTCAGATACACCTATATGTTTATAAAGCTTGTATGCATCCATATCAACATGATCAACTAAAAACAATTTTAATGTTAAGAAGTATTACTTTTACAAGAGGAAGAAGAAAATAAAAAATGTATCATTTTTATTTAAAAAAAATTAAATTCTTAAAAGACACAAGGTTAAATAACTCCAAATTTTAAAACCAAAGTACGCTTTTGTCCCATATACAGTATACTAACATTTACAACTGTATATTGCACACAAAATTATATTAAATATTAGAACATGTCATTAGCCAATTAGCCCTCATATAATCATCACAATGTAGTATGAAGATGATTCTACATACTACAATGTGATGATTATATGAGGCCCATTTGCCTAATGAAATAATATAATATTTGTCATCTTTTTGTATGTGATATAGGTTACAAATGTTGGTATACAGTATACTGTATAGGTATCTGGGACAAAATAATATTTTGGTTTTACAATTTGAAGTTATTTCTCCTCATGTCTTTTAAGAATGTGATTTTATTTTGTAATAAAGATGATACATTTATTTATATTCCTGTTATTTTTGGTGAATTTATTTTTGATATTGCATGTGCTGACATGGTTGACAACCTCAAGGAGTTAATAGGGTATCTGATGTGCCTATTTGGAGGTGGTCAATGCAACAATCAATAATGGGAACCAATAAATCATCAGTTTAGGATATATCTTTTGGACTTTCTTTATGATGCTTTTATAAATGATTTATTATTTTACTACTCTGTTTCCCCGAAAATAAGACCTAGCGTGATTGTCAGTGATGGCTGCAATATAAGCCCTACCCCCCAAATAAGCCCTACCCTGAAAATAAGACCTACAAGGACTATAACTAGGGCTTATTTGGGGGTAGGGCTTATATTGCAGCCATCACCGACAATCACGCTAGGTCTTATTTTCGGGGAAACAGGGTAGTAGTGCTACTGAACTCCAACAAAAAACTGGATATGTGAAAAATGTTTTGTTTTGTTCTTCCTACATAGTACAGCATATTACAATCTGGATATATATAAATATATGGATGCTAATGCTAACAGAACATCTAAATTAACACTTAAAATGGTATAAAAATAGTCATATTTGCAAAAAGCAAGAGAAAATACAGGAAAATCAGACATAATGCAAAAAGTCAATACAAGAAGAAAAAAAACACAAAAAAACCCAATACAGTACACTGAGGAAAGTTTAGTGTCAAGCTTTAATCCGTTATAGAGATTACATCTGGTTTTATCAGAAAACATTTCGGGAACAAATACATTTTAAATAGATTGAAGTGCAACCTATAAAAATCTCATATAAGCTTTCACGGCAGTGTAATTTAAGTTGTTTTCAATTTTGTTAAATATGCAGTTGGCTCATACATAATATTTGGTGACTGTGCAATGAAAGTCCTTTTTAAGTCATATTGTCCTTGTTCATAGTCACATAGGGTAACGTTGGTATCTCATTTGCACCCCTGCATTGTCTTCCTCTCACATGTGCCCCTGGTGGAAACTACAATTGGCTGTGCCAACACACATTATTAGGTACAGTTAGCGATTGTCACTATCGGTAAACTAGTCTACTGCCATGGATGCATACAGGAGGTGGCTCAAAAGGCAGGAAATGTAACAAAACTGTTATAAGCTGATTGCCTTTCCAAGCTGAAAGAAAACATAAAGTTGCCAATTTGGATGCTAAAGAAAGAAAAGGTGACTAGATACTGATTGTCCAATAAGCTGAGGAAAAAAAAACATAAAAAAGGTGACTACTAGATAAGTCACTGGTCTGTCCTGTGATTCTATTCTTCACAAGAAAAAGTGTAAAAAATATGCCATTAACCACTTCAGCCCCGGAAGAATTTACGCCCTTCCTGACCAGTGCGTTTTTTGTGATTCGGCACTGCGTCGCTTTAACTGACAATTGCGTGGTCGTGTTAAGTGGATCCAAAACAAAATTGACGTCCTTTTTTCCCCACAAATAGAGCTTTCTTTTGGTGGTATTTGATCACCTCTGCGGTTTTTATTTTCTGCACTATAAACAAAAAAATAGCGACAATTTTGAAAAAAACGCATTATTTTTTACTTTTTGCTATAATAAATATCCCCAAAAAATATTTAAAAAAAAAAAATTTTCCTCAGTTTAGGCCGATACGTATTCTTCTACATATTTTTGGTAAAAAAAATAAAAAAAATCAATAACCGTTTATTGATTGGTTTGCGCAAAAGTTATAGCGTTTACAAAATAGGGGATAGTTTTATGGCATTTTTATTATTATTTTTTTTTTACTAGTAATGGCAGCGATCAGCGATTTTTATCGTGACTGTGACACTATGGTGGACACATCGGACATTTTTTACACATTTTTGGGACCATTGTCATTTATACAGCAATCGGTGCTATACAAATCCACTGATTCCTGTGTAAATGACACTGACAGTGAACAACTAGTGGGCTAGGGAGGGGTTAAGTGTGTCCTAGGGATGTGTTACTAACTGTGGGGGGGGCGTGGCTACATGTGACATCTCACTGATCTCTGCTTCCAATCACAGGGAGCAGAGATCAGTGCCACTGTTACTAGGCAGAACAGGGAGATGCTTGTTTACATTAGCATCTCCCTGTTCGTCCTCTCCATGAGGCGATTGCGGGTATCCCTGCGGCGATCGAGTCCGCGGGACCCGCGACCTGACTCACGGAGCTCCTGGCCAGTGTGCGTGCGTGCAGCCGACAGCGCGCATGCAATGGCATGGCGGCAAATACAAAGGGAGGTACGGGTATGCCTATTTGCCCAGCCGTGCCATTCTGTGCCAGTCGGGAACTGGTTAAAACATAAAGCTTCCAGGGTCACTGCCTGCGGAAACCAGTAAAAGTTATGTTCCTAGGAAGAAAGCAATAGAAACCAGAATAAACACCTACCTTTGTAAGGGAGGTTCCTCTTTAATGTGCAGTTCCTTTCTGGTTGTGCATTCTTCTTTGACCTATCCCTTTGTCATATAAAGTTGGTGAGATTTTTCAATATTGTTTATTGCATGCAGGTAAACACCACAGCATCCCCTCCTAATTTGTATTCAGTGGGATTATTGTTATGCCATGCCATTCCATTTGTAAAGAAATGGCTGTGTTTGGGCCTAAAATGTACAGTATATTCCAGCATAGAATGTTTCATAAGATATTCAAAGAAAAGTTCAGTAAAGTCTAAAAAGCCACTGTGATGCCTCATTATGGATTTACAAAGGCATTTATGTTAGGAAAAATGAGCAGTGAATGCCATGTGCCTCTTGGAGGCAAGAAGCACCTCCAAAACCTGGGGGAACAATTGCCTAGCCAGCTCGAGACAAGAGAGTGTGGTGGTTTGGAGATGGCAGCTCAGATAGTGGAGTGGTTGGTAGGTTTAATGGATGCACCCCCTAAAATGTTTGGCCTCTAAATTCAGTAAGACTTGTTTATTACTAACTGACATCACAGGGCGGTAATGTGTTTTCGGAGCATGCACAGAGCTGAGCTGTTGATTGCTAGATGGTGGAAAGGACTGGAGAGGAGCCGGAAGAGGAGAGCCCTGTAACAGCATCACATTTATGGATTATGAGTTTTTTTTTATCATCTCCCATGTGAGTGTGTTTTATCTTTATTCTTAGTAATAAATAAGTCTTACTGCACTTAGAGGCCAAAAACAGAAAAGGGGGGTATCTGGCCCACTAGCAGAAATCTAAGTATGCCCAGGTGCTTGACTTAGTGGCTGCCGCTGGTTGAAGAGTTAGAAAGAACCCTGTATGTGCATTAATGAGAAGAGCACCTTCTAAGTGTAGCATAAAAGTACTGGCTTTATTAAACAACAAAGTGTCAACTCAAAACAGTAAGAAGGAAAAATGCTCATCTAGGTAACACCACTGTGGTGAGCCGGTTTGGTCCTGCTGGTCCCACTGTGATGGATTTGGAGCCAAACCCTTGAGTGTGTTGGTGGGTCCAAGCACTTCCTGGTAGGTCTGGGTCCTGGCGGAATTGATGTCAGCACTGAAGGAGGAAGCGATGGGCATGGTACATGTTCAGAGCATGTATGCTTCTTCATCAGGCCAAGGGAGTGGCCATCCCTCCATATCAGGAAATTAGTTCCATATTTTCTTTATCCTTCTTTTGTTCTTCCTTTTTTCATCTTCATTGCTCTTATGCCTTGTGAAGCATAGGTCTATTTGTGTTTTACTAGTGTACTATTTATCTTATCAATAATTTGCATATACTTCTAGTAATATTTATTTACGGTATTTATGCAGAACCCTTATGGTCTTTACAATAATGTTTGAATCTTGAAATTTACCTGTAATTATCCTTAGTATCGTACAAGATGCAGCAATGAAAACCAGCAAAGAAGAAGAAATGCAAGAAAGCAAAGAGGCTATACAAATAGCTGAACAAAGAAGGAAGGCAAAAGGCAATGGAGGAAAGGGAAGAAAGCTCCAAACCGGCATTGTGTAGCACAATTTATTAAGTAAAATACCATATAAAAAAATTGAACTCACAAGCGGGTGAGGGGGTGAGAGAGGATGACATTCCACAGTGGATTGTAATGAGCTGGGAGCTGTGTGGTAGTCCTTGGTGGAAAAAAAATCCTGCTGTGGTGGGGAGCAAGATGAACCTGGAGTCTGTGCAGGAAGATCGGTGTCAGGCTGCCCTGTGTGGCCGTGATGGTATATCCAGAAATTGGATGTCCGCCCAAAGACAATGTGTCCAGCTGGAGTAGTGAGAGGAGCTGTCAGTTCAACCGCTGTGTGAGCCAGTCGGGACACATTTTGGAAGCTTAACCACGCCTCCTTCACCAGCTGCAAGAAAGCAAAGTGGCTATCTGATGAGGCTATACAAGTAGCGGAACAAAGAACGAAGACAAAAGACAACGGAGAAAGGGGAAAATATACCCAACTGAATGCAGACTTCCAGAGGATAACAAGAAGAGACAAAAAGACCTTCTTAAACAATCAATGCAAATAATTAGAGGAAAACAACGGAATGGGAAAGACAAGAGAGCTTTAAAGAAAATTGAAGTTATCAAGGGAAAGTTTTGTGCAAAGATGGGCATGATAATAGACAAAAATGGCAAGGACCTGGCAGAAGAGATAAAGAAGCGATGGCAAGAATACACAGAAGAACTATGCAAGAAAGATCTGAATGTCCCATATAACCTTGATGATGCAGTCACTGACATTGAACCAGATTACCTGGGGAGTGAAGTCAAGTGGGCCATAGAAAGCATTGCTAATAACAAAGCTAGCAGAAGTGATGGTATTCCTGCTGAGTTTTTTAAACATACTGGACAAAGCCAACTCTGCACAAACTTGATTAAATGGCTGGACATCACTGAACAACATCCTGCCCAGGGCTCGAGACCTGCAGGAACACATGGGTACGGCATTCCTGTGTTTTTTTCCACAGCAGGAACACCATTCCTGTTAGCAGCAGGGCCAGACTGGCTTACCGGGTTACAGTGAAATTAATTGGTAGGCCACCTGCCCTGGAGATGCTTTGCGCTGTGACTGCAGCGGCACCCAGGGCTGATCCTGGGAGGCTCAGGTGCAGCGTCTTCCCCTCCCTCCCTCCTCCTCCGGTGTACCTCTCACACTGCAATGTTCAGCGGCCAGCCACTGTAACAAATTCCCGTCTCTTAGACCAGCTCCTGTGATAGACAGAACACTGATTAATTTTCCCGTCATTGGATCAGTGTTCCGTCTATCATAGTTACATAGTAGGTGAGGTTGAAAAAAGACACAAGTTCATCAAGTCCAACCTATGTGTGTGATAATATTTCAGTATTACATTGTATATCTCTGTATGTGATGGTCGTTCAGGTGCTTATCTAATAGTTTTTTGAAACTATCGATGCCCCCCATTGAGACCACCGCCTTTGGAAGGGAATTCCACATCCTTGCCGCTCTTACAGTAAAGAAGCCTCTACGGAGTTTAAGGTTAAACCTCTTTTCTTCTAATTTTAATGAGTGGCCACGTGTCTTGTTAAACTCCCTTCCGCGAAAAAGTTCTATCCCTATTGTGGGGTCACCAGTACAGTATTTATAAATTGAAATTGTATCTCCTCTCAAGCATTTCTTCTCCAGAGAGAATAAGTTCAGTGCTCGCAACCTTTCCTCATAACTAATATCTTCCAGACCCTTTATTAGCTTAGTTGCCCTTCTTTGTACTCGCTCCATTTCCAGTACATCCTTCCTGAGGCCTGGTGCCCAGAACTGGACAGCATACTCCAGCTGCGGCCGGACCAGTCTTGTAGAGTGGGAGAATTATCGTTTTATGTCTGGAGTTAATCCCCTTTTTAATGCATGCCAATATTCTGTTTGCTTTGTTAGCAGCAGCTTGGCATTGCATGCCTATCATCTATTAGGACCCCCAGGTCCTTTTCCATCCTAGATTCCCCCAGAGGTTCTCCCCCTCAGTGTATAGATTACATTCATATTTTTGCCACCCAAATGCATTATTTTACATTTTTCTACATTAAACCTCATTTGCCATGTAGTTGCCCACCCCATTTATTTGTTCAGATCTTTTCCAAGGTTTCCACATCCTGCGGAGAAGTTCTTGCCCTGCTTAGCTTAGTTTTGTCTGCAAATACAGAGTTTGAACAATTTACCCTAGCCTACAGGTCATTTATGAACAAAATAAATAGGATTGGTCCCAGCACAGAACCCTGGGGGACCCACCTCTGACCTTTCTGAGTATTCAACATTTATTACCACCCTCTGAACTCGCCCTTGTAGATAGTTGTCAATCTGTGTACTCACCCTATGGTCCATGCCAACAGACCTTATTTTGTACAGTAAACGTTTATAGGGAACTGTGTCAAATGCTTTTGCAAAATCCAGATACACCACGTCTCTGGGCCTTCCTTTATCTAGATGGCAACTCACCTCCTAATAGAAGGTTAATAGATTGGTTTGGCAAGAACGATTCGTCATGAATCCATGCTGATTACTGCTAATGATACAGTTCTCAATGCTAAAATCTTGTATATAGTCCCTTATCATCCCCTCCAAGAGCTTGCATACTATTGATGTTAGGCTAACTAGTCTGTAATTCCCGGGGATGCATTTTGGGCCCTTTTTAAATATTGGTGCTACACTGGCTTTTCTCCAATCACCTGGTACTATTCCAGTCAGTAAAAATTAGGAACAATGGTCTGGCAATTACTTGACTGAGTTCCCTAAGTACCCTCGGATGCAAGCCATCTGGTCCCTGGGATTTATTAATGTTAAGTTTCCCAAGTCTAATTTTAATTCTGTCCTCTGTTAACCATGGAGGTGCTTCCTGTGATATGTCATAAGGATAAACACTGCAGTTTTGGTTACTGAAGCCCCTCGATTCCCTCGTGAAGACTGAGTAGAAGAGTAAATTCAATACCTTCGCCATCTCCCCATCCTTTGTAACCAGATGTTCTTCCTCATTCTTTATGGGGCCAATATGGTCTGTCCTCCCTTTTTTACTGCTTACATACTTACAGAATTTCTTGGGATTTTTTTTGCTCTCCTCCGCTATGTGTCTTTCATAGCCACCCTAATTCCCCCCTTGACATTTCTTGTTGCATTAAAATAAATAATTAAAAAAAATTTTTTTTAAAGCGCCCCTATCCCTGCGAGCTTGCGCAGCAAAGAAAACACATATGGAACTCCCACCCGCATATATAAACGGTGTTCAAATCACACATGTGAGGTATCGCCACAATCGTCAGAGCAAGAGCAATAATTCTAGCTCTAGACCTCCTCTGTAACTGTAACCTCGTAACCGTAAAAAAAATTTAAAGCGTCGCCTATGGAGATTTTTAGGTACAGTAGTTTGTCGCCATTCCATGAGTGCGTGGAATTATAAAGCGTGACATGTTTGGTATCTATTTACTCTGCATTACATCATCTTTCACATTATACAAAAAAATTGGGCTAACTTTACTGTTTGTTTTTTTTTAAATTCATGAAAATGTCCCTTTTCCCAAAAAGTTGCGTTTAAAACACCGCTGCACAAATACCGTGTGATATAAAATATTGCAACAATCGCCATTTTATTCTCTAGATTCTCTGCTAAAAAATATATATATAATGTTTGGGGGCTCTAAGTAATTTTCTAGCAAAAAATACGGATTTTAACTTGTAAACACCAAATGTCAAAAATAGGCTTAGTCATGAAAGGGATAAAGTATGAATGCTGATGATGATTCCTCAACCTTATATTTTTTAAAGGCCTTCTCCTTTGCTTTTATATGCATTTTTACATTGGAGTTAAGCCATCCAGGACTTTTGTTCGCTCTTTTAAATTTATTACCCAATGGGATGCATTGGCTAATGCCCTTTAATATGCTCTTAAAGCAAACCCATCTCTCCACAGTGTTCTTTGTTCCTAAGGTTTTATCCCAATTCATGCCTTCTAACAAGCTTCGTAGTTTAGGGAAGTTGGCTCTTTTGTAATTCAGTGTCTTTGTATTCCCCTTATGTTTCCTATTTGTGTGATTTATACTGAAGCCAATTGACCTGTGATCGCTGTTTCCTAAATTGCCTCGTATTTCCACATCCGTGATCAGGTCTGTATTGTTGGTAATCAGTAGATCCAGTAGCGCTTTATTTCTAGTTGGTGTGTCTACCATCTGAACCATGAAATTGTCTGCAAGACATTTAGGAACTGGCGAGCCTTAGACGAATGCGTGGTTCCCTCTGCCCAGTCTATGTCTGGATAAATTAAATCCCCCATTATGACATACTTAACACTTCCCATCCTTGCTGCTAATCCAACTTGTGATAGGAGATCCATCTCCCCCTCCTCTCTCAGGTTAGGGGGCAGAGGGAAGGAGCCTCCGCCGGTCTAGGAGGTGGGATTTCGTTACAGTGGCCGGCCACCAAACATTGCAGACCCAAGCTCCATGACAAAGCGGGAAATCCATGCTGTGCATAATCCAGGCACAGGTGAGTCTGCATTTGATTGGCACAGCAAGGCTGTATTTGATGGGCACAGTGAGGCTGCAATGATAGGCACAGGTAAGTCTGCATTTGATGGGCACAGTGAGGCTGCAATGATGGGCACAGGGAGGCTGCGTTGATGAGCACAGTGAGTCTGCATTGATGATGGGCACAGTGAGGCTGCATTGATGATGGGCACAGTGAGGTTGCATTGATGATGGGCACAGTGAGGTTGCATTGATGATGGGCACAGTGAGGCTGCATTGATGATGGGCACAGTGAGGCTGCATTGATGATGGACACAGTGAGTCTGCATTGATGGGCACAGCGAGGCTGAATTGATGCGCACAATGAGTCTGCATTGATGGGCACAGTGAGGGGAATTTTGGGTAAGTTCCCACACTTTTTTCCCTAGGACTTGACCCCTGATCCTGCCCTGATCAACTAGGGAATGAGCAAGACAAATGCATTCTAACAGCTGATCTCCGGCCCATTCTTTCACTATCTGGCAGCAATATTCTTTTTCCTCTGTCACTAGCAAAGTAAAGTGTATAACTTCCTCAGGATGCATTTTGGAACAAAATGACAACAGAGCTAAGATGGATTTCCTGTGCAGCCACTTCTGGTCAGGACTGGCCTTGGTGTTATGTCAGGAACAGGTGTGACCAGAAGCATGTGGACTTCCACAGAGAATATCAGGCACAAGTAAAGTGTAAAATATACATTTATTTAAGAATAAGTGAATAACATAAATGTAAACACACCTTTAATATACCAAAACTTTGTAAATCAAACCAGAAAGAAACTAACCAAATAAGTAGTGATACACAATGAACAACTGCCTAAACCAAGTATATACAGAAAACAGAATATGTGAAGCGTAGTCGTAACAGAGCCAGGGTCATACACGGGAGATCGGGCAGAGGGAGCTGGGAGCAAGACAAGACAGGGAGAGAGTAACAGGAGATGGAACAAGCAAGCAGGAAGAGATCAGGCTGCAGGGTCGGGGTCAGGGTCCAAGATCAGAATACAGGAATACTGGAACGCAGGTCAGGGGCACGTGGAGACAAAACACCAAGGCAAAAAGGTAGAGCATAGGCAGGGCTTAAATACACATCCTGCCACAACAGAGAACACACAGATCATGGTAGTAGCAGATAAGGATAGTTTTCACCCCCCTGCCTCCTCCTCTTATACATCTCACCTCCAGCTTACCAATCTATTTGACCTCTATATTAATATAAATATTTAATTGATAAAAACAGCATGGGAATTCCCCACAGGGGAATCCCGAACCAAAATTTAAAAAAAAAATGACGTGGGGGTCCCCCTAAATTCCATACCAGGCCCTTCATGTCTGGTATGGATATTAAGGGGAATCCCGGACAAAATTTTAAAAAAAAATGGCGTGGGATCCCCCTCAAAATCTATACCGGACCCTTCAGGTCTGGTATGGATTTTAAGGGGAACTCCGTGTCAAAATTAAAAAAGAAATGGCATGGGGTCTCCCCAAAAATCCATACCAGACCCTTATTCGAGCACGCAACCTGGCAGGCCGCAGGAAAAGAGGGGGGGACAAGAGAGCGTCCCCCCTCCTGGACCGTACCAGGCCACATGCCCTCAACATTGGGAGGGTGCTTTGGGGTAGCCCCCTCAAAACACCTTGTCCCCGTGTTGATGGGGACAAGGGCCTCATCCCCACAACCCTTGCCCGGTGGTTGTGGGGGTCTGCGGGAGGGGGGCTTATCGGAATCTGGAAGCCGCCTTTAACAAGGGGACCCCCAGATCTCGGCCCTCCCCCCTGTATGAAATGGTAAGGGGGTACAAAAGTACCCCTACCATTTCACAAAATAAGTGTCAAAAATGTTAAAAATGACAAAAGACAGTTTTTGACAATTCCTTTATTCAAATGCTTCTTCTTTCTTCTTTCTTCTATCTTCTGTCTTCTTTCTTCTATCTTCCTTCGGTTTCTTCCTCCATCTTCTTCTTCTTCTGGTTCTTCTGGTTCTTCATCCGGTGTTCTGGTCCGGCATCTTCCTCCGCGGCGTCGGCGTCTTCTTCCCTTCGTCTCCTCGGCCCCTCCGCACCCAGCATGGTGGGAGGCTCCCGCTGTGTGACGCTTCTCCTCTTCTTGAATAGAGGAGAAGATTTGGATGCCGCACACCGGATGTAGTCAAAAAACTTCACTTTATTGAAAAGATGGGATCATCAAAATAACAAGACTGTCATGCAGAAAGTACAGGTAAGCTGACGCGTTTCGCACTCAGGACTGAGTGCTTACTCATAGCTGTGTCCTGAGTGCGAAACGCGTCAGATTACCTGTACTTTCTGCATGACAGTCTTGTTATTTTGATGATCCCATCTTTTCAATAAAGTGAAGTTTTTTGACTACATCCGGTGTGCGGCATCCAAATCTTCTCCTCCATTCAAGCCTGCTTTGCCTAGCATTCAGCCAGCACCTGGAACTCTTCTGCTCTGAAACTTCTACTTACACCTGGGTCAGTGTCAGCCTGAGCGGTGGAAACACTTTCTTTGCTTGTCTGCATCTAAGGATACATGCTTCTCCTCTTCTGACGGTTCTTAAATAACGGAGGGTGGGGCCACCCAGTGACCCCGCCCCCCTCTAAGGCACGGTGACTTCCCTGTCCGCCACCTCTGACGTCACAGGGAATGCCACAGGGAAGTCGCCGCCAAGTCCCTGTGCATCAGAGTCCGGTCCCCTGCGTCCGTTATTTAAGAACCGTTAGAAGAGGAGAAGCGTCACACAGCAGGAGCCTCCCACCATGCTGGATGCGGAGCGGCCTGAGAAGACGAAGGGAAGAAGACGCTGGCGCTGCGGAGGAAGATGCCGGACGAGAACAACGGAGGAAGAACCAGAAGAACCAGAAGAAGAAGAAGATGGAGGAAGAAACTGAAGGAAGATAGAAAATAGAAGAAAGAAGATAGAAGAAAGAAGAAGCATTTAAATAAAGGAATTGTCAAAAACTGTCTCTTGTCATTTTTAACATTTTTGACACTTTTTTTGTGAAATGGTAGGGGAACTTTTGTACCCCCTTACCATTTCACACAGGGGGGAGGACCGGGATCTGGGGGTCCCCTTGTTAAAGAGGGCTTCCAGATTCCGATAAGCCCCCCGCCCGCAGACCCCCACAACCACCGGGCAAGGGTTGTGGGGATGAGGACCTTGTCCCCATCAACATGGGGACAAGGTGTTTTGAGGGGGATACCCCAAAGCACCCTCCCAATGTTGAGGGCATGTGGCCTGATACAGTTCAGGAGGGGGGGCGCTCTCTCGTCCCCCCTCTTTTCCTGCGGCCTGCCAGGTTGCGTGCTCGGATAAGGATCTGGTATGGATTTTTGGGGAGACCCCACGCCATTTTAAAAAAAAATTTATCCATACCAGACCTGAAGGGCCTGGTATGGAATTTAGGGGGACCCCCCCACGTCATTTTTTTTTCAAATTTTGGTTCGGGGTTCCCCTGTGGGGAATCCCATGCCGTTTTTATCAATGAACTTTTAGGTGTAATGTCGGACCGGCAATTCATTTATAGCCGCGAGTAGTTTTAAATTACTTTTTTTCCTTTGAAATGTCATTTTGCTGTCAGACTGTTCTAAACACAGGAAACATGTGCCCCTTTACAGGCATACTATAGACACCCCCCAGGTACGAAATTTAAAGGAATATTACACTTTTATTGTTTCACTTTAAGCATTATTAAAATCATTGCTCCTGAAAAAACGGCCCTTTTTAAAACTTTTTTTTGCATTGATCCACATCCCCTGGGGCAGGACCCAGGTCCCCAAACACTTTTTATGACAATAACTTGCATATAAGCCTTTAAAATTAGCACTTTTGATTTCTCCCATAGACTTTTAAAGGGTGTTCCACGGCTTTGAAATTTTCCGCGAACACCCCAAATTGTTCGCTGTTCAGCCAACTGGCGAACAGCCGATGTTCGAGTCGAACATGAGTTTGACTCAAACTCGAAGCTCATCCCTACTCACCACATAGGACAGGACAGATACCACACTCCCCAGCCTACACAAACACAGAACTGGTTCCAGGATGGAGTATCTCCCTAAGCATGCTGGGGTTTTTTTACAGAGGTCTTAATGAGCCCACTTACTTCAGCTGGGCTCATTAACTCTTCCCTCTTACATATTTTCCATCCTGGATGCAACCAGGTGATTTTACCTGCCTGCTGTCACAATATATGTATATTATATATATTAACTTTCTCCTGCACATTAGTCCCCTCACCCCCATCCTCCCACTGTATGTGGCCTATATATTAACCCCTTCATCTCCTCCTCCTATATGCTTGGTATTTACCAAGGTCCCCCTCAATCCCAATTCTTGTCTTCATTTTCATAAACCTGTGGCAAAAAATGAGGTCCCTTTAGAAAGGATGTCTACTTTCCAAAAATGAGTAATTTTGGGGGTGGTTGTACTGTCTTGTCATTTTAACAGAACGTAAAGAAAAACAGTTTTTTCATTTTTTTTTTTTTTCATTATATAGTAAAAAATATAAAACCCAGTAGTCATTAAATACCACCAGAAGAAAAGTCTATCTGTCTGAAAAAAATGTATATAAACTTCATTTGGGTATGGTGTTTGCATGATGGTGTAATGATCAGTCAAATGATCATAGCAGTGAAGACTTAAAAATGGCCTGATAATGAAGTGGTATTACACCATGGTAAGAAAACTGATCCACACAAATTTGCTTTTGGCCTGAATTGTCCTCAATTACAAAATGTGGGTGAAGGTTTATTGATATTCACTCACATTTAGCTATGGTTAAAATGCATTAAAGCATCAATTTATTAGAGACAAATAAGCAATTCACTTTGCAAAAGAACTTGCACCAGAGCTTAGTAAATATGATGAAGCTTCACTTTGCTAAGAATACTCAATCATGTTCAAAGAAAATAAAACAAATAGCATTTTTGCTTGTCCACAATTGGATTATAGAAGTAGTAGAACTTCATCGGATTCACTAAGCTCTGTGGCAATTTCTCTTGCAAAGTGCAACTTCCCTTGCAAAGTTAACAGTCTTTTTGCCTTTAGTAAATTGTCCCCAATACCAGTGCTAAAAAAAAACAATTAGGAAATTATAGGTATGTCCAGGCAGTGTAGTCAAAATCATAGAGCTGGGTTGAGACAAGAAAACAAAGCAAAGGGTGCCAGTGATTTTCAGCATTCCGTTCAGATTTTACCAAATGGCACAGTAGCTATTATAGTTACATATTCCTAATTCACCTCTAGTATGATGCAAAACTGCGAAAATAAAACTACAATGGCTAATCTGTTTATCTGACAGGTCAGCTACAGATATATGTCATCAGCATGTTGATCTCATTTCTCACATATGCTTCTGGAGGATGAATCTGATTGTAATTGAATGCAGTAGTCATGTCCCAACCATGTATAAAACCAACATTGATATCTTTAAAGATAATTTCCATAATGAAATAGTGAACATATGCATGGAAATCACTCATTGATTCATAATCTTCTGCCATCTCACTTGTATTCTCCGTCTTGATGATAACTTTTGTTTCTGGGCTTCTCAGAAGCAGGCGCTCTATGGCACGTCGGATATTGTACAGCCTCCTGATGTAGTGATGCACAGGGAATAATCTGAAATGTACCCCAATGTTGACAATAATCACAGTGAATGGGTTTCCTCCTATTAAGTCAATTTCACGTGGGGTGGTTCGCTCCTCTTTGAGGGTTGTGAATACAAGATGAATAAATGGCCTTGCATGACGTTTCCAAAGAACAAGGATATTTCTTTCAGTATCAATGCCTAAATGCTTTTGTGACCAGTGTTCTTCGTGGACATCGAGAAATTTTATGTCTAAAAAGACAAAAACAAATGTTCTTATACTGTGAATCTTTTGGTAGGCTTTGAAAACCTAAGTTATACAACAAGGTCCAAAAAGCATGTAAACAATGAGATAACATAGAAGCAGAGATAGAAGAACATCTTAAAATCCGCCAGTTCGCCTGATTTAACATATGGTGATCCATATACTCATAGATTAAAAATGGCAAGGTAAAATCATAGAAATTTTTTTTTCTATTCAGGCTGGGTTCACACCTATGCGAATTGGATGCGGATTTATCTCGACATCTCGTTTATCTCGACCAATAGCCATGCATTTTTATAGTGGAAGATGATTGTCGGTAACAATATTCAAGCTGTAACATGTAATATGTGTTTTATTTTTAATTTTTATTGGTAGATATAAATTTTGTATTTTTTATATATAACTGTATCTTTGTGATCACTGGAGGGATATTTAAAGTCCTATTATCTACTCTGTGTTGTTATATATTCTAAACAAAGATGATACCCTCACTGGCACATACACCTAGTTTTAATCTCCCACACATCTAACAAATTATTTTTGAAAATGACTTTTAAGTATTTATACATACTTACGCAGTAAAGCAGTAAATGCACCTTAAAACAAGCCTTCACGGACCTCTGTTGCCGCAGGCAATGTGGAACAGTTCATCCTCAAAGTTTACAGCAGAGCACTTAACTAATTTTCACTGCAGCTCAGCCACTTCTTTCCAGAACACCTTCTCTGTGTTTACATTAGAGAATAGATGACTGGAAGGCTGCCAATTCACTGTTGGAAGTGGTGAATTGGAATCTAGAAGCCTCCTGCCCCCATACCATATGAATGTGCTTATCCACAAAAACAAAACATAAATAGTAACTAAAACACATTTTTCCCAAGTCCTTTATTAAAAAATAAAAATCTTTGAAAAATGACCCATGATATAAATCCATCATCAGTCATGTTGTCCAGAGATGCAGATCCTTGTTAATCATGATAAATGAGGCCCACCTACTTTGCCAAAAGAAAAAAAAACACCAACCACTGACACAATCCTCTCCTGGCGACTGTTCACTATGAATAAGAGCTCCTCGTCCCACAGTGGAATGTAAACTAAGGGTCTCCCGGGTGACTTCATTGACTATGAAAATTTTTTTTTTTTTTTACATTTTTTGTTTTATTGTGTGAGGTCCCTCTTAACATCCATACCAGACCCTCATCAAGGATAAGGATCTAGTATGTAATTTTGTGGTTTAGAAAAGGTTAGAGTATCTCCTAGAGGGGGCGACATCCACCGGTAGCTCCTTGAAAGGGAGGTGTGGTGGATCTTTAAGCTCCACACAAGAATTCCCACTGGCATGAACCATAAGTGTGATGTGAATCTTTTTCTTAAGTAGTATTAACATTAACAGTTGTCATTTAAGGTTCAGTCTATATGATAGTTATTTTGAGTTGTGTAGTGTTTTTCATATATTCTCATACATTTTTGACATATTCTTTGTAAAAATTTTATTATATCTTTTCATGTGACAACACTGAAGAAAATACACTTTGCTACAATGTAAATTAGTAAGTGTACAGCTTGTATAACAGTGTAAATTTGCTGTCCCCTCAAAATACCTCAACACACAGCCATTAATGTCTAAACTGCTGGCAACAAAAGTGAGTACACCCCTAAGTGAAATATGGGCCCAATTAGCCATTTTCTCTCCCCAGTGTCATGTGACTCGTTAGTGTTACAAGGTCTCAGGTGTGAATGGGGAGCAGGTGTGTTAAATTTGGTGTTATCGCTCTCACTCTCTCATACTGGTCACTGGAAGTTCAACATGGCATCTCATGGCAAAGAATTCTCTGTGGATCTGAAAAAAAGCATTGTTGCTCTACATAAAGATGGTCTAGGGTATAAGAAGATTGCCAAGACCCTGAAACTGAGCTGCAGCATGGTGGCCAAGACCATGGAGAGGTTTAACAGGACAGGTTCCACTCAGAACAGGCCTTGCCATGGTCGACCAAAGAAGTTGCGTGCACGTGCTCAGCGTCATATCCAGAAGTTGTCTTTGGGAAATAGATGTATGAGTGCTGCTAGCATTGCTGCAGAGGTCGAAGGGGTGGGGGAGGGGGTCAGCCTGTCAGTGCTCTGACCATTTTCTGCACACTGCATCAAATAGGTCTGCATGGCTATCATCCCAGAAGGAAGCCTCTTCTAAAGATGATGCACAAGAAGGCCGGAACACAGCACGGATCTTGTCACAGGATGTGGGAACGTCATCTCGACTTTCTGATACCATGCTTTTCATTTTTATACTACATGTGAGTTGATCTTACGTTGTCTATTAAATTGATTTTTAAAAAACGACTGCACCCAGAGGCGCCTCTCCACTTGTGCTTGCCTTGCTAAAGAAGCTGTGGGTAAAGTTGATGGACTGGCCTAGCATGTCTTCAGACCTAAAACCTATTGGGCATCTGTGGGGCATCCTCAAACAGTAGGTGGAGGAGTGCAAGGTCTCTAACATACACCAGCTCCGTGATGTCGCCATGGAGGAGTGGAAGAGGACTCCAGTGGCAACCTGTGAAGCTCTGGTGAACTGTGAAGCTCTGGTGCCCAAGAGGGTTAAGGCAGAGCTGGAAAATAATGGTGGCAACACAAAATATTGACACTTTGGGCCCAATTTGGACATTTTCACTTAGGTGTGTGCTCACTTTTGTTGCCAGCGGTTTAGATATTAACCACTTCAAAACCAGGCACTTAGACACCTTCCTGCCCAAGCCAATTTTCACCTTTCAGCGCTGTCACAATTTGAATGACAATTGCACGGTCATGCTACACTGTACCCAAACAAATTTTTTATCATTTTGTTCCCACAAATAGAGCTTTCTTTTGGTGGTATTTGATCACCTCTGGGATTTTTATTTTTTGCGCAACAAATAAAAAAAGACTGAAAATTTTGAAAAAAAACATGTTTTTCTTTGTTTCTGTTAAAAATGTTTGTAAATAAGTAAGTTTTCTCCCTGAATGATGGGCACTGATAAGGTGGCACTGATGGGCACCGATGAGGTGGCACTGATGAGGTGGCACTGACGGGCACTGATGAGGGGCACTGATAGGAGGCACTGATGGGCACTGATAGGTGGCACTGGTATGCAGCACTGATGGGCACTTTTAGGCGGCACTGTTGGGCACTTGTAGGGGGCACTGATGGGTACTTATGGGTGGCACTGATGGTTACTTATGGGTGGCACTGATAGGTGGCACAGATGGGCACTAATGGGCACTGACAGGTGGCACTGATGGGTTGCACTGATGTCACTGATGGGTGGCACTGATGATACTGATGGGTGGCATTGCTGGGCATCACTGATGTGTTAGTACATGCTGGTACCAATCAGTGCAAATTTGTGGGCACTGATTGGCACAGATTGGGCATTCATTTGAACATGTGGATGCCCATGGGGTACATACCGGGCCATCCACATGTTGCCCCCTTCCCTGGTGGTCCTAGTGGCATCCCTGGTGGTCCAGTGTGGTCATCTGAGGGGGGGGCTGAGCTGATAAACAATCAGCGCAGACCCCCCTGTCAGGAGAGCCGCCGATCAGCTCTCCTCTACTCGCGTCTGTCAGACCCGAGTGAGGAAAAGCCGATCAATGGCTCTTCCTATTTACATCGTGATCAGCCGTGATTGGACATGGCTGATCACGTGGTAAAGAGCCTCTGCTGGAGGCTCTTTACCGGAATCGGTGGAGCTGTATGTCAGACTGACACACAGCTCCACTGATCGCCGCGATGCGCGCCCCCACGGGCGCGCGGCGGCTGTTATCCTGAAGGACGTCATATGACGCCCAGTCAGGATAACTGAACCACCGCCCGGTCGTCATTTTGCTATAGGCCGGGCAGAAGTGGTTAATGGCTGTTTGTTGAGTTATTTTGAAGGGACAGCAAATTTACACTATTAAGCTGTACACTCACTACTTTACATTGTAGCAAAGTGTAATTTCTTCAGTGTTGTCACACAAAAAGATATAATAAAATATTTACAAAAATGTGAGGGGTGTACTCACTTTTGTGAGATACTGTATATGATTATTTTCACTATTGGATATATTAGCATAATATCTGTCTTTTGCTTTGGTGTCTTTAATTTTCCTTTATTTTTATCTTTTGTATATTATTGTGTTTATATATATTTTTGATTTGGTTTATTTTTCCTGATGTTATAAATGCCCAGTACATAGTGTCTCTTTGTAGTGGTGGTTTCTTTTCAGACAGTCTTGCAATTTTAAATCAGTTTAAATTAGCATGATTGGTTTATTGCTTGCTCAGTGGGTGGGTTGCGCTACACACTATAAATAGTTTGCATCTCAGTTTGAGTTTTGTGCTGTGACCATGGCGGTTTTCCGAAACGCGTCAGTTCCTTGTACTCTTTTAACCTGTACTAATACATTTTTCATTTGGATTTGGTGTTGCCAGCTTTCTTACTGAATTTTGCTGATTGAATGTTGTCTGGAGGACATCGAAGCCAGATCAGCCGTTAGTGGACTCTATCCTATAGCTCAGGAGGTTCCCCTGCTCAGAGCACTGCATCTTTGTCTGTTTGATAAGGGTCTAGTATGTATTTCTAGAAGGAAACCCATGCAGTTGTGAATTGTCCCCATTAACAATTATACCAGATTCTCATCTAGGATAAGGGTGTGGTAAAAATGAAGAATGGCCACTTGATTTACAAACAGAATGAATCAGCCAGGAGAGAAGTGATCACAGACCCTCTGTTCTTAGCTGCAAAAGGATCTTAGACAGCTGTGGAAGGAGAAAAAACAGTACACTGGTCTTCCTGGTGAATGGCAGAGTGAATGGCTGTGCTGGGGAAGGGGCATATCAGCAGAAATCTGATCATTGGAGGAGAGCAGGATGAGTTTTCAGCACAGCTAGAAAACAGACCACGCTGTGCTCTCATGCCTAGTGTGGTCAGTTTTTAATAGGAAAGCAGCAAGACTGGCAAGAACACCAGGGATTTCCCAAAAAGGAAGTAATACAAAGAGAACAGGATACTTTTTCATACAAGTACATGATACAACAGGCACATATGAGGAATATGAAATGTTGGGATGACATATTCTTTAAACTCAAAACCAAAAATGTAAAATATTGCAGCTTACCAATCATTAAAAGTGGTGGCTGCATTAGTTTTCTTTTTTACATTTTTCCCCTTTTCTCACTTGGTGATCTGGCTATTAACACACCTTCTGTATTACGGTGCTCTCACTCTGGATGAACACAGCATAGACACCTTTGGTCAGCACCGTTGTCAGTCTGGGGGGAGGGGAGTGCTAGTTGCACTAGCAGATTTAGATACACTAAAAAATTGAAGCCAAATGCCAGCTTTCAGTCCAACACTTTTTTAGGCAGTTACAGAAAGTGGTTTTGTTCCTTTTGGAATAAAGGTTTTATATAAATAAACAAAAGTTGATTATTGTAAGCACCCCTATCAGTGGCAAATGGTTTGTCTCAACCCTCTAACTGCTACATTTGCAGGAGAGATTGTCCTGTTAAAAAAAAAAAAAACTTACGGGCCAGATCACCAGGTGAGTATTGGTAAGCTGCATTATAATTAAAGTGATATTTAGAAAAAAAATCCTGCCTCTAATAACAAACATTATAAAAATATATAAATCTTGCGAGCTACTCTAGAGCTACTCTGCCTTTTGGCTAAGATCAAGTGTAGTATCAACTATAGCCTTTAGGGGTGTCTCTGCTTCACAGCTATGATGTTGAGAACCACCTGTATCTATCCAAGCCATTTGGTCCTTGTGAGGTACCCTCTGCTCGGCCTTGTAGGATCATTGATTCAATTCAGCTTCACCTACTTGCTGCTTTTGGGCAAAAGGCTTAGCCCCCACAAGGAACGAGATTGCGGTCTTCCCTCCTTCCCCCCTCTCTGCATTACTACGTCCGGGCAGTAGATGCTAGAGCCTTTTTAAAGGCTATGAAAAGAGCGAAGACGTTGAGGAACCAGAAGGAAGCCATCTAAGAACACCTGAAGCGACATCCAACACCTCAACGATGGGGAAGAGCGACAAGAAGACCAGCAAGGCAAAGAAGAACCCTGTTCCAGCCAATTACTCCGAAGGGCCAGAGAATGCCGCTGCCTCAACCCCCACCTCTACCCCAGCCGGCGCCAGCCAACCAAGACCAGCCAAGCCAGACCTGCCTGCAGACAGGCTCCCAACCCTGGAGCCTTGGATGAAGCAGACAGTCCTGCTGCAGCTGAAGGGGGTGGACGGAAGAGTCCCCGACATGACCCCGGAGATCTTCAGAAAGAAGATGATCTTGGAGCAGGGGTTCAGCACAGCGGAGACGCTTTCCATGCAGACCTTCACAAAAGGTATTTTCTTCATAACTTTTGTGTCTCTTCAGGTCTGCAGAAGATACTGGGAGATGGTGAAGACCAGTGGCCCTGAATCCCCTTACCATAAGTTCATTGCGAACTGTCCCATAACACGGGACGAAAAGCGGGTGACGGTGGCCATGAGGAACCCCCATACCCAAGGAAAGGACATACCCACCTACCTCCAGAGGTTTTGCACCATGGTAAAAATCCTCGATGTCAACGGCTTCTGCATAGCTAAGTGGTCTGTGCTTTGCAAACCTAGGAAAGACCCTGCAGCCATGCTTCTTTCTGGGATCATCCGCAGAAATCCTTTTCTAACCTGGCATACCCCACAACTGTAACAGATGTGGCCATCCGGGACACATAGGTAAGGATTGTACAGAGCTTGCTTGCAAGTTCCGTAGGGTTGCAGGCCACGAGACCAAGGACTGTCCGAGGTCCAAAGCCAACCTTTGCGGATTGAGACTTCAGACACTGCCCCTAGAGGACCCGGACTTACGCCGGAGCCCCGATCCAGGGTAGAAGAAAAAAGCATTGTAAAACTAGTTGTAAAACTACCTCACCATCTAACTTTATATGAACCCCTCTTACTTTCTGCATCCCTGAAGAAGGATTAGACTATATACCAAAATGCGTTGGGTGTGAGGAGTTTTTTTTCAAGCATATATTGTGTATGGTGATAGAAACGCACTGTTTAGATATATCAATGTTTCGTTATAACCTTTTAATGTTTTTGTTTCATAAATAAAATGTATTTACTATTATAATATCCTGTATACTCTGCTACACTTTTTATATATATATGATGTAATTAAGTGCCTAAAAAGTCCACTTAGGGGAACCCCTTTTTTCTTCTATCTCAAATATTGGATGTGGCACATATCTCTAACATAGGTTAGCCATTCATCTTTTCCTTTTCCCGATCCAGGGTAAGCCATCCTCCAGTACTGGGAGGAAGCCGCCAGAAAACAAGCCAAAGAAGCCAAAGGAGCCTCGAAAGGCCACAGGTAAATCCACTCCTGCCCCCCCTGCCCCTGCCCCACCCCCTGCCTTCAGCACACCCCCACCCACCCCCTCTGTGCCGGAGGAGACCCTCCCCACCCCTCCCCCTCGCCCCGAACCTGTCCTCCCTGGAGGACTTCCCCGCCCTCCCACCTCCCACCACCCCCACCAATGGCTCAACAGGAAGCCAGAAACGGAAGTCAGAGAGCCCAACAGCAGAGGAACCCGCTACCTTCACCAAACGACTCAACAAGGTCCAGCGCGACAGCGATGGACCAGAGCCAGTAGTGGAGGAACTTGAGTCTGCGGCAGAGGAGGAAGAGGAGGAGATCATGGCCGACACCGTGGCTAAGTCCACCCTCAACCTCAACCAGATGATAGATGATGTCCTGGTGGAGCTGGCCCTAATCCAGAACACAGGACAGGCAGCTGAGGCAATGGAAGAGTCAACCCCCCCTCTGGGGAGGTAAGTCTGGCCCCTTGCTGACTAGACCTCATACCCTTTTTCATTATGGCTGAGATCTCCATCTTTTTTATTAATGTGAGGAGTATCAAGGATACATCTAGAAGGCAAGTGGTGCTGACCTTTCTTTCTACTCAGCAGAGTGATGTCTACATGCTCCAGGAGTGCGCCCTTCCTCCCTTGAGGGGGTACATTCATTTGACCTCCCAGTGGACCCTTGGTCCCTCCTACTGGTCCGGGGGTGGTGATTGTAAGTCTGCAGGGGTAGCCATTCTTGTCAGGGGTGGGCACTTTACGGTTGACTCTATCCATGAGTTAGGCTCATCAACGTGTACGCCCCCCAGATAAAAATGCGCAACTGGAACTTTTCCAGACCCTGAGGACCCAACTCGTCACCACCAGAACAGTAGTGATCGTCGGTGATTTTAACTGTCCGATCGAGGAAGATGGGCGCAGCTCCAGCATGTACGCAAAACTTGATGCTACTTCTAGGCTGCTCAAGGGGATGATCTCAGAGGCCTCCTTGCAGGACGCTGTGGAATCCATAGGGAAAGGTACTGTGAACTTCGTGGTGCCGACCTGACCTTGAATTTGTGAAAGTTAAGCTGCGCAGCTTCTTTCAGGCAAGGGGATGCCAGTAAGTGTGTGCCAGGAAGAGGGAACTCAGGAGACTGCAACGTCAGTTGCAGTCCCTGCAGGACCTTCATCACTGCGGCTGGGACATTAGGCAGGACCTGGAGGACACTAAGAAGAGCCTGAAAGGACACTTCGAGGAAGAATCCAGGCACGTTGTCTTCTGTTCCAAGGTAGAGAATCTTGAGAAAGGTGAGAAGTGTAATTCTTTCTTTTTCAGGAAACTTCACTCAGGACACACACCCTTGTCACACCCCAAAAGGGGAAGGAGGCTGTGATGCAAGTGGTCAGCGACTACTACACCAACCTCTACTCCCCGAAAGAAACAGACACACAGGTGGCCGACAGGTTCCTGTCAGGTATCTCTAACCAAATTGATCCTGCAGGTTCATCAGCCGTCAACGCCCCCTTGGTGTTGGAGGAGCTGCACTCTGCCGCTAAATCCTTTAGGCGAGGCAGGATCCCGGGCTGCGATGGTCTCCCAGTTGAGCTCTATGTAGCACTGTGGGATCTCGTGAGCCCGGACCTGCTCGAGCTGTACGAGGAGATAGTGGTGGAGGGCAGAATGCCTCCGTCACTGAGGGAGGGGATGATCACGATTTTGTGTAAACGGAAGGGGGAGAGATCGGATTTGAAAAAATGGCATACGACCTCTCTTCTGAACGTGGACTACAAAATCCTTGCCAAGGTTTTAGCCAACAGGCTGAAGTCTGTCATCAGACAGATCATCCACCTGGATCAGACTAGTGACATTCCTGGTCACAGGATTGCGGACAGCCACGCGCTTGTCCGGGACACGGTCCAGTACATTCATGGTCGCCATGTGCACGCGGCCCTAGTCAGTCTTGACCAGGAGAAGGCCTTTGACTGTGTCTCCCACGAGTTTATGTGCAGAGCTCTGCGCAGGTTTGGTCTTGGGGAAATGTTTTGTTCGTATGTGAATATAATGTACAATGACATTTGTAGTTTGGTGTTGGTAAATGGCTGGAAAACTGACCCCTTTCCAATTCGGTCTGGGGTCAGACAAGGCTGTCCTCTCTCACCTTTTTGTTTGTTGTGTAGAACTCTTCGCCCAAAGCATCAGACTGAACCCAGAGATCAGAGAGATCACCGCACCAGGACCGGACAGACGGGAGGTCAAGTGCTCACTCTACATGGACGATGTGACCAGGCATGTACTGGCCATTGGGACTACAGGGAGTTTCCCGGTGGGCCGATGGCTCAGTGGGCCGATTTCAGTGACAGTGGACCGCTGCCTCCCTCCAGTCCTCTGTCCCCCCCCCCCGCAGTGCTCACCTCCTCTCCCTGGCTAGTTATGCAGCGCGCCTGAATACAGACATGATGCTCAGGAGTCAACACTTAGAAGCTCATCATACGATCTGGAAGGAGGGCGGCCTCACTTTCCTGCCTAATCTTGTTCCATTGGGGGGGGGGCGCCAAACTGATGCTATGCCCAAGGTGAAATAATGTCTAGCTTCCCCACTGATACTGCCTATAAGAGAAATAATGTAAAACGGCTAATAGCTAGTGGGGGGGGGGCTTGGGTGGCAAGCCGGCATGGGAGAGACCTGTCAAAGTGGGCCAGTCTGGGTGAAGTCCAGGGCCAAATTTTTGTCCCAGTCCAGCCCTGGATGTGACGGTGTTCTGTGCTGATCGGCGCTCCATTGACACACTCGCCCAGACCTGTGAGGACTTCGGCCAAGCTTCAGGGGCAAAGGTCAACTGCGGGAAGTCAGAGGTCATGCTCTTCGGAAAGCGGTTCCTGCCTTTTTCTGCACCCAATCCTTTCAGCATCAAAGTGGTCTTCATCAAAATTCTTGAGGTCTGGTATGGAGCTGAGGGTGCAGCCCTGAAGTCCTGGGAGGAGAGACGGGCCAAGATGAGACAAAAGTTTGGTCTTTGTAGCCTCAGAGAACTCACTATCAAAGGTAAAACACTGGTGCCCCGCAGCGAGATTCTCCCTGTGTTGCAGTACCTCGCCCAGGCCTGGCCCCACCGGGTTAACACCTGCAAGGCCATCACCAGGGCAGTGTTTCACTTCATCTGGAGCTCCAAAATGGACAGAGTGAAGCGGATGGTTATGTTCAAGGAACCCCTCAAGGGCGTGCCTGACATTGCCACTCTACTGAGGGTGTTCTTTGCCTGTAATTGCATCCACAGGACTTTGGTTGACAGAACTGTAGACTCTGATGGTAACTCCATGTCCCGTTTCTTCCTCCTGCCTCTTTGGAGGTCCCTTGGATGGGACAAATTGGACAGCTCCATCCCCTACAACTGGGACACCCCTTGGTACTACTTGGACACTTTCAAGTTCATTAAGGAGCGGGGGCTGCGTGGAATAAAGCCCGACTTGTGGAAGCCAAAAACTATCCACAAGTTGATTAGAGCATCTAACCTTGTTGAGACTGTTCCAGGCCTCCCTTCAGCCACTTGCAAAGTGGTCTGGAGGAATGTTTCTTCAAAGAGACTCACCAACAGGCACAAAGATCTGGCATAGATGGCAATCCAAGGGGGATTGCCACTCAGGACATTCATGCATGCCAGAAACCTGTGTAGATACAGGCACTGCCCTTTTTACATCATCCAGGAGGAAACTGCTTTGCATGTTTTTTTGGGAGTGCCCCAGTGGCGGAATTACCGGGGTTGCAACAGTCGCAGTTGCGACAGGGCCCGGCATTCCGCCACTGTGGGGGGGGCCCAGCGGGGTTGCTCTTCACAGCGCACTGAGGCTGAGCGTGTCTCTCATCTAACAGCAGAGAGACACCGGCATTGTTTGTTTTATTTCCCTCTCCGCGTGTCCTCTCTCTCGCACGGCATGACAGGACACACAGCTGATCTCCCCCCTCCCCTCTCCTGTGTGCTCCGCGGGCAGTCAAGTGTGAAGCTAAGGAGCTCACATTTCCCACAGAGCACAGAGAGGGGAGGGGGGAGATCAGCTGTGTGTCCTGTCATGCCGTGCGAGAGAGAGGACACACGGAGAGGGAAATAAAACAAACAATGCCGGTGTCTCTCTGCTCTTAGATGAGAGACACAGGCGTACAGCAGAGCGGACCGAAGCCGCCTCCCCCTCCTTTCTGGTTATGGAGGGGGAGGAGGAGGAGGAGGAGTCCGAGGGAGAACGCTGTTCTGAGGTCTGTAAAGTTTGTATTTAAATAGACATGTGCTGGGGGGAACACTATGGGGTGGGGGTCTGCACTGAGGGGGGTCTGCATTGATGAGGTGGGGGTCTGCACTGAGTTGGGTCTGCATTGATGAGGTGGGGGTCTGCATTGATGAGGTGGGGGTCTGCACTGAGGGGGGTCTGCATTTATGGGGTGGGGGTCTGCACTGAGGAGGGTCTGCATTGATAGAGGGAGGGGGGTCTGCACTGAGTGGGGTCTGCATTGATGGGGGGTCTGCACTGAGGGGGGGTGTGCTGATGGAGGGGGGTGGTCTGCAATGAGGGGGGGTGGTCTGCATTGTGGGGGGCCTGCAATGATGGAGGGGGGTCTGTAATGAGAGTGGGTGTGAACTGATGGAGGGGGGGTCTGCAATGAGGAAGGGGAGGTCTGCACTAATGGAGGGGGGTCTGTACTGAGGGGGGGTGTGAACTGATGGAGGGGGGTCTGCAATGAGGGAGGGGAGGTCTGCACTGATGGAGGGGGGGTCTGTACTGAGGGGGGATGTGAACTGATGGAGGGGGGGTCTGCACTGATGGAGGGGAGGTCTGCACTGATAGAGGGGGGTCTGCAATGATGGAGGGGAGGTCTGCACTGATGGAGGGGGGTCTACACTGGGGTCTATAGTGATAGATGAGGGTCTGCACTGAGGGGGATCTATACTGATAGATGGGGGTCTGCACTAAGGGGGTCTACACTGATAGATGGGAGTCTATGCTGATAGGGGGGGCTATACTGATAGATGGGGGGTCTGCAATGAGGGGGGCTATACTGATGGATGGGGTCTGTACTTAGTGAGGAGGATTTATACTGCGAGAGGGGGGTCTGTACTTAGTGGGGGGTCTATACTGAGAGGGGGGTCTGCAGTTAGTGGAGGGGGGCTATAGTTGGTGGAGGGGGGTGACACCAATTTTTTCCTCATCGGATGACACCAACCCTAGTGATGCCACTGGAGAGACACGCTCTCCGCTCAGAGCCGTGCTGTCCAGAGAAGACAGAGGACTCTGATAGAGGACTCTGATGGGCACTGATAGGGGGCACTGATAAGATTTACTGATGAGCACTGAAGGGGAGGCACTGATAGGGGACACCGATGGGAGGCACTGATAGGGGACACCGATGGGAGGCACTGATAGGGGACACTGATGGGCACTGAAGGGAGGCACTGATAGGGGGCACTGATGGGAGGCACTGGTGGGCAATATTAGGAGGCACTGATGGGGGGCACTGAGAAGGCACTAGGGGGCACTGATAGGGGGCACCGATGGGAGGCACTGATAGGATTTACTGATGAGCATTGATAGGGGGCACCGATGGGAGGCACCAATGGGATTTACTGATGAGCACTGAAGGGAGGCACTGATAGGGGGAACTAAGAAGGCACTGATAGGGGCACTGATAGGAGGCACTGAAAGGGGGCACTGATAGGCTGCACTGATAGGAGGCATTGATGGGCATTGATGAGCACTGATAGGCAGAACTCATAGGCTGCACGGATGGGCACTGAGGAACACTGATAGGCAGAACTAAGGCTGTATTGATGGGCACTGATGGGCAGTATTGAAGAGTACCGATAGGTGGCATGGATGGATGCTGCAATAATGAGCACTGATAGGTGGGTGCTGATAGGCAGATTTTATGGGCACTAATAGGCAGCATTAATGAGCACTGATAGGTAACACTTGTAGGCGGCATTGATGGGCACTGATAGGTGGCATTGATAGGCACTGATACATGGCACTGATGATTGGGGCACTGATTATCAGTGTAAACAATTTACTGACATTCTTGACAGTTAATGGCAGTCCTTTCCTCACACAGACATAGCACGGGAGGAAAGGGCTGCGGATAACCGGCAAGTCTGTTTACATGTGATCAGCTGACACCACATGGTAAAGGGCCACTGTGATTGCGCTGGATGCACGTCCCAGGGGGCATGCGGGAAGCACGGTTTTGGGAGGGTGTCCATGGATACCCTCCCAAAATTTGAAGCCTGGAGCTCAGATGGAAAGGGGGGAGGGTCCATCATTGTTTCTTGCACCGGGGCCCTGAAGGTTCTAGTTACACCTCTGGAGTGCCCCTTTGCACAGGACCTGTTGAGGGTCTTGGAACCAGAACTTAAAGACTTTGTACCGCAGACTGCAATCACACACTTTGGTGTGTTGAACGGACTCTTCTGTGGAACTCACTCACAGGAGGACATTGACAGTGCCTGGCGGGTGCTGTGTTGCTTTAAGGACACTGTATGGTGCGCCAGAAAGCGCCTCATCCACCAGCAGGAGAGGATGTCCATCGAGGACTGTCGCAGACTGGTCCACAGTCTACTCAGAGACTATTACTTGATGGACTTTAAGGAAGAAGAGGAGGTCTGAAGATTTCCTCTCCCCCCTGTATCCTTTGGCAGTTCAATAAAGCTTCGGGCCTGTGAACTCTTTTTTCCTCCCCTTCCCCACCTCCCCCCCCCATCACACCCGTTGCCAGTTGAATGCAATTTTGACAGTATGACTTGACATTTTGTGACATGTTTTTGAAATAATGCTTTCAGGGTAATGCGGCGTCATGCATGATGTGATGTTTCGGGGTACCATTACTCTGCGCAACATATCAGGGATCATACCGCAGAATGAATGTAATTATTCGTATGCTTGGAACTGTATTGTTATGTAGTGTATTTTATGCGCTGCGTCGCAGTACAGAGTGGAATGTACCCTGTTGAAGTATTTGTTTTTTTGTATATTTTCTTGAAAAATAAAGTATACATTTCAACCAAAAAAACAAATTGAAGCCAAATGCCAGCTTTCAGTCCAACACTTTTTTAGGCAGTTACAAAAGTGGTTTTGTTTCCTTTGGAATAAAGGTTTTATATAAATAAACAAAAGTTGATTATTGTAAGCACCCCTGTCAGTGGCAAATGGTTTATCTCAACCCTCTAACTGCTACATTTGCAGGACAGATTGTCCTGTTAAAAAAAAAAAAAAAAAACTTACGGGCCAGATCACCAGGTGAGAGAGTATCTGTGAGAAAAATCCACAGGGTCTCACGTTTAGAGTCAAATATATTTTTATTGTATTTAACAGAGTAAAAACAATAGTACAAAAGTAATGATCTGATGTTCTGTACATTTCAACAATACAATATTGGATTCTTATCAAATACAAATCTGTATATCCCTTAGTGTGGCATGCGAGCGTACTCGCCTATCCATCCAAAGGCACGGAGAACTATAGTGTATTGCATAACAGATCTATAGAGAATGGGGGATTAGACATCTGAGTAACGGTCATTCAAATATAGGGTAAGAAGAAGGGGGGAAAAGAGGAAAGAGAGACATAAAGGAAGTGAAGGGGGAAGAGGGGGATAGGAAAAATGGGGGGGGAGGGGAGGTTAGGGAAGGTTGAGCAGGCCCCTACACAACAGGTTGGGGAGGTAAGGCCCAGGATAAACTCTGGGTTAGCTATGAGGTGTCAGCATCGCCTTCAGGGAAGCAGAGGTAGAATATTCTATCCAGATAAGCCAGAGGGCTTTAAATTTGTCAAAGGTGTCATTGTCTAAGGCTATCATTTCCTCCATGCGCATGATATCGTTGACCGCTGAGACCCAGACGGATAGAGGTGGGGTGGTAGTGGTCTTCCAGAAAAGAGGAATAAGTTGTCTGGCAGCTGATAAAAAGAAGCGCAGCAAGGTACGTTTTTGGGAGGCTATGGAGCCCGGGAGCATTGATAATAGCGCTATCTCTGGGGATGGTGTCGTTGGTCGATCATATAGAGTGCTGTATATGGTGAAAACCTGAGACCAGAGGGGCTGTATGGCTGTGCAATCCCACCATATATGGAGGTAATTTCCTTCAACAGAACCGCATCTCCAGCAAGATGAAGGTACGGACGTGAAGATTAGGGATGAGCTTCCAGTTCGAGTCGAACTCAAGTTCGACTCGAACATTGGCTGTTCGCAAGTTCGCCGAACAGCGAACAATTTGGGGTGTTTGCGGCAAATTCGAATGCCGCAGAACACCCTTTAAAAGTCTATGGGAGAAATCAAAAGTGCTAATTTTAAAGGCTTAGATGCAAGTTATTGTCATAAAAAGTGTTTGGTGACCCGGGTCCTGCCCCAGGGGACATGGATCAATGCAAAAAAAAGTTTTAAAAACGGCCGTTTTTTCAGGAGCAGTGATTTTAATAATGCTTAAAGTCAAACAATAAAAGTGTAATATCCTAATATCCCTTTAAATTTCGTACCTGGGGGGTGTCTATGGTATGCCTGTAAAGGGGCGCATGTTTCCCGTGTTTAGAACAGTCTGACAGCAAAATGACATTTCGAAGGAAAAAAACCCATTTAAAACTACCCGCGGCTATTGCATTGCCGACAATACACATAGAAGTTCATTGATAAAAACGGCATGGGAATTCCCCACAGGGAAACCCTGAACCAAAATTTAAAAAAAAAATGACGTGGGAGTCCCCCTAAATTCCATACCAGGCCCTTCAGGTCTGGTATGGATTTTAAGGGGAACCCCGCGCCAAAAAAAAAAAAAACAGCGTGGGGTCCCCCCAAAAATCCATACCAGACTCTTATCCGAGAACGCAACCTGGGAGGCCACAGGAAAAGAGGGGGGGACGAGAGTGCGCCCCCCCTCCTGAACCGTACCAGGCCACATGCCCTCAACATTGGGAGGGTGCTTTGGGGTAGCCCCCCAAAACACCTTGTCCCCATGTTGATGAGGACAAGGGCCTCATCCCCACAACCCTGGCCGGTGGTTGTGGGGGTCTGTGGGCGGGGGGCTTATCGGAATCTGGAAGCCCCCTTTAACAAGGGGACCCCCAGATCCCGGCCCCCCCTGTGTGAAATGGTAAGGGGGTACTTACCCCTACCATTTCACTAAAAAACTGTCAAAAATGTTAAAAATGACAAGAGACAGTTTTTGACAATTCCTTTATTTAAATGCTTCTTCTTTCTTCTATCTTCCTTCATCTTCTTCTGGTTCTTCTGGCTCTTCTGGTTCTTCCTCCAGCGTTCTCGTCCAGCATCTCCTCCGCGGCGTCTTTTATCTTCTTCTCCTCGGGCCGCTCCGCACCCATGGCATGGGGGGAGGCTCCCGCTCTTCTCTTCATCTTCTTCTTCATCCTCTTCTCTTCTTCCTTCTTCTCTTCTTCTCTTCTTCATTTTCTTCTCCGGGCCGCTCCGCATCCATGTTGGCATGGAGGGAGGCTCCCGCTGTGTGACGGCGTCTCCTCGTCTGACGGTTCTTAAATGACAGGGGGCGGGGCCACCCGGTGACCCCGCCCCCTCTGACACACGGGACATGACGGGACTTCCCTGTGGCATTCCCCGTGACGTCACAGGGAAGTCCCGTCAAGTCACCGTGCGTCAGAGAGGGCGGGGTCACCGGGTGGCCCCGCCCCCCGTTATTTAAGAACCGTCAAACGAGGAGACGCCGTCACACAGCGGGAGCCTCCCTCCATGCCAGCATGGGTGCGGAGCGGCCTGGAGAAGAAAATGAAGAAGAGAAGAAGAGAAGAAGGAAGAAGAGAAGAGGATGAAGAAGAAGATGAAGAGAAGAGCGGGAGCCCCCCCCCCATGCCATGGGTGCGGAGCGGCCCGAGGAGAAGAAGATAGAAGACGCCGCGGAGGAGATGCTGGACGAGAACGCCGGAGGAAGAACCCGAAGAGCCAGAAGAACCAGAAGAAGAAGAAGATGAAGGAAGATAGAAGAAAGAAGAAGCATTTAAATAAAGGAATAGTCAAAAACTGTCTCTTGTCATTTTTAACATTTTTGACAGTTTTTTAGTGAAATGGTAGGGGTAAGTACCACCTTACCATTTCACACGGGGGGGGCCGGGATCTGGGGGTCCCCTTGTTAAAGGGGGCTTCCAGATTCCGATAAGCCCCCCACCCGCAGACCCCCACAACCACCGGCCAGGGTTGTGGGGATGAGGCCCTTGTCCTCATCAACATGGGGACAAGGTGTTTTGAGGGGCTACCCCAAAGCACCCTCCCAATGTTGAGGGCATGTGGCCTGGTACGGTTCAGGAGGGGGGGGGCCGCACTCTCGTCCCCCCCTCTTTTCCTGCGGCCTGCCAGGTTGCGATAAGGGTCTGGTATGGATTTTTGGGGGGACCCCACGCCGTTTTTTTTTTTTTTTTTGGCACGGGGTTCCCCTTAAAATCCATACCAGACCTGAAGGGTCTGGTATGGAATTTAGGGGGAACCCCACGTCCTTTTTTTTTTTAAATTTTGGCTGGGGTTCACCTTAATATCCATACCAGACCTGAAGGGCCTGGTATGGAATTTAGGGGGACTCCCATGTCATTTTTTTTTTTTAATTTTGGTTCGGGGTTTCCCTGTGGGAATGCCATTTTTATCAATGAACTTCTATGTGTATTGTCAGCAATGCAATAGCCACGGGTAGTTTTAAATGGGTTTTTTCCTTCGAAATGTCATTTTGCTGTCAGACTGTTCTAAACACGGGACACATGCGCCCCTTTACAGGCATACTATAGACACCCCCCAGCTACGAAATTTAAAGGGATATTACACTTTTATTGTTTGACTTTAAGCAACAAGCGGGTGAAGATCTTGGCGGACAAGATGGGTGAACTAGAGATACTGTTGTACAAGGAGTATTTGGATTTTGTGGGAATTTCAGAGACCTGGTTCAACAGCTCTCATGATTGGCTGGCAAAAATTCAAGGGTATACCCTATACCGCAAGGACAGAGAGGGTAAAAAAGGGGGAGGGGTATGCCTATATATCAAGAATAATGTACAAGTGAATGTGAGAGATGACATCACTGAGGGGGCTAGGGAGGAGGTGGAATCTTTATGGGTAGAGCTCCAAAGGGATGAAGCTAAGGGGAAAATAATACTGGGAGTATGCTATAGGCCCCCTAACCTGAGGGAGGAAGTGGAGACGGATCTCCTATCACAAATTGGATTAGCAGCAAGGATGGGAAGTGTTATCATAATGGGGGATTTTAATTATCCAGACATAGACTGGGCGGAGGGAACCGCGCATTCATTTAAGGCTCGCCAGTTCCTTAGTGTCTTGCAGGACAATTTTATGGGTCAGATGGTAGACGCACCAACTAGAAATAAAACATTACTAGATCTACTGATTACCAACAATACAGACCTGATAACAGATGTGGAAATACGGGGCAATTTAGGTAACAGCGATCACAGGTCAATTCGTTTCAGTATAAATCACACAAATAGGAGACATGAAGGGAACACAAAGACACTGAATTTCAAAAGAGCCAATTTCCCTAAACTACAAACCTTGCTAAAAGGCATAAATTGGGATAAAATATTAGGAACAAAGAATACGGAGGAGAGATGGGTTTGCTTTAAGAGCATATTAAATAAGGGCATTAGCCAATGTATCCCATTGGGTAATAAATTTAAAAGAGTGAACAAACATCCTGGATGGCTTAACTCCAATGTAAAAATGCATATAAAAGCAAAGGAGAAGGCCTTCAAAAAATACAAGGTTGAGGGATCATCCACAGCATTCAGAATTTATAAAGAATGCAATAAGAAATGTAAGGGTGCAATTAGGTTGGCTAAGATAGAACATGAAAGACACATAGCGGAGGAGAGCAAAAAAAATCCCAAGCAATGGCATGCAATGCCAAGCTGCTGCTAATAAAGCAAACAGAATATTGGCATGCATTAAAAGGGGGATCAACTGCAGAGATAAAACGATAATTCTCCCGCTCTACAAGACTCTGGTCCGCCCGCACCTGGAGTATGCTGTCCAGTTCTGGGCACCAGTCCTCAGGAGGGACGTACTGGAAATGGAGCGAGTACAAAGAAGGGCAACAAAGCTAATAAAGGGTCTGGAGGATCTTAGTTATGAGGAAAGGTTGCGAGCACTGAACTTATTCTCTCTGGAGAAGAGACGCTTGAGAGGGGATATGATTTCAATTTACAAATACTGTACTGGTGACCCCACAATAGGGATAAAACTTTTTCGCAGAAGAGAGTTTAATAAGACTCGTGGCCACTCATTACAATTAGAAGAAAAGCGGTTTAACCTTAAACTACGTAGAGGGTTCTTTACTGTAAGAGCGGCAAGGATGTGGAATTCCCTTCCACAGGCGGTGGTCTCAGCGGGGAGCATTGATAGCTTTGACCGCATTGACCGCAATATACATGGATATGTAATGTAATACTGACACATAATCACACACATAGGTTGGACTTGATGGACTTGTGTCTTTTTTCAACCTCACCTACTATGTAACTATGTAATTATTAAAATCACTGCTCCTGAAAAAACGGCCGTTTTTAAAACTTTTTTTTGCATTGATCCATGTCCCCTGGGGCAGGACCCGGGTCCCCAAACACTTCTTATGACAATAACTTGCATTTAAGACTTTAAAATTAGCACTTTTGATTATTCATGTTCGTGTCCCATAGACTATAACGGTGTTCGCATGTTCGAGCGAACTTTTTCCTGTTCGCATGTTCTGGTGCGAACCGAACAGGGGGGTGTTCGGCTCATCCCTAGTGAAGATTTTATTAAGAGATTGAGGATCCCTGTACCACCTAGATAGGAGTTTAAAATTCTTCTCCTGGGTATAACATGAGATTTGGGTCTCACGTTTAGATAGATCTCTCACAATATTGGATCCTCTCCATGATGGCTTAAAGCACTCGATGCCCCAAAATTTAAGACCAGAGGGGTCTTGATTGTATTTCAATTTAAAATGTAAAGAAACATTGTGGTCTTTGAAACCAATCTTTATGTTATAGATATTTTCCAATATTGAGAGAAATCTATCTAAATGTGAGACCCAGTGGATTTTTCTCACAGTTAATCTCTCACCGAGAGGCCTCAATATAGAATTGGGTAATAATTGTTTCATTAGCGATGCGGAAACAATGTATATCATTATTACTTCTTCTTATTATTTTTAAATATAATTTTATCTAATTTAATTTTTAATATTTTAATATTTCTAATTTGGTCATGGTTTATATTTGGTTCCTGAATACCAGTTCTCTAAGCTCTTTGTTATAGAACTTAAGCTAGCTGTAGCAATGTAGGTTATAATCATATAATATAAAGATATTTTAATAAGCTATAGCCCAATATGCATCTTTATGAGATTTGTATCTATAGTAGCAGCAATGGGTCGCAGCTTTGCGGGTTTGATGAACCTATTCGTTTGAACTATTTCTAACGAGATGGCTATCAGTATAATAGGATTAATTTGACTAAAAGTATCAAGATTAGAAGGGTCGTTGTTGATATATACTATATGGTAAATTGCGACTCACATAAGCTACATGATTATATACCTTATGAACCAACATTCCATGATGATTTTATCGTTGCAATGAATTTGTCTAGTCCATTATGTTATATATTTATATATATATATATATATATATATATAACATAATGGACTAGACAAATTCATTGCAACGATAAAATCATCATGGAATATGAAATATGCATGATATATATATATATATATATATATATATATATATATGCATATTTTTACACTATATTTAATTTTATATTATACATATTTTTATAATTTTTAGTTGCCTACCAGGTATAAATATGGAATTTAGGTATTCCGATTCGTATTAATTGATATTTGCAACAATTAATTTTAAATCAGTATTTTTCTGTTATCATTATTATGATTTTAATTACCTGGATGCAATCTGCATAGTATCTCATGATTTCTAATTAGATGTTATTTATGTTATCTTTTCCGAATTGCCACTGTAAAATGGTGATTATGTTGCTAAAGCAGGTTATGCGATAGAAACGTGAAAACATATACAGACAATGTGCAAACATGTGGAGGTGTGTTTTGCGGTTATGCATATAAACTGACTTTGTGACTGTAATACTGGAGCGAGTTGTGCTGCTTGTCTAGCGAGAGTGGACATCTGTCCCATATGCAGCATTAGTTTCAGTGCAGTGTTCGAGCGGCGGGAGGAGTCAGTTTCATTCTAATCAGATGGAAAGTTTGTGTGCCCGCTCTGTTTAAATGGTGTCGGCTTACTGTGGAGATCACACACTTTGACAAAGTCGGAAGTGACGAAACGCGTCAGTGGCGTGCTCTCCACGATACCTGGAAGTGATGTTTGCGGGTCAATGTCAGCTGAGAAACCAGAAAGTAACCAAGCGCGGCGGCTATCGTTGACGCAGGGGTTTCCTACTTGCTGGCAGTCGGCGGCAATGCTACTGTGTGCATTTATGCTTCTTATGTCATTTTATCTTGTACGTTTATTCTGTAAGGGGGTCGCTATAATGGTTTAATAAAACGGTTTAAATGGGATTACGCTATGTGAATTTTAATTTTTTCACATGACCCTGGTATATTGGAACTGCTCCTACCCTACATACCACAGATAAGCAGTGGATGTCCTTGAGGAGTTTTGGATGCTTGAGTTTACCAATTTTCTGGTGAGTTTATCCCCAAAGGGGAGAGTCTCTATTTACGTGGTGACAAGCTTGGGGTTTGGTGCATGGATTAATGAACTTTTTTTCACCTTAAGAAAATTAGCGTCTTTCTCACTTGAAACCACTTCAATGGACTGTTTAATTCATTCATTTATTATATTAATTTGTTTGCACAAGAAATTGTATATAAATGTCATAAGAAATTTATATTGACATAAGCGCTGCTATGATGTTTTAAAATTGAATTTTTTTAAATTTTTTATTTTCATCATTTGTTTTACATATTTGCTTTATTTTTAGTAGCTGCTGTTTAGGATTTAAAGACTATAAGCTGTAATATAGACACCTAAACTGACAGGCCGGGCAAGGAGAGCATTAATCAGAGAAGCAGCCAAGAGGCACATGGAAACTCTGGAGGAGCTGCAGAGATCCACAGCTCAGGTGGGAGAATCTGTCCACAGGACAACTATTAGCAAATCTGCCCTTTATGGAAGAGTGGCAAGAAGAAAGCCATTGTTGAAAGAAATCCATAAGATGTCCTGTTTGCACTTTGCGAGAAACCATGTGGGGGACACAGCAAACATGTGGAAGAAGGTGCTCTGATCAGATGAGACCAAAATTGAACTTTTTGGCCTAAAAGAAAAATGCTATGTGTGGTGGAAAACTAACTCTGCACATCACCCTGAACACACCATCCCCACCATGAAACATGGTGGTGGCAGCATCATGTTGTGGGGATGCTTTTCTTAAGCAGGGACAGGGAAGCTGGTCAGAGTTGATGGGAAGATGGATGGAGCCAAATATCGGGCATTCTTAGAAGAAAACCTGTTAGTCTGTAAAAGACTTGAGACTGGGGTGGAGGTTCACCTTCCAGCAGGACAACGACCCTAAACATACAGCCAGAGCTACAATGGAATGGTTTAGATCAAAGCATATTTATGTGTTAAAATGGCCCAGTCAAAGTCCAGACCTAAATCCAATTGAGAATCTGTGGCAAGACTTCAAAATTGCTATTCAGAGATGCTCTCCATCCAATCTGATAGAGCTTGGGCTATTTTCCAAAGAAGAATGGGTAAAAATTTCACTCTCTAGATGTGCAAAGCAGGTAGAGACATCCCCAAAACGACTTACAGCTGTAATTGCTGCGGAAGGTGGTTCTACAAAGTATTGACCCAGGGTGGCTGAATACAAACACATTTCACATATTTATTTGTAAAACATTTTGAAAACCATTTTCCTTCCACTTCACAATTATGTGTCACTTTGTGTTGGTCTATCACACAAAATCCCAATAAAATACATTTACGTTTTTGGTTGTAACATGACAACATTTGGAAAATTTCAAGGGGTGTGAATACTTTTTCAAGGCACTGTACATGTGCAGTGTTTTTTTTCCCCAGAGAATAGGTGCAGGAACTCCCCCCCTTCTAAGTCACTTTGGGGGTTATTTACTAAAGAAAAATCCACTTTGCACTGCAAGT
The DNA here is from genome assembly GCF_042186555.1 of Aquarana catesbeiana. Taxonomy (NCBI): domain Eukaryota; kingdom Metazoa; phylum Chordata; class Amphibia; order Anura; family Ranidae; genus Aquarana; species Aquarana catesbeiana. The sequence continues at coordinate 530,191,684 of NC_133328.1, read as the reverse complement.
GCACTTGGAAGTAAAGTCGCTGTAGATCCGAGGGGGACATGCAAGGAAAATAAAAAACAGCATTTTAGCTTGCACATGATTGGATGATAAAATCAGCAGAGCTTCCCCTCATTTCAGATCTACCCTTTAGATTTAGAGTGACTTGCAGTGCAAAGTGGATTTGCCTTTCGTAAACCCCGTTTGTGTCTCTGCCCCCTACTCACCTCTGAGCACTGACCCTTGGTTCCGCTCCACTACCTACCTCTGAGTACTGACCCTTGGTTCTGCTCCCCTACCTACCTCTGAGCACCGACCCTTGGTTTCACCCCCTACCTAGCTCCCAGTATGGCCCCTTTTAGAGAATATAGAGCCAAGTATCAATTTGTAAATAAGTCAATAAGTAAGCCAAGTAATTTGTATGGAATTTGGTAATGATAACAAAAAAAGCAATAAAATAGATCCCCTGAAGCCAGCAGTAACAGACCCCCACCAGCAACAGATCTCTCAGCAGCCAGCATCAATAGACTTTTCAGAAGCCAGCAACAGTAGATCCTCCCTAAACAGTAGATCCCTTCCAGCAACAATTGAACCCCCAGTAACAAAAGATCCTCCACCAGCAACAATAGATTGCCATACAAAAATAGATCCCCTCCAGCAACAATAGATACCCCAGCAGCCAGCATCAGTAGACCCTCCATCACACCCCAGCACCCCTTGCCATCGCATACATTTAGTATTGCCAGTGCCGGAACTGCGTTCCCCCGTGTTCCCGCTGAAAAAATGCCCTGTACATACTGTATGTGTTCATACGAAACTACGCTAATCATCTAGCGAAGCACGTTGACGTCACAGCAGTCATGTGGCGCCAGCTTACGATATGCCCCATTCAAACTGAATCGCAGGATAGGAGATGCTGGCTTTACAACCACCCAGTCTGTACATGGCTTTCAACTAACGCCGCAAGTTCTGTGTACCCAGCGGCCCCACTTTGAAAGGACAGGATTGTCCCACCGCATGAGAGCCGTTATGAAGGTACTGACATGGTAGGATTTCGATCCGTGCTGGGACCGAAAGGGACACAACCATGACAATGTACAGGGTGGTAACATATTGAAGCCATTCCTCTCCCTCCTCTTTTCCCTTGAATCACTAAGACAGTGCAATAAATAATCTGTCTGAGTGTTCAATCAAAGGACAGCCAGAAATATCCACTATTATTGTGGGCAAAATATGCACAAACACAACCTTGTAGTTGCAGTCCGCTGATCGTTACACATCCGCTGTTTTGCGATTTATTTCCTTGGATACTGTTCACATCTTTTGGACTTGAAACACTGCTACATTTATTATTTGCAGGACATTTGCCAACCAGCTGGGGTACTCCTACTATTAATATTACACTGATCGTCACGTTGAAGGATAATCTAACAGTGATTAATGATATACCAGCTGGGACTATACCATGACTATGGCAAAAACATGATAGCTATCATACTAGACTAAGATAATCCACAATTCAAGGACCTATATCCGTTTAACCCAGCGGTAGTGTCTCAACCACTAATCAGCTAGTATTGTTCACTTTGTTTTTCCCTACATTAACCAACAGGCCATTTTTTTGATTCAATGGTTTTTACCACCAATTTCTTGAGATCCCCCGGGGGCCATCCGCAGTGAAACTGTAATATATTTCCTTTTTAATACCAGAATTCGGGACTTTTTTCCCGTTTCTCTTTTTTTACATGCCCTTGTTGCATCGATGCGAGTTAATCGCATATCAATTTCACTGCGAATGGTAGGCTGCTGCCTGGACTTCCCGTGTTTTGGTTTTTGATTGTTTTTGTGTATTGTCTTGTATATGTGTTTTTTTCCTTCTTTTTTTCTGAATGTGCCCACAGAATCATCCTTCTCTGGGGAATCTCTCCTTCTTGAGAGAACCTTAAGAAGTTTGCTGTATGAAGTTTTACCAATATTAACAGTTGCATTTTAAATCTATGTAGTGTGTGCCCGAAGTGGGACCAATAAATTTTGTAATTTTATAGAACCATACCTAGATCTAGACTTTTTGTTGCAGAAGTAGCCGCTTTCTGATCCTGGTAGGAATACCAGGATTTCTTTTTATATGTATGTGTTCATAGCCTGGAGATATAGATCTTAGGCACGAAGGAGCATTCTCTTCTGTCCATTATTTACAAACTCAACTGAGAATGTGGCTAGGTATACCCTCAACGTTTATAAAATAATCAAAGTTTTATACTAGCAATACTTACTTTTCAACTTCATTTCAAAATAATTTACCAGCTGATGCATGGTTGAGTCCCCAAACATATAGAAGAACCTTCCCTTCATGCAAGCATTTAGTTGTTCAACTTCATGGTAGGTCTGCATGTTGCAAGTCTTCGGGTACCAGATATTGTTCATAACATATCCACTGGGGTATTCTAATTTCCCTCCCGTTTTGCATTTCTCTTTTGTCTCTAAACTTGAATCTGACAAAAATATAATATACATATTTGCATTAATAATATAACCATTACTTTTGCATTGCATCACAGCTAATAAATTAATTGTATAACCATTCAATTATAGAGACCATTTGCATCTGTGATCATCTCAACAAAAAGTGACTAGAACAAATCATGGATATGTTATGCACTTATTTGCAACAAGCAGATGTAATAGTTTGCAAAATTGTCAGATGATTGAATGGGAAATAGTTTTTTTTTTTTTTTTACATATGTACAATATTTGTTTTACAAACAATAATATGTGTGTAGCACCCTTGTCCCCAACAGGGGCTACAAGTAAATTTTGCTTTGCTGGTTTGTAGCTAATCTGACTGATTTGTAGTCTTATGCCGTGTACACATGGGTGGACTTTTCGGCATCAAAGGTCCGACGGTCTTTCCGACGGACTTTCGACGGACTTTTGACAGACTTCCGACAGACTTTCGAAGGAACGGACTTGCCTACACACGATCACACCAAAGTCCGACGAATTCGTGCGTGATGACGTATGACTGGACTAAAATAAGGAAGTTGATAGCCAGTAGCCAATAGCTGCCCTAGTGTCGGTTTTCGTCCGTCGGATTAGCATACAAACGAGCTGATTTTTCGACCGGACTCGAGTCCATCGGAAAGATTTGAAACATGTTTCAAATCTAAAGTCCGTCTGATTTTCGCCCCAATAAGTCCGCTGCAGGTCCGATGAAGCCCACACACGGTCGGATTGTCCAACGGATTCGTCCCGTCGGACCAGTCCGGTCAAAAAGTCTGCCCGTGTGTACACGGCATTAGTGATCATTTGGGTTTTCTGTGTTTCTGGTTTAGCTGTGTTTCCTCCCTTCTGTTATTAGGTTGAGTTACAGTGAACCTAGGTTATGAATATGCATACTTTTCTCAGCCAATCAAACTGGCCACTGAGCATGCTGGAAAATAGTATACATTTTTGGGAAGGTCGAGTGATAAGGGTCCTTTATGGGGTAAGGTGACAAGATTTTTAAAATTAAATCCGAGGACATTTTTTTTTTTTTTTTTACTGGCAAATGGTAAACTATTATATAAGCATATTTTCCTCAAATTATATATGAAGTGTATGTGGTATGTGTTTATGGAATGATTGTATGATATATACGTTATTTCTCACATTTCGTCCATGAGATAAAAAAAAGATACTTCTCAGAATTTTTTGGGATATGACTATTAAATGTTAAGAAGATAAGATAGAGAAAAAACTTTTCAATGCATATTTTGTATTTTATTCTTACCAAAGAATTTTGGTTTAACAATAACAATATAATTTAACAATTCAGAAAAGTAAAAGATTGCATGGTAACAACACAAAGGATACATTCGAGCATAAATAATCAAATAATAATAGCTAATAGCGTGATGTACAGAGTGCAGAGTTCAGGGGTGTGTCATGTACAGAGTTCAGGGGTGCATGGTGTACAGAGTTCAGGGGTGTGCGATGTACAGACTGCAGAGTTCAGGAGTGCACAACGTTACAGAGTGTAGAGTTCAGGGGTGCGCTATGTACAGAATTCAAGCATGCACAACATTAAGAGTGCAGAGTTCAAGGGTGCGCTATATACAGAGTTCAGGAATGCCCTACGTATAATAGTGCACTACGTATACAGTGCAGAGATCAAGAGTGTGCTACATACACAGTACAGAGATCAGAAATGCGCTATGTACACAGTGCAGAGATCAGGAGTGCACTGTGTACACTGTGCAGAGATTAGGAATGTGGTACATACACAATGCAGAGATCAGGAGCATGCTACGTACACACAGTGCAGAGATCAGGAATGCTCTATGTACACAGTACATAGAACAGGAGTGTGCTACGTACACAGTGCAAAGATCAGTAGTGTGCTACGTAAACAGCGCAGAGATCAGGAATGCGCTACGTACACAGTGCAGAGATCAGGAGTGCGCTACGTACACAATGCAGAGATCAGGAGTGTGCTACATACAGAGTTCAGGAGCACGCTATGTACACAGTGCAGAGTTCATGAGCACGCTATGTACACAGTGCAGGGTTCAGGAGCACGCTATGTACACAGCGCAGAGTTCAGGAGTGCACTATGTACAGAGTGTAGCATTCAAGCATGCACAACATTAAGAGTGCAGAGTTCAAGGGTGCGCTATATACAGAGTTCAGGAGTGCCCTACGTATAATAGTGCACTACGTATACAGTTCAGAGATCAAGAGTGTGCTACATACACAGTACAGAGATCAGAAATGCGCTATGTACACAGTGCAGAGATCAGGAGTGCACTATGTACACTGTGCAGAGATTAGGAATGTGGTAGGTACACAGTGCAGAGATCAGGAGCATGCTACGTACACACAGTGCAGAGATCAGAAATGCTCTATGTACACAGTACATAGAACAGGAGTGTGCTACGTACACAGTGCAAAGATCAGTAGTGTGCTACGTAAACAGCGCAGAGATCAGGAATGCGCTACGTACACAGTGCAGAGATCAGGAGTGCGCTACGTACACAATGCAGAGATCAGGAGTGTGCTACGTACACAGTGCAGAGATCAGGAGTGTGCTACATACAGAGTTCAGGAGCACGCTATGTACACAGTGCAGAGTTCAGGAGCACGCTATGTACACAGTGCAGGGTTCAGGAGCACGCTATGTACACAGCGCAGAGTTCAGGAGCGCACTATGTACAGAGTGTAGCATTCAGACATGCACTACATAGAGTGCGGAGTTGCGAATTAGCTGATTCTCTTGAAAAGATTGCATTTGGTGATGGTACTGACCACCAAACTCAATATGGGGTATAATTTATACTAACATTACAAGAGAGAGATAGTACAGAGAGAAAGTTAACATTACATTACAGGTGGCTGAGCCCATTTAGTGTAATTGCAGCCCATGTGCAATGTACAGCCTGTCACTGACATGAATAGTGGTACGCTGCTGTACCCATGAGAGGGATGGATGGAGGAAGGGATGGAGGGAGGGAGAGATGAATGGATAGAGGGAGGAAAGGATGGAGTGATGAAAGGAGGGATGGATGGATCGAAGAAGGAATGGATGGGGGGATGGAGGGATGAATGGAGAGAGGAATGGATGGAGGGATGGATGGAGGGAGGAATGAAGGGAGGGAGGGAAAGAGGAAAGGAAGGAGGGAGGGATGGAGGAATGGATGCATGGATGGAAGGAGGGATGGATGGGGGGATGGATGAATGGAGGGAGGGATAAAACACACAGATATCCTGTCCTGGTGCTGCTCTTCTAACTTTCTGTATCACACACTGTGAAAACAGCCTCTGCTCTCTCATTGCTGGCAGAAGCTGTTTCTTTAGACTCACGGGCTCACTGCAGAGCCTGAGAAATGATCCGTCTGCCTCTTGTAATCCATCCTCTATAGCAGGCTGTGTTCTCTCCACTTCTCTCCTGTTCCCCCTCCTATCGATTTGCCGGCACCTCCTCCTGATACACCTTAGCTTTAAAGTCAAATCAGGCAGGCTGAGGAAGACGGCGGGTACAATGCTTTCTCATTGGAAGCAGCAGAGAGGCTGTATATTAATCCGCCTCTGAAATCAGGCTGCCGGGTCTAACTAAAGATCATCGGCCTATGTGGCTGGAGCAGCTGTATCCCTTTACAGGAAAAAAAAAGTCCCCAGACTTCTGGCATCAATAGAGGATGTGCAGGTACAAAGAAAAAAATAGTGACATACGCAAGTAGTGGCATCTGAATTTTTGGGGTTCTATGAGGGTGCTCAAAGAATTTTTGGGGGTGCTTAAGCAAACCCAAGCACCCACCTGGTGCCGCCACTGCCGGGGACAAAACCAGGACAGACTTGGTCCAGGGACAGTGTCCTCAATTCGGGGATTGTCCCCAGAAACTGGGGATGTCTGGTCACCCTAGTATGGGGTGAATGTGTAAAGAACAGCTGCTGCTGGGTAGGACTGATGCCTGAGGCCTAGCCATGGGCTCAAGGCTCTGCAAGGGAGAGCCTGCTCACTACCTGGAGGCATGAAGGAAAGGATGGAGGCTTGAGAAGAAGTACCAGAGGTTACTCTCGCATGGACCGGGGATTCATGGAGAGCCTGGGAAAGCATCAAGGTGGAATCATTCAGAGAATTCCTGCACCTTCTTGTGAGTTCTTTTTCAGTTGCTATAGGAGACAGTTGTTGCTACAAAAGTACAGATTGCTAGTTACAGCTTAAAGGCTCTTTTTCTGTACTGCTGTCTACCTTTCTAAATGTTTGCCTAAGGAGTCTGCTGGTCTGCTAGTCTGCTGCTTTATTTGACTAAAGGTATCCTGTGCCCTACCCCACTCTCGCTGAAATGTTTTCTGTTCTGAGTAATAAACTCCTTTTTGTTCAAGCATAAAAGTGACTGACGCTTACATTTTCTTTAACTGTCTACCTTGTACATTACCCACCATGCCTAGAAACCTGAAACCTGAGGTGCAATGTCAGCCCTCCCTGTCTCTGGGGGTCACCACCCTGCCTCTGGAGGTCAGGGGGGTGCTACATATATTACAAGGCAAACACATGAAGCAGGATTCCCAGTGAGAGCTCAGCAAAACCTGTTTTCTTTCAGACACTCTGTATAATAATTTGCATAGCAATGTGTCCAGTGAGCCTACATGTACATGCATTCTGTGAAAATTAATAATTGAAAAAGAGTTTTCTCTTCTGAATGAATGTTCTCTTATTATGGGCAGTAGGTAAAGAATACTGCATTATGGCCACTAGAAGTACCTGAGAAACAGGGCATTAGCAAATTAATGTAACCAATAAATGTAAATGATTATATTTATTTGCTAACTCCCGCCAGCATTCTCTACAATTGTTATATAGTATCTCTTGTTACAAAGACATATGTGTTTCCTATGCTCCTAAGCTCCATCTAGAGACTATAATGTGGCATTTTACTACTGTTCATAATAAAAGAACATTAGTTCATAAAGAAAATAGCATAAAGATCATCTGGAAAAATGGCTATGCATTTTTTAATGAATAGACCCCTTAGCCTCTGATTGCCTCTCTGTAGATAGCCATCTGAAGGGAGGAGGAGAGAGTGGGATGAGTCACTGCTCTTGTAACTCAGTATTTAAATTTCAGCTTAAGTTACTGTGGTGCGTAAACAACTGTCTTTTTCAGCAGAGTAGATAAGGGAAGCTGAAAACATTATGCTCCACATGCTCCATAATATTCATCTGCAATATATAGCTGTCTAAAAATATATTTAAAAAAGAAAAAAAAAATATCACCATAATAAAAAAAGAAAATATATATTAAATAAAAGCACATGAAGGATATATAACAATAATATGATAGCTTTTACAGGTAAATGAAATAAGGACTTACTAAGAAGTAGTTTCCCCACCAATCAGAGTCAAACCTGCCTTTGAAATTTGCATGTGATTGGTGATAGAAAGAAAGAGTTAAAGAGAGTGTTTTTAGCACAGGTTTCTGACTACACTCCCTGTTTCTCACCCTGTGCAGTACTTATTGGAGTCTTGCTGCAGTGGATTACAGAGAAGTAAGAATAATGTAAATTTTATTGATTTTCTGATTCTAGCACAGTCACAATGTATGCTGGATAGTTTTAGCAGTTCATGATTGGTTTTAGTTAATGTCTGAAATGACTTTTGAGACACACATTCAGAGATATTTAATGCATTAGCTTATATTATAGACGGCAATTTGTTCCAGTTGTTTGGTGACCAATCGGTACTCAAAAGCAATTAATCATTAGCAAAGTTATTAAAACAATTAAGCGAATAGAAACACCCATGACATTTCAATATAATCCTATAATGCTTTCTCCCCCCCCCCCAGTGAAGAAAAACTCGCTCTAGCAATAGCCTCTGCATCCTCCTCTACAGCTGGCTGCTAGTCCTCCTCCAGATTAAATGACAGCCAGCATCATTCAACCCACTTCCTGGAAGTCCAGGCAGCTGATGACACACACCCTAGGAGAACATCATCCCACTGTGTGGATTTACAGCATTCCTGGTAAATGCAACACTCAATCCAGATGTAAAACCTGCTGCTCGCTGGCCAGAAGACTTCAAGTTTAAAATACTGCATTTAAAAAATGGTGGTGTGGGTTGTGAGGGGGGGATTTGGGGGTCAGGTAAGCTGGAGTTCTATAAACGTATTCCTCTTAAGCTCATTTATAATAGCACACTTGTTTATAATAGGACACTTGTTTGTTCTTGCTAACCTTTATGAGACTGTATTTATTAATAGTAAATATTGAGGTTGCTTTTAATTACAATGAGATTATGCAGAGGAGATACCAGACTAATTATAATAACTATAATATTCCTATTAAAAAGAGGTGAGAAGTGGGAGTTTATATGAAGCACTTGGGAGCAGATGAATGAGTTGGATATATAGAAAAATACATTTATTGGTTCATAATGTTATATAATTTCATATCTAAAATTTTCTACACATTATTTTATATTAATAATCTTTATATTTCATTCAAAATTACTATTACATAACGATTGACAGTCCAAAAAATATACATATATTTAACAAACACATGGGGTAGTTGATACACATAAACATACACACACACACACACACACACACACACACACATTGCAATTAATACCTATGTAACCTATTGACCTAATTAGATTTCTAATGATAAAGATGAGAAAAGGTGGAATATATTAGAAAAACATCCATAAAAAATTGATTGGTATAAACATATATTAAATCATAGAAGAATCTTATCAACCCATAATTAGTAATGGATATGGTAGTTGTTAGCTTGACGTGTTTCGCGGCCTATATAGTATAATATTCCTAACTCCTGTTCTATGACTATAATTGCATATCATTTATATTTACAAGTAATACAGAGAAACAAAAGCAGATTAATTAAATAATAGGCATTTTTACTAGTGCTAAATAAATGGGTAGTGATGGGCCGGACACCCCAGGTTCAGTTCACACCAGAGCTCCCGAACAGAGAAAAAGTTCAGACCCGAGCTGCAAACTCCATTAAACTCTATGAGACCCAAACATGAAAAATCAAAAGTCCCCATTTTGAAGGCTTATATGCAAGTTATTGGCCATAAAAAGGGTATGGGGGCCCCGGTACTAAATCAATGCAAAAAAATATCATTTTTAAAGGAGGAATAAAAATAAAAAAATTCCTTTAAATATAGCGTCTGCCTGTAAAGTGGACCATCTGTACCATGTATAGAAGCTGCTGTAGCAAAACTGACATATTTAAAGAAAAAAAAAAAATACATTTAAACTGATTATTGCAGCTGCAAGCCATTGCCGGGAAAACAAAAAAACCCCCAAAAAACAGCGTGGAGTCCCCCCCAAATTCGTACCAGATCCTTACCCTGAGCAGGCAGCCTGGCAGGCCAGAAAACACGCCCCCCCTCCTGAATTATACCAGGCCACATGCCCTCAACATGGGGGTTGCTTTGGGGCAGGGGGGTCTCTGCCCCCCACCTCAAAGCACCTTGTCCGCATGTTGATGGGAACAAGGGCCTCTTCCCAACAACCCTGGGCGGTCATTGTGGGGTTCTGCGGGCAGTGGGCTTATCGAAATCTGGAAGATCCCCAGATCCTGACCCCTCCTTATGTGAATGAGTGTGGGGTACATTGTACCCCTACTCATTCACCAAAAAAAGTGTCAAAAATAAAGACAGAAGGCAGTTTTTGACAGTTCCTTCATTAACAACATAAAAAAACAATGTCCCCCCACCCCAAAGCACCCCCTATGTTAAGGACATGGCCTGGTATGGTTTGGGGGGGGCGCTCGCTTGTTTCCTCCCACGCTTGGCTAAGAGTTTGGTATGGATTTTGGGGGGGGCCTCATGCCATTTTTTTTTATTTTGGTGTGGGGGTTCCCCTCAAAATCCATACCTGACCCGAAGGCAAATTTTGCAATGTTTTTTTTTAATTCAGCTGTCAGCAGGGAAGCCCCCTAAGAGCTTATGACTCATCCGTTAAGGTCACGGCGGCCGGCCTCAACAACCTATTGACTGTGCGCTCGGCGGGCAAACATCCCACCAAGCACACAGGAAATTTGGGTGTTTGGTGAACAACCAAAAGGGTGATGTTCAGCCCGAACTTATGCTCAGCCTGAACTGCTCGCCCATCCCTGTAAATGAATGATTATGACTTTATATAAAAACAGATACAGTACCTTGAAAAAGTATTCACACCCCTTGAAATTTTCCACATTTTGTCATGTTACAACCAAAAACGTAAATGTATTTTATTGGGATTTTATGTGATAGACCAACACAAAGTGGCACATAATTGTAAAGTAGAAAGAAAATTATAAATATTTTTCAAAATTTTTTTACAAATAAATATCTGAAAAGTGTGGCGTTCATTTGTATTCAGCCCCCTGAATCAATACTTTGTAGAACCACCTTTCATTGCAATTACAGCTGCAAGTCTTTTTGGGGATGTCTCTACCAGCTTTGCACATCTAGAGAGTGACATTTTGCCCATTCTTCTTTGCAAAATAGCTCAAGCTCTGTCAGATTGGATGGAGAGCATATGTGAACAGCAATTTTCAAGTCTTACCACAGATTCTCAATTGGATTTAGGTCTGGACTTTGACTGGGCAATTCTAACACATGAATATGCTTTGATCTAAACCATTCCATTGTAGTTCTGGCTGTATGTTTAGGGTCATTGCCTCCTGGAGGGTGAGCCTCTGCACCAGTCTAAAGTCATTTGCAGACTCTAACAGGTTTTCTCCTAAGATTGCCCTATATTTGGCCAATAAGTTCAATTTTGTTCTCATCTGACCAGTGCACCTTCTTCCACATATTTTCTGTGTCCCACACATGGCTTTTTGCAAACTGCAAAAAGGGACTTCTTATGGCTTTCTTTCAGCAATGGCTTTCTTCATGCCACTGTTCCATAAGGGTCAGATTTGTGCAGTGCGTGACTAATAGTTGTCCTGTGGACAGATTCTCCCACCTGAGCTGTGGATCTTTGCAGCTCCTCCAGAGTTACCATGGGCCTCTTGGCTGCCTCTCTTGTTAATGCTTTCCTTGCCTGGCCTGTCAGTTTAGGTGGATGCCCATGTCTTGGTAGGTTTGCAGTTGTGCCATACTCTTTCCATTTTTGGATGATGGATTGAACAGTTCACCGTGAGATGTTCAGGGCTTGGAATATTTTTTTATAACCTAACCCTGCTTTAAACTTCTCCACAACTTTATCCCTGACCTGTCGGATGTGTTCCTTGGCCTTCATGATGCTGTTTAATCACTAAGGTTTTGTAATAAACCTCTGAGGGCTTCACAGTACAGCTGTATTTATACTGAGATTAAATTACTCACAGGTAGAGTCTATTTACTAATTAGGTGACTTCTGAAGGAAATTGGTTAGGGGTATCAGAGTAAAGAGGGTTGAATACAAATTCATGCCACACTTTTTTGATTTATTTGTAAAAAGTTTTTTTTTTATCAATAGATTTTTATTGTTTTACATCAGATACATATAAATACATATAAGACAATGTATACATTGTATTTGGTCGTAGGGGATCCCACGTTGATCAATGAACATAAACATATACGTGAATCTGTTAACAGGAAATTCTATGTCGATAAACTATGCATATAATATAGGATAACACATTTACGGATATAACTGATACCTATATAGCTTTCCCCCAGGAACCCCCATTGAGATCTCTTTGTTACCTGGGGGAAATGCCATAACTGAGTATTGTACATCCTATATTCAAACAGAGTATGTATTATTAAAGTCCAACTTGTTGTTGTATCATATTTGTAAAAAGTTTTGAAAACCATTTTTTATTTTCCTTCCACTTCACAATTATGTGCCACTTTGTGTTGGCCTATCACATAAAAACCCAATAAAATACATTTTCATTTTTAGTAGTAACATGACAAAATGTGAACAAATTCAAGGGGCGTGACTACTTTCTCAAGGCACTGTACAGAATATGTCACAGGCATTTGTCATTTTCCAAATAAATGTTGTGTAACTACAGAATTATTTCTAGTCAAGAATATAGAGATAATTGAGATACTTGTCCTTTTTTATTTTTGTTTTTCACATCATTTACATAATCTCAATTTTAAATTAAAAGGATGATACTCTGAAAAGTGCACAAAATACAATAAAGGGAACATGTACTGTATTTTTTTTCACATAATTATTATTATGGTCAAAAATAGAAATAAAATGTAATGTTTACCATTTTCAGCCAATAGGTGTCAAGTGTATGGCTAATTTGAGAAAAGTCTAAAGAAAGTTGGATTACTAATATGTGGAACAGCAATCAGATTACACACATGGCTGAATAAGTCAAAACCGAAACCAACAGCAGCAAAGACATGCAGAGCTGGTGCTGGGCAGCCTTATTATAAAGCCCAGCATGCTCTGCACTCAGAGAAACATTAATGCACTCTGTATTAAAAATTTATTTTGCAAACAACCATAAGAAGATATAAAACATCAATTTATAAACATACTTTTTATATATTCTAAATAGTCCAAGGTTGAGATTTTCCTGCTATACTTTTTCATACTGTTCTGTCCACTTGGATTTTTAAAGCGTACATTTGCATATTCCAGCTTATTCTGTTGCTTTATACTTTATAACAGTGGTGTCCAACTGAAAAGGTCCAGACTTGCATCCATAGTTTGAGTAGAGGGCCAGATCTGTCATGTAAGTGGGAGTAAAATAAGACTCCTTGTTTGTTGTCAGTGGGAGTAAAAAAAAAGTCCCATCATCTCCACAGTTTTAGTAGTGGGCCACATCTCAACATCTGTGTTATACCCCATCCAGCTGTACATAGCAGCCCTGGTCCTACATGGTGGTGAAAAACCAGATAGTAAAAAAGCAATGGTCATATGTATTATAATAAAATCAGGGAAAGAGATGCATATGCCAGCGATAATCCATCCAGGAAGCTATATCCCCAGGGGCTTACATACCTGCAAACTTCCACTGTATCCCCCTCATCACGTTAACTGCTGTCAGTGAGAGAAAATTAAAATTATGAGGGGATGTAAAAGTGCAGCATCTACCAAAATGTCAGCTTTGGGTGAACAGACTCTTCTGTGAAAAAACACTGAATTAAAATTATGTATACACTAAGGAACACTTAGGAATTACTGCTATGGCTGTGTTCAAGGACCTTCTGACCCTTGCCAAAAATACTCACAATTAGAGGAATTGGTGGGAATATGTAACCCAGGCTAAATCTCCAAGGGTAGTGAAGGTAGTCTATGCCCTCTGCCAAGGGACATGGAGTTCTCAAAAGAAACCTTGAGCATTTGGTGTTCGCTGGAGTTGCCACTAAGCCTATTTCTGGGACACCCTATCTCTGGGTAGAAAGGAAAAGGACTCGGGGCTCAAAGACCACTCGTTATTCGATAGAAAATTCCAACTCAATGAATCAGCTAGTTGGTTTTCTGCTGCTGGAACGTATACTGAAATTAGATCTATGAGGTGTGTCTGGGCCCAGTCCACAAAGGAACAAACTTCTTCCAGTAAAGTGTGGTTCCTGCCCACCCTGTTTTTGAATGTAGGCTACTGTGATCTTGTTGTCTAGATGTAGGAGTACCCTCTTGCCCTTCAAGGCAGGACTGAATGTTAACAGGGCTTGCATAGCTGCCCTGAGTTCCAGGGCATTCTCCTGGGGGTTGAATGCCCAACACCCCTGGGCTGCCTATTGTTGGTAATGTGCACCCCATCCTTCCAGACTGGCATCCAAAATCACTACCTCTGGGTGCGTGGGAATGATTAGGCAATGTTTTAAAAGGTTGCGGACCCGAGTCCATCACCAAAGAGATTGTTTCACTCTGTAGGGGATGATGATTTATTGGTGCATTGATATTCCATTCGATTGCGCAAGAAAGGAACTCTGGAAGGTTCTTGTGTGCCATTGGGCCCGTTAAATCATAGGGAATATGGAGGTCAACGACCCTAGGATGCTGAGATAGGATCTGACTGGCAGAGTTACTGCCGACAATGCTGTTTTTACTCTGCGGATTTAAGGGCCTATCTTCTCCCTTGGAAGTTTGACCATGTTGGCTTGCGTGTTCAATAATGCACCCAGAAAGATTGTCCTTTGTGTAGGATGTAAGTTGATCTTTTTCCAGTTTATTATTCCCCCTAAAAGTTTTAAGGGTGTAGATTGGGAGTCTCCGTGGTTGCACCAGAATATCCCTGCTGCTGGCAAGCAGCAGGATATCATCCAAATTATGGTGCGCGATATAAGCGAGATAACTGCGTAAAAGAAGTGTAAAGGTCATAAAAGTCCTGGGGGCGGTAGAAATCACGAAAAGGTAGGCTTTGAAACGGAAAGTGCTGGTGATTTTTGGCGAAACGCAAGTAGCTCTGAAAAGTGGGATGAATCAGCACATGGAGATATGCGTCAGATAAGTCTACAGACAGCATCCAGTTCCCGAGATTTATTGCCAGCAGTATTGCTTGAAGGCTCTCCATTTTGCAAGAGATGAGACAAATGCTCTAGTTGAAACCTTTTAGGTCTAGCAACGGGCGAATATCCCCTGTTTTTTTCCTTACTAGCAACAAAGGAGAGTAGAATCCTCTGCCCTGCTGAGATATTGGCACTTCCGAGAGAGCGTTTCTGAAGAAGGTCCATGATGTACTTGACCATTATCTTCCTTCTCCGTCACCAATGTCTGAATAAAACAGTGGACACCACACAAGGATCTGACACAAGTTCAGCCCACACCTGTGTGTAGTGTCTGACCCTGGCCCCTACCACCACAGGCTGGACAGGCATGGTCTCAAAAAGACTTTTGCTGGTGAGCTCTGAAGAAGACTTGGATTTCTGGAGGCCTAATAAAGAAGACTGGCCCTTCTTCCAGTTCCCTACCTGGCCTGTAGGATCTGACCTCTCTGGACTTATCCGGAAGATTGCATCTGTAGAAGGGACCCCTCTGGGCTTTTGGTTTCCTGTCTGACGGAATTAGACCTGACTTACCGCCAGTTACTTTAAAAATGTCTGAGTCTAGCTTAGAGCATAATAGGTTGATGCCATCATAGAGGATTTTACACCAATTAGACTTTGATGTGGCATCTGCCGCCCAAGGTTTTAGACATAGAGCTCTTCTGGCTATGATGGAAGTCAGCATTGCTCTTGCAGACAAGATAATTATGTCTATGGTTGATTAACAAAGTCTCCTGCCAGCTTGAGTTCTTGCAAGGCTGATATCTTCTCCTGGTCTGATAATTCGACCAGAAACATTCACAACATTGGATGTCCAACCGGACATAGCCTTCCCAACTGCTGCCAACGCAATGGCCAGTCTAAAGGTGCCTCCTGCCGAAGTATATGCTCACTTAATTTCAGAATCTCTTTTGTGGTCTAACTCATTCCGGAATTTGACCACGTCTTTCAGGGGACGGGGGAAGAGTTAAGTGCCTAGCTAAGCGCATCAAAAGTGTGTCAACCACTGGAGCTGTGATCAGAGGGTTTACACTGGGTTCTTTCAATGGGTATAATGGGTATAATCTTGCGAGCCTCCCACTGATACCTGTCTTTTTCTCAGGTTTTTGCCAATCATCCTAGATAATTCCATCAAGTTTATGGATAAAGGGGAAGGTCTCTGGTACCTTTTTGAGGTTGGGAAAATATCTTCTGACCTTGCTTCCTCCACCTCCTGCCAGGCGATGGCTTTCTTGACTGACCTGGCGAATGGTTCTACCAGAGATTAATTGAATCCAGATGCCCCTTCAATTTCCTCATTTTCAGAGAAGCTATCTGATCTTGGGGGAGCTCGCAGAGCTGAAGCAGCAGTACTTTGGGCTGCAGCCTCTAAGTCAGGAGTAGGCACCTCCAAAATTGACTCTCTGGTGGATTCTCTGATTAAGTCTGTTACCTCTTTGACATCTGAGTCTTTATCTTTAGTTGCCTCTTCCATGCATGAGGGGCAAGCCAGCTTATTTGGTAGAGCTGGTGCCACTGCAAACGCAGCATCCATTATCCCCTGGGTGGGAGTGGTGACCCCAAGAGGCCGGATGGCAGTGCGGAGAGGGTGATCCTGCTTGGCGGGAGCGATGATGACAGGAGGACCTGGAGCAACTTCTCCTGGACTGTCTGCTCTTCTCCTGGACTGTCTGCTGTATCTTCACTACTTACCCAACCCCTTACCTTGTAAGCTGAGGGTGGTCTGCTTGGGCAGTGGTCTCCATAGACAGAAGGATAATAACACTTACAGGATATAGTCCATGAAAAGACAGACAATACAAGCTAAACATAGCCCCAAACCCTTACTTGCAATGTGCCAGGAAGAATGATACAAAGGTACGGACCGGAAGAGAAGCAGGGCCCCAGCCTCTGTGAAGCAAAACCATCAGTTTAGCAAAGTTAAAAAGACAAGAATAGCTTTTTAAAAGTGTAGCTGACAGGGCGGAAGTGATGTCATTGCCAAGCATGCTCAGTGCACCCTGCGGACTCTGGCACCATTTTGGAAACTGGCAAAGGAGATCCCTGCTGTTGTCACTTCCTGCCGGCATGCTCAGAAGCCCCGAAGCATGGTCACCATCTTGGTAAAGAGCAGAGGAACACAGGAGAACAAAAGTAGAAACATAAAAAAGGAAAGCTGTAAAGGAGAACCGCTGCAGAGAACTAGGCATGTTTAAAGCGCTTTGCAGGGGGCATGGCCAGGCAGCAGATGTAGCCGGACGCATCTTCAGCTCTCTCCGCTGAGAATCCGACATTTCATCCTGTGGATACAGTATATACAGACCCAATCACCTCCAAAACGGTCTCAGAAGTTCTACATAACAGGGCACTATCCTCACCCTGCTCCTACAATCCTAATGGCTACGAACAAACGACAGGACACCACTCGGGCTTCGGACCTCATGGTTCAAAATGGCGCTTGTCCCAGAGAACGTATAAGGACAGATACAAGGAGGCCGCACAAAAACTGTTCTCCAAATCTCTGCCAAAAGACTCCTCGGCCGCTATCAGTAAACCAGAGGATTCCTCAGGTGGCATATCGGAGGCAGATGACACCGTAACCCTTGAGAATGCCAGTGAGTACCCCGGGGGATATCTTTGCTAGGCCCCTGGACCCCACCACCTCTGACAACATGGGTAAACCCATGCTGCAGGACATTTTCACAGCGGTAAGCTCCTGTAATACCTCCTTAGCCACTTTCACTGCCGAGATTAAGGGGGTCAAAACTGAGATCACATTCCTACGGCAGAATACACAAAAACTGCGGGAGAGGACACCTCTTTAGAAGGTAAAGTGAGCTCTCTAGAGGACGACATGGTGCCCATGCAGAGAGATTTTACTTACACTAATCACATCACTGCACAACATGATTCTTGCCTGGAAGATTTAGAAAACAGGATGAGGCACAATAATGTGAGAGCCTTAGGATTACCTGAGAAAGTGGAAGGCAAGAATCCAGTGGATTTCACTGAAAAATGGCTCACCACTGCGTTTGGAAAGGAGGTGTTCTCCCCCTTGTTCTCGGTGGAGAGGGCGCACAGGGTCTCTGCCAGGCCTTCACCACCAAGGGCTCCTCTGCTGCCGTTTTTGATTAAGCTCCTTAACAACAAAGACAGAAATGCGATACTTTATAATGCTAGAACCCAGCCAGAAGCCCTGAGGATTGACAATACTAAAGTCTCTCTTTTCCCAGATTTCTCTGCAGAACTGCAGAAACATAGAGCTAAATTTACAGAAGTGAAAGGTTGCCTCAGGGATCTTGAAATAAAATATGCTATGTTGTTTCTGGCTTGACTGCGGGGTGGAGGCTATGGGCTCAGTCTAATTTTTCCACAAACCTTTGAATGCTGCACAATGGCTGGATAGAGAGGAAAACTCCCTACGTGAGTATCAAAGCAGACGCCGCGTTTCACCATAAGTATTGATCGTTATTTACCATAATTAGGCAACAATTTGCCCACCGATCTATGATGCCAAATGGTACGCTTTAGCTTTTGCAACAGTACTCATTTTTTGGAAACCCTAAACCCTAACTATCCCTGTAATTGAGAAGCTGTGTGACACTCTAGTGCGCTTCCACTGTTGCCCCCCAAATGGTCCTATGTGGGCTCCCAGTTAACTTGTTTTACGGTTCGATGGCCCGGTTAGCCCGGAACCTACCACCTTACCACCTACCATGGCCTTACTTTTGACCACTCACTTGGAACTGGGTCATATGGCTCTTGCTATCATTAATCCTGTTATGATTGTACTACTACTCAAATGTCTAAAATAACCAGAGTGATGTCTTGGAATGTCCGGGGTCTGAATAACCCAGTTAAAACTGGCTGTGTTAAGTACAATCAAGCGTATGAATGCAGATGTGATTTTTTACAGGAGACTCATCTCCCCCCGATTACTACTCCCCAATTTGTACAATGACAGTTTTGCAACCAGTTCCATGTTACTTATTCAGTGTATTCGAGGAGAGTGAGTGTCCTGATTCATAGGGGCACACAATTCTCATGTGTAGAGGTTGACAGACTCAGAAGGTCACTACATATTTTTGCTGTGCTCATTTTCTGGGACGAAATGTATACTTACAGGGATGTACACTCCTCCACCATTTTTAGCCCATCTCCTTAAACTATTAGCAAATTTTATGGCTCGCTATCCTGACCTACCTGTTCTCGTTATAGGAGACTTTAATAACTATATAGACCATGAGAAAGACAAACTTTCTGCAATTGTTACTAGGGGCACTGTGAAAAATGGAGGCCCTACAGCCTTTGCACGTCTCCTCTCGGAGATGGGCCTTACAGATGTGTGGAGAATGTGCAACCCTGACGCCTGGGTATATTCTTGTCAGTTTGCCTCAATTGAGGATCTCTGTTGGATAGATCTAGGGCTGGGAAACGAGTTCATGTTACCATTGATAGACTCCTCATATTACTCTGCTAGACACGTATCTGATCATTCTCCATTTTTGGTTGATCTTCGAGCCGGGGTTCTATGGAGACACACAGGATGGAAATGAATCCCATTCTGGCTGTTTCTCCTTCCAGATCCTGATCTGATATGGGCCCTGTTGTCCTCTTATTTCAGGCGCAATATAGGTACAGCTGATATAGCCATTGTATGGGATGCAGCTAAGGCCTATTTATGTGGTCAGTTCAGTAGATCAATAGCTCACATAAAAACTAAAACTAAGGAGTGGGAGTCGTTTATTATATAAGAGGCGCAGAGAACAGAGGTGACTTACGTTGCTAACCCTTCGGATGACTTGAAAAGAGCATGGCTGGCATCACAATCAATGCTATGTCAGTTATCTTTACAGCTGGCTGAAAACAAGCTTTTCTTCCTCCAGCAGAAACACTTTGAAGAGGGGGAAAACACAGGGCATATGCTAGCTCTCCTTGCCAAGACTCAATTGCCTTCCTCCCATATCATTGCAGTGTCTGATTCACAAGGTGTGATTCACTTCTCTACCCAAGATATTACTAAAATGTTTAGGGACATTTTTATCCTTTAAAGTTCAACCCTCCTCCTCTGCTATCCGAGTTTTTTTTTAGATAAATATCCTACACCAAGTTTGTCAACGGCGTATGCTAAACAGCTCAATGCCCCACTGACTGAGGATGAGATCCTCATGGCAGCGCTATACCATTCAACTGATACCAACCCTTCTTAAAGTATTTAATCAATCCAGCCCCGGAAAGGCTTTGCCCCCTTAATGACCAGGCCATTTTTTGCGATACAGCACTGCGACGCTTTAACTGACAATTGCGCGGTCGTGCCACGTTGTACCCAAACAAAATGTATGTCCTTTTTTCCCACAAATAGAGCTTTCTTTTGGTGGTATTTGATCACCTCTGCCTTTTTTTTGCATAAACCATTTATTAACCGGTTCCTGACCGGCTCACGCAGATATACTGCGGCAGAATGGATCCCTGGGCGAAATCCTGTATGGGTACCTCCTACCTGTTTTCGGCCACCAGAGGGTGCGCACGCTTGCTGCACGGCGGGGGAGATGATGCGCGTGGCCGGCGGGGGATTTAAACACACAAATCCCTGTGCTGTCAGAGGAGAGAAGCCATATCGTTTGTTCCTACTAGATAGGAAAAACAATATGTCTCCTCTCCTAGTCACTCCCATCCCCATACAGTTAGAACACAGTAACACTCAGTTAACCCCTTAATCGCCCCCTAATGTTAACCCCTTCCCTGCCAGTGACATTTACACAGTAATCAGTGCATTTTTATAGCACTGATCGCTGTATAATCGTCAATGGTCCCAAAAAAGTGTCAAAAGTGTCCGATCTGTCCACCATAATGTCGCAGTACCGCTAAAAATCACAGATCACTGCTATTACTAGTAAAAAAATATATAATATAAAATATATAATAAAAATGCTATAAAAATGCCATAAATCTTTCCCATAGTTTTAGATGCTATAACTTTTGCGCAAACCAATTAATATATGCTTATTGTGATTTTTTTTACCAAAAATATGTAGAAGAATATATATTGGCCTAAACTGATGAAGAAATTGTTTTTTTTTAAATTTGGGATATTGATTATAGCAAAAAGTAAAAAATATTGTTTTCTTTTTTAAAACTGTCGCTCTTTTTTTGTTTATAGTGCAAAAAATAAAAACCGCAGAGGTGATCAAATACCACCAAAAGAAAGCTCTATTTGTGGGAAAAAAAGGACGTAAATTGCGTTTGGGTACAGCATTGCATGACCGTGCAATAGTCAGTCAAAGCAAAGTGGTTAAAAGTTTTGCAGATAATACAAAAGGTAAAAAGATTCCATGAACCCTCCATACTCATATGAATGACAGTAACAGTATGGGTCAAACACGGAGAGGACAAGAAACAACCAAAAAAAAAAAAAAAAAGAAAGAAAACAAAGGGCATTCTGTTCAGGGTTCCTTGTGGGATCCTATTAAGCATAAACATCACATATAAAGGTGGTTCACCAGAAGTCTAATTTCATAGTACAATATCTAATAGGAAACTAGGAAAGCTCCTGCTCCATCTATCCGTGACACCAACAAATAAAAAAAAAAGAAAAAAAAAAAAAGGAGGGTGGATAGGGCCGGATTAACATAGGGGCTGGTGGAGCTGCAGCTCCAGGCCTCTCCCTCAATATAGGCCCATGGCAGTGGCTTATGAATATCTGTGTGCCTTCCTGAAGGAAGAGGAGCCCTCTGTGCACACATGGAGGAGACAAGTCAGTGCAGACGAGTCCTGTCTCTGCCGATGCCTGACTCCTATCACAGGATCTGTTCACTCACACAGATCCTCAGTGTCTGGGAGCTGTCTGGGGGAGGGGCGCTGATGTTCTCCAATCCAGCAGGAGCCCGGGAGGAAGGACATCTCCCATGCTGTTGTTGAGATAAGGTTAGTACATTTGTTAGGGAGGTGTTTTATTGTGCTAGGGGAAAGACTGCTGCTTCCCCCCATGTAATGTGCTCTCTTGTGCCCACCATGTCATGTGCATTGCAGTGCCCCCCATGTAATGTGCTCTCTTGTGCCCACCATGTCATGTGCATTGCAGTGCCCCCCATGTAATGTGCTGTGCCCACTATGTCATGTCCTGTGCATTGCAGTGCCCCCCATGTAATGTGCTGTGCCCACCATGTCATGTCATGTGCATTGCAGTGCCCCTATGTAATGTGCTGTGCCCACCATGTCATGTGCATTGCAGTGCCCCCATGTAATGTGCTGTGCCCACCATGTCATGTCATGTGCATTGCAGTGCCCCCCATGTAATGTGCTGTGCCCACTATGTCATGTCCTGTGCATTGCAGTGCCCCCCATGTAATGTGCTGTGCCCACTATGTCATGTGCTGTGCATTGCAGTGCCCCCCATGTAATGTGCTGTGCCAACTATGTCATGTGCTGTGCATTGCAGTGCCCCCCATGTAATGTGCTGTGCCCAGTATGTAATTTGCTGTGCATTGCAGTGCTCACTATGTAATGTGCAGTGCCCACCATGTCATGTGCTGTACATTGCAGTGCCCACCATGTAATGTGCTGTACATTGCAGTGCCCACCATGTAATGTGCTGTGCCATGCATTGATCCCACCAAGTAATATGCAGTGCCCACCATGTCATGTGCAGTTCCCACCATGTCATGTGCTGTGCCCACCCTGCCATGTGTTGTGCCCAGCATGTAGTGTGTTGTGCCCACTGTGCAATGTGCTGGGCTGTTCAGCAGTGCCCACAATGTCATGTGCAGTTCCTAACATGTAATGTGCAGTTGCATTGCCCACCATGAAATGTGCTATGCCATGCAGTGCCCACCATGTAATGTGTTGTGCCATTCAGTGCCCACCATGTAATGCGCTGTGCCCACCACGTCATGTGCTGTGCCATACAGTGACCACCATGTAATGCACTGTACCCACCATGTAATGTGCTGTGCCATGCAGTGCCAACCGTGTCATGTGCAGTGCCCACCATGTAAATTACTGTGCAGTGCCCACCCTGTCGTGCTGTGTTGTGCCCACCATGTAATGTGCTGTACCCAGCATGTAATGTGCTGTACATTATCCACCATGGCATGTGCCGTGCAGTACCCACAATGGAATGCGCTATGCAGGGCCCTCCATGTCATGTGCGGTGTCCACCAATTAATGTGCTGTGCTCACAATGTAATGTGCTGTGCTGTGTCATGCAGTGCCCACCATATCATGTGGTGTCATGCAGTGCCCACCTTGTCATGTGCTGTGCAGTGCCCATCATGTCATGTGCAGTACCCACCATATAATATGCTGTGCAGTGCCCACTTGTAATGTGCAGTGCCCACCATGTAATGTGCTCAGCTGTGCCCGCCATGTCATGTGCTTTGCCCACCATATAAGGTCCTGTGCCCACCGTGTGCATGTGCTGTGTTGTGCCCACCATGCAATGTGCTGTGTTGTGCAGTACCAACCATGTCATGTGCTGTGCCCACCATATAATGTACTGTGCCTACCTTGTAATGTGCTGTATTGGGCAGTGCCAACAGTGTAATGTGCTGTGCCCGCCATGTAATGTGCTGTGCTTCGCCCACCATTAAATGTGCTGTATCCATGTATCCACCATGTAATGTGTAGTGCCAACCATGTAATGTACTGTGCTATTCCCCCTCCCCCCGTGTAATGTGCTATGCTGTGCCCCCCACAGACTCACCCCCTCACTCTCACCCCCCCCTCTCTCTCTCTTTCACCCCCTCTCTCTCTCTCATCTCCTCTCTTTCACCCTGTTCTCTCTCTCACCCCCTTCATCCCCCATTCTCTCTCTCTTGCCCCCTTCAACCCCCTCTTTCCTACCACCCTCTCTCTCTTTCACCTTCTCACCCCCTCTCTCTCGTCCCCATCTCTCTCATTCAACGCCTTTCTCTCTCTTTTCCCCTCCCTCTCATCCCCTCTTTTTCAGCCCCCTATCTCGCTATCACCCCCCCCCCCCCTCTCTCTCAACCACTCTCTCACACCCCTCTCTCTCTTTAATTTAATTCAACAAAAAATTGTTTGCGTTTTCATTTTATTTATTTTCATAAAAAATTTATTTTCATAAAAAGGCCCACCAAAATCCTTAGCACCAGGCCCATGTTGCTCTTAATCTGGCCCTGAGGGTGGAGGGAAAGAAGAAGTTGGGGGAATGGGCATGTAAGGATGAAGGAAAGGTTGTGAGGACATCACCAACTGTCCTCTCCAACATCCATTGATTGGAACACTAATGTGCCTCCCACCTTTAGCATGACACAGGATTGACTTTCAGGATCTGGGGTTATAGGGCCCCTAATCATCTTCAGGTTGCATCTTTTGTGAGCTCCTGGTATAACTGGGAGTTTCTAAAGGTCAATGCGAAATGTGGACACAATATGGTGAGAATTACTCCTGTGCTTGTGAGAGTGTTTGTTCCGTAATTGGGTAGAATTGTAGATGGTGAAAGGTATGAAAGAGATGGTAATGCGTGTCCCGCTGCCTCAACTGACCAGTGGTGGTCTGGAGAAGACTGTGTGGAAGGAGGTGGATGGAGGGCGCATGACCAACCGCTTACATCAAAACATATTTGGTTTAATCATGTATAATAGAATACAAACAAATATAACCATCTGAATAATACAATTACTAGTTTCATAAAAACGGGTGACAAAATATACACTGAAAGGTTAAAATAGGGATATGCCCATGTAGAGGCAGATGTTTAAAAAATGCTGACGCGTTTTGAGGGTGACCTCTTCATCAGAGCCTGAAAGAACAGGAACACAGTCTGTGTGAGCCAGTAGGCCGACATGTGTACATGGGGAGGAGTGGCTAGTTGAAAGGTATGTCCTGTGATGTATAGTTACTTATTCTGAGCTCCATAACAGTCCACGTCCAAACGTTGGTGGAATATAGATCAAAACAGGATAGTGAGGAGCACATGGTAAGTGAGCGCTGTACACTACAGAATAGTGGAGGGTACCATATCAATATAGAAACAAATCGATGATTGATTGGTGTTGAACATTGAAGCAAAAAACATGAACTTAATATATATATATATATATATATATATATATATATATATATATATATATATATATATATATATATATATATATATATATATATATATATATATATATATATATATAAAGAAGCATAAAAATAAATATAAATATATGAATATAAAATTAGTCATAAAAGTAAAAATAAAAGATAAAAATAGAAATAAATGGGTAAATATGCATATAAAAAACATGTGAGTGATGTTGGATACACAGAGAAACACTGAAAGACCGTCTCTCACCACTTGATATGTCAAGTTGTTTTATGTACCAAGAACATGCGCACGCGTGTGTGAACATCTCTGCCAGCACAAAGGAAGCTGTGCAGGGACAAAGTATGGATGTGAACAAATGAGCACAGAAAGCACATCAAAGGGCACAGATGTGACCATAAGAATACACCCACATAGACAAAAAAATATCTATATATATATACATAGATAGATAGATGAAGCCCACCTAAGTGCATGTGACATGTGCCTATGCTGAATAGGTGTCATGTCAGTAGGGTGGGAATATACAGTTAGTGCAGCATGATGGCAGGTGTAGACAGGTGTAGAAGATACTGTGTCCCGGGGGAATACTCCAGCATGAGAGAGGACACCCTTATTATCACATCATGTACCTTATGCCAGAAGGGCTGAAGTGACGGGCAGCTACACCACATATGGAGGAACGAGCCCTTGTCTCTGCCACATCGCCAGCATTGATCCAAAACGGTGGGTGAAATTTTATGAATCAGGTCTGGTGTTCTGTATCAGCGTGTATTCAGTTTATAGCCATTTTCATGTACTGAGGATCCTTTGTGAATATAGAGATTGATACAGCCCCAACCTTCCTGATCTATCTCTGTTCCCAGTGCAGATTGCCAATAGGCTTCAGAGCGTAAGATTGTTGATGTCTTCCCAAACAATGAAGCGTAAAGCGCAGAGATAACATGTTTCTGAGGGGTTGAGCTAAGCATAGTGACTCCAGTACTGTAGAGGTCATGGTAAAGCCTTCTCTGCATGATGGATCATCTAAAAAGTGTTTAAGTTGGATATAGGACCAAAATGGAAACAAGCCCGTATTGGAAAGTTCCACAAGTTCGGTTTATCCCATGAAGCGGCCTCTACGGAAAAAGTGTTTAGCCAGCATTCCCGTATACAGCCATTCTGTCTTCACAAAGGCTCTGGCTAGGCCCGGGGGAAAATCCGGGTTGTTCTTGACTGGGTTAATGGGACAAAATTTTGCGTAAACTGCGTGCGTGGAACATGCCCTATTAAATCCGTGAAGAGTGGGTCCGATAAGGGGATGTGTCAAAGCGGAGGAAGACACATGATCCCTGGGAATCCAAGGGACATAGCATAAATCAGAATTCGAGACCAGACTCTCTAGGTACACCCAATCTTTACATTGGATATGCACTTTCCAGTCAATGATTTGCAGAGATGAACCACCCAGTAATAACGCTGTATGTCAGGGAGGCCGATGCTTCCACAGGCTTTAGGCAGCACTAAGTTTGTCCAACTTATTCTTGCATGTTTATTGAACCAAAGGAAGGTCCGACATATGGACTTGTACAGCCCAAAAAAGGATAGTGACAAGCGTATTGGCATGGTTTGGATTTTACACAGCAGGCGAGGAAGAATTGTCATCTTAAGAATGGATGATCGCCCAAACCAGGAGGTAGTGGATTTGTCCCATCTCTGAATATCCTGCAATATACTCTGCAGTTCAGCCATAAATTTTCTACACGGTTTTTATTTTTTGTGCTATAAACAAAAAAAGAGCAACAATTTTGAAAAAAAAAACAATATTTTATACTTTTTGGTATAATAAATATCCCCCCAAAAATTTATTTTTCTACATATTTTTGGTAAAAAAAATGCAATAAGTGTATATTGATTGGTTTGCGCATAAGATATAGTGTCTACAAAATAGGGAATAGGTTTATGGCATTTTTATGGCATTTTTTTTACTAGTAATGGCGGCGATCTGTGATTTTTAGCAGGACTGCGACATTGCAGCGGACAGATCTGACACTTTTGACACATTTTTGGGACCATTGACATTTATACAGCGATCAGTGCTATAAAAATGCACTGATTACTGTGTAAATGTCACTGGTAGGGAAGGGGTTAACACTTAAGGGGGATCAAGGGGTTAAATATGTTCCCTCGTGTGTGTTTCTAACTGTGGGGGGATGGGACTGACTAGAGGAGGAGACAGAGTGCTGTTCCTACTTAGTAGGAACAGATGCTCTGTCTCTTCTCCTCTCCTGTCAGAACAGGGCTGTGTGTGTTTACACACACACACATCCCCGTTTTGGCTCTTGTGCTATAGCTGTTTAAAGGGCCGATGTACAGCTACGGCGATTTGCAGGAACGAGCCAACCTGCCGCAGTATAATGACAGTGGCTGGTCGGCTAGTGGTTAATGATGCATTGGTAACGGGAAAACTCCCCCCCCCCTATGAATGAGGAGATTAACATTGTATTATTGAAACCAAAAAAAGAGGCTCTTTCGCCAGATTCATTTAGACATTATATTTCACTACTCACATCTGACATTAAACTGCTAGCCAGGGTGTTTGCGAATAGGCTAGCTAAATGTATTAAAAATTAATTCATAGGGATCAATCTGGATTCATAACAACAAGGCCCACAGCTAAAAATCTACGTAGACTATTTTTAAATTTACAATTACCCACTGACAATCCCAGAAATAGAGTCATCTTCTCCCTAGACGCTGCTAAGGCGTTCAACAGCGTCGAATGGCCTTAATTGTGGGAGGTATTGTCAAGATTTGGGGTGGACAACACCTTTATTAGATGGGTACAACTCCTATATATGGATCACCATTTGCAAGGATATGGGTTAATGGGGACTTATCGGAACCTTTCCAGGTGTTCAGGGGCACCTAGCAGGGGTGTCCAATTTCTCCCCTGCTGTTTGCCATGACTCTGGAACCACTGGCTATTTATGTCCCTGCCTCGCAGAACATTGTAAGTTTCCTTAGGGGCCCCCAAGAAGATGAAATTTCTTTATGTGCGGATGACACTCTAATTTACCTGGGAGACACGGATGGATCCCTGACAAACGTGATGCAATTGATCACCGACTTCAGGTCCCTATCGGGGTTCACTATTAATTAAAACAAGTCAGTACTTATTCCCTTAGACCCACTTCCAAACCCCCTGGCGCACTGTGTGGGTCATTTTTAAGTGGTCACTGAGTTACGATAACTCGGAATACAAGTGACTCAGGATCCTAGTCAATATATCAGGCTGAATTTGGTACCGTTATTATGTATATTTTGGTCTAAATGTTCAGCGAGGACTAAACACCCATTATCAGTAACTGGTAGAGCCAATTTAATAAAAATGGTATGGGCCCAACAACTCCTGTACATATTTCACAATGCACCTTCATGGATCCCACATAAATGGCTCTCCAAGATAGACTCACAGTTTAGAGCCCTGATTTGGCACAATAAAATAGCACAAATTAGTCCCAAAAACGTGTCAAAAGTCTTCAATCTCGTTGCAATTCGGAAAAGACCAGGGTCGGCCTTGCAATCCCCTATTCTAGGTTCTAATTTGTAGCTTCCCAGGTACAACAACTGGGGGACTGGGGTCATGAAGACGTGCTAGACCCAATTAGGAACTTATTGATACCAACGGGCTCCCAGACCCCTGCACTGTGCCACTTGGAAGCGGGATTCTCACACCTGCCCCAAAACCTCCCCACGATAGTTCTCATGAAAACCTTATGGGCATACATTAGAACTATCCTACAGTTTGAGGTTTTTGTTCATATATCCCCATCTAGCTTAATTTGCACTATAAGGAACTCTTTAAACTTCAGGACTTCCAACTCTGGGAGAGGGCGAGCGTTCTGTATGTTTCTCAATTATATAACGGTACCACATTTAAAGTGGTTGTAAACCCACATCGAAAAAAAAAAAAAAAACCCGCAAGACAAAGGCATAATGAGCTAGTATGCATAGCATACTAGCTTATTATGTAATACTCACCTGAGATCGAAGTCCCCGCTGCTGTGCCCCTACAAGGCCCTGGCCGGCGACATCGCTCCCAGAGTTACTTTCGGGTATCGCGGGCTCTGGCGCTGTGATTGGCCGGAGCCACTCATTGAAGCAAACATCTGACCTCTGCCCCTTTAGTATCGGTTTTAGCATCTCATAAGCTTTCTAATCTGTTCCTACTACACAGAGTGTACAGAACACCAGTTCAGCTACATAAATGGGGGAATAGAGACTCACCATTATGCCCAAAATGCAATAGAACCAATGGAGATTTTATACTTATTATGTGGAAATGTCCGAAACTGTTCCGATATTGGTATTGCGTTCTCTCTACCATTTCCAGAGCTTTTTAATTTCAATTGCACATGATCCAGTTATATGTGTGCTCGGAGCTTTGGAGATACTCTCACTCTCTCCGAATAGTCACACAGCGGTTCTACGTCTTTTATAGATAGCCTGCAAACTGATAGCTGGATATTGGATATCCCCAAGGGTGCCAGATGGGAAAAAATGGATGGATACAGTCAATACAACATTGATACGTGAAAAACTCACCGATCAACATAGGAATATTCTTAAAAAATTGTATTCACTGTGGCAACCGTGGCTAGATACGCCCGGAATAGCTCCACACCAACTGGTGAAAGACAGACTATTGCAAATGTGATCTTGCTGATGATGAGACAGAAATATAGTAACCAGTTGGGTACCTACCCTCACTCAGGAATATTGTTATTTAGTCCATGGTAGTTAACCACTTCAGCCCCGGAAGAATTTACCCCCTTCCTGACCAGTGCGTCGCTTTAACTGACAATTGCGCAGTCATGCAACGTGGCTCCCAAACAAAATTGACGTCCTTTTTTTCCTACAAGTAGAGCTCTCTTTTGGTGGTATTTGATCACCTCTGCGGTTTTTATTTTTTGCGCTATAAACAAAAAAAATAGCGTCAATTTTGAAAAAAACGCATTATTTTTTACTTTTTGCTATAGTAAATATCCCCAAAAAATATTTAAAAAAACATTTTTTTCCTCAGTTTAGGCCGTTACGTATTCTGCTACATATTTTTGGTAAAAAAAAAAAAAAATCGTGATAAGCGTTTATTGATTGGTTTGAGCAAAAGTTATAGCGTTTGCAAAATAGGGGATAGTTTTATTATTAATTTTTTTTTACTAGTAATGGCGGCGATCAGCGATTTTTATCGTGACTGAGACATTATGGCAGACACATCGGATATTTTTGACACGTTTTTGGGACCATTGTCATTTATACAGCAATCAGTGCTATACAAATGCACTGATTCTTGTGTAAATGACACTGGCAGTAAAGGGGTTAACCACTAGGGGGCTAGGGAGGGGTTAAGTATGTCCTGGGGAGCGTTACTAACTGTGGGGGGGCGTGGCTACATGTAACATGTCACTGATCTCTGCTCCCGATCACAGGGAGTAGAAATCAGTGACACTGTCACTAGGCAGAATGGGGAGATGCTTGTTTACATTAGCAACTCTCCGTGAGGCGATCACGGGTATCCCCGCGGGACCCGCGACCCGAGTCACGGAGCTCCCTGCAGGTGTGCAATGGCACGGCGGCAAATTCAAAGGGACGTACAGGTACGCTCATTTGCCCAGCCATGCCATTCTGCCGAAGTACATCAGCGTGCGCCAGTCGGGAACCGGTTAAGATTCAAGTAGACGTTTTCTACTATTTTTGGTGTATTCTGTTCTATTTTTTTAATGTATTCAGGGAAACATATTTACTGATCTAAATGATACTCCGTACAATTGCTAACAATTGTTCTTTGTTGATTTATATGCATTGTGCCTTCATATGTATATTGTAACTTACCGCTCGTATGCAATGTATGACTGTAGATCAGTTTTATACTTCAATAAACTTTTTCTTGATAAAAAAAAGCACTTTGGAATACTGGCCAGCACACCCCTGAGACCATCAGACTGTGGTTCCTGTCATAGAGCTCGTTTAGAGGCTGTACAGGACAGGAACTTCCACCCAGGAGAGGCTGAACCTAGCTGGCGCAGATGCGGTAAGGGGTAGTATGCGATCTATCCAGTCCCAATCAGGTGAGGACAAAAAGCAGAATGGTGTGCTGGGGCCTAGATAAAAACGTATAATTAACCAGTCCTATCAGGTTGTGGGGACAGAGCCACAGCCCAATGTATGCTGCCATGATACGCCAGGAAAGTTTATTTTCAGCTGCACACTAGAGATGGGCCGAACACCCCCTGCTTCATTTCACACCAGAACTCTCGAACATTGCCAAAGTTCGGAGCTGAATAACGAACCTTATTAAAGTCTATGGGACCCAAACTGGAAAAATCAAAAGTGGCCATTTTGGGGGCTTATTATGCAAGTTATTGGGCATACAAAGGGTATGGGGGTCCGGGTACTGCCCTGGGGGACATGTATCATAAAAAAAAAAGTTTTTAAAAAACATAATTTTTACATGAGCAGTGATTTACTGTTTCTTAAAGTGAAACAATAAAAATGAAAAATTCCTTTAAATATAGTGCCTTAGTGTCCTGTAAAATGGCACGTCTGTACCGTGTATAGAACCTGCTGCAAAAATGACATTTATAAAGGCAAAAAAATGAAATTTTCTCTGCAAGCTTTCTTTATTTTATAAACAAAGGCTTGTGTAGCCAGTCTGTATGATAAGGCCAATATTTAGTGCACTCGAAACAAGATTAGAGATTTTTTAGTTAAATTCTGGTGTCTGTTTCGCAGACTTTGGATAGAAGTAATAGGTGCAGAGAAATTAGGCTTTGGGTGTTGGTGGTGCCCTCACACCGTAACCTTATAGAAGTGTTGTTGATTAATCAAGTTGTCAGGAAAATCCTGCCATTAATCGGCGTCCCAGGCTCACTGGGGCTCGGGCTCAGGCATTCCTGTTGGCGCCAGGTGGGCTATTTAAACCTGCCTGTCACACTCAGTCTCCGCTGTCTGTTCTACAGCGTCCTGTGTGTTTACCTGATCTGATCTGAGACTACCTGTTAATTGACCCGGCTATCTGTTTGTGACCAACCCAGCTATCTGCCTGCATCTGACCTCCAGCTTGCCCTGACTATTCTCCTGTTTGACCCTTGGTACCTTTGCTGTCCGTCTGATACCGATCACTGGCCTGTTTGACGATCCTTCTGCCTGATTCCTGATATCTGCCTACTTGCCTGCTGTGTTCCTGGTTCAAGTCCAGCATCCAGCCTTCAGTCTGCTTACCTGCTGTTGTTTCTGGTTCCAGTCCAGCATCCAGTCTCTGGTCCGCTCACCTGCTGTGTTCCTGGTTCCAGTCCAGCATCCGGTCTTCGGTCTGCTCACCTGCTGTTGTTCCTGGTTCCAGTCCAGCATCCAGTCTCCAGTCTACTTGCCTGCTGTGTTCCTGGTTCCAGTCCAGCATCCAGTCTGCTAACCTACGGTTGTTCCTGGCTCCAGTCAGTGTTCCAGTCTCCAGCATACTTGCCTTTTGTGTTCCTGGTTCCAGTCCAGCATTCAGTCTCTAGTCTACCCGCCTGCAGTTGTTTTTGGTTCCAGTCCAGCACTCCAGTCTTCTGCCTACTTACCTGCTGTTGATCCTGCCAGGCACCCATACCACTCCTCACTCCTGTGCTCTCTGTCCCCATTCCAGAGGGCCATGAGTGGGAGCCGTAGGGGAGGTCTCTCTCTGCAGTTCGGGCTCAAAGACCACCAGGTACGTGACACAAGTAATGCCTGTGCATAGTCATGGAGCAAGTGGCTGACGCTGTGTTCAAATAATTCAGCGGACTCCCTTATGCATGATACTGGGGCTATGGCAGGATTAGCTGTGAACAAGGAGGCAGAATAAGCTGCTCTGGCAGAATAAGCTGCTCCGACAGCTGCGGTGGACTGCGCACTAGTCTCTGCTTGGGTGACAGAGGATGAGGAGTATGGGGAGGATGAGGATGGTTTAGTAAGTCAGTCCACCACCTCCTCTGCATGCTGTGGGTGGATAGCATGGGCATCATCACTAAACAGAGGAAATGGCGCCCTGCCTGAGGACGGACCACGTCCTCCTTTGCCTGTGAACACATACCCTGCTGTCCCCCACACAGTGCCATGGGAACGTCTGCCTCTTGTAGGCCTCCCAGACATGATAGGGGGACTTATTATGGAAATGTAATAGAGATGGGGAAATGTGTACTTGGATGCACATTAATCAATGGAAAGTGGTGTTTGGTGCACTTTAATTCGAGTACTCACTACACAGACACACTACAGTAAACGTGCCCGAACGCACTTCAATATACTGCATTAAAAGCGCACTAAAGCACTTCAATATACCGCAGTAAAAGTGCCCTGACGCACTACAATATACTGCAGTAAAACTGCCCTGACACACTAAACTGACACTACAGTAAACATGAACGGTCGCACTACACTCACGCTACACTATCACTAAATTCACACTAAACTGACACTAAAGTAAAAATGAACAGTCACACTATATTCACGCTGCACTATCACTATATTCACACTAAACTGATACTTTACACTCACAATAGAATCACAATAGCACACTATAGCACACTAACTCGCTAGTAGCAATGAACAGAGCCCTGTTCTATCTCTCTCCATTTCAATATCACACTGCAAATGCCTGCTCTGGGAAGGAACCTTTTATAGTGTGGGGTGGGACTATGAGTAATGAGCCATGATTGGAGAGAGTCATCATGACTGTGTCCAATCATGGCTCTGACAGTACCATGTGCCCTGATTAGACAAAGCCTTCATTGCTTTAGCCAATCAGGGGTTCCAATGCACTGTGCTGCGCGCAGTGCCTTGTTGGGCGTTCTACGGGCCGAACAAATGATCAAATGCCCCGAAAATTCAGGTGTTCGCTCAACGGGCGAACAGACAATGTTTGGCCCAAACCCATGCTCGGGCCATCCGTTCGCCCAACACTATTGCACACCTGATTTTGTCGTCACTTTTTTCTCTAGAAAATATTACATACACAGAGAAAAAAAAAACTAAAAGGAGGGTAATTACAAGAGATTCTGATTGGGTTGGTTGCAAGACAAATGGATAATTCATATAGATCTCAGGTTAAATCAATTTCCTGGATTTTCTGACTTCAATATAATTAGTGTTTTCTATGTAGAATTAGCAGTCCACTGCATTTACTCAGCAGCATCAGAGCAATATTAAAGCGGAACGAAACCCATCAATTTAGAGTTGCATTAAACCCAGAGCCCTGGTTCACATTGGTGCGATTGCATGTCAAATCGGTGGCAATTGCCGGCAATGGCACTGTCCTAATCAGTGCGACGGCGCATTTGCAGCACTGAAATCGCCGCTGAAATCGGGGCTGACATGCGTGAATGAAAAGGTGCAAGTTCAGCTGAACTCGCACCATTTAATTCCCACACTCAATGTGATCCTAGGCAAAAACCAACATTTATTATATTGCAGCTTAGTTGAGATGGCTGCATTCATTTTCTTTTTTAGGCTTTTTTTCCCATTTATTTTCACCTGGTGATCCAGCTAGTAAGTCTGTTGATTTCAAAATGAAAATGTGAATAAAATACTGCGCCACCAATGTGAAAATGAGCTGCTAACACAACAATAAGACTAATTGTATACAAAATGTGGGTGAAAAATGTGTAGCGCTAAAAGCATATAAGCCCTAGAGATAAACCAAGGAAAAAGTGCACATACACCGCTATGGTTGTAAAAATAAAATTCTAAACCAAACAACATAGATAAGATATTACTTTAACAGCCGACACAACTGAATATAGGCATATACGGTAACATCTAAAGTGCACATATATACACATCAATGTTCAAATAAACAACAAAAAATTTGATGAAGTGATAAGTCCAAACAAATGGGTTTTAGGGAAACCGCCCACAATGGGAATCTATAGTAGAATGGATGTTAATATATCACAAAAAGTTGCAGGTGATGATATTCAAATATTCAGAATCAGACGGCACCCAGACGGAACAGAAAATAAAAAAACAAAAGAAATAACTAGAGACGTTTTTAGTTGGCAAAAGAAGAACTCATCGTTGAATATAGGTGAAGAGTCATTACAGGCTTCTAAATCAAGGAGAACAGATTACCCCTCCACTCCCATAAAAATAGACATCCTAATGCCCATACCCCTATTCCATATGTAGCACTGGTAGATTTGCGATCTACCATGTGTTAGGTAAATTTAGTAACTTGTTCGTTAAATAGGTTAGGTTTGCCTCTGTTTCAGCTTGGCTGAAGTTGTGTGTGTTTCCATACTGACCGGTGGGTGTCGCTGTTATCACTGGTCAGTGTTGGAAAGGCAACATGTCGAAGCATATGGATGTTCTTCTGTCCCGGAGACATCTGGGTGGAGGTGGTCCTCCGAGTTGCATTCTGGGCGAGGGTATTTATGGGACAGACGCCATATTGTGGGGTTCGTTTTACAACCACCTGCTGGCCCTCCTGGCCGACAGGTATGCGTTAGAGAGCAATCTCGTGGTCCTCTGTTCCGGATGCCCACGCCGATGCGGCACAGGGGGGGGCCCAGAAGCTTGTCTGGGGCCTACCACAGCAGCCGAGGAATGGTCCTGGGCTGTCTATCCAGAAGTGAAGAAGCTGGACAACCGAGGAGATCCCAGGGGAGGACCCGTCATGGAAGGATCACGCAGCGTGCTGGTCTGGAGAGGGGCCTGGTGACTCGGTTGGAGGACGTATCCTAAAAAGTAACTATACAGCATAGTATTGCCGGGTTGGCTTAAAGGTTCAAGCACTGTGACTGACGTTCATTGCAGATAACCAATACATCCTGTGGCAGAGGATCGTACAGGTTTATTCCAAACAAGTCTGTGGCAGAGACTTTTGTTCGTGCTACGTACTGGCTGCTAGGCAAGTGAAAGAGGCCTATCCAGGCGAGCAAAGAGTGTGTCCCACGAGGGGAGTGCATTCTATTGTAATATCCAAATTCTACCAGGACATTTATCAAGAATCTTACAAGAAGATATTTGAGTTTCTTCTGCGGTTTCCCTTCTGCCTCTTTCCTGCTACTTCCTTAGTAAATCATTTAATAAAGCATTGAAAACGTATTCAAGTGTAGGTGCGTGTATCGTCCAGAGGTAAACTCAACGGAACCCTAGACCTGGTGCCGGTAAAACAGAGGGAAGGAGAGTGAAGGAAACAAGCCCGCTTAAACCAGCAGCTCCATCGAGAGTTAGTACTACTTGTGGGGGCGTTATCCGGGATTTGTTGACTGTCAATTCTCGCAACCCAGAGAAGTTTTTTCCTGGGAGTTTACGGAGAGAGCTGGACTTTGAAAAAATTTCTTCAGGAAGAGAAAAGGTTAAACTGCAGAACTTTATTTCTGAATGCGTAGACGGCAGGTGCCAGTGAAGGCCCGGGAGCTACGTGACCAGAAGAACAAGTGGGAGGAGCCTACCCTACTTGTTACCGTGTGAGACGCGTGTATGTGTTTGGCGCCAGAGGAGAGGAAAGGCCTCGTGATCGTGCTGAGAAGATCAGAGTGTGGCCATGTCTTTTCCGGCGATGCAGCCGATCATTGGACCGAGAATGTTCCCTACAAGCACCGTGATGAATGCTGTGCTATCTGGAACTCTGCTTACAGATACTGGAGTTTGTTTGAAGCCGCAGGGGAGGTTTGTCCTGTATACCTCAGGAGATATTGAGGGACTGGGTATGATCTGCCACCGATGTGAAGGATTGGCCGTACATCTCCGTCCGTTTGGCCGATGTCCGCAATGTGGAGAGTACTTGTTAGTGGTAGAGCAACCTACCACGTCGCCCCGTGCTTATCGGATAGATTGGGCAACAGGTATCGCCACAGTAGAAGCTGCTACCGCTACGGAGAGAGATTTGCCTGTTGTTGCTGATAATGTTCTGGAAAGAGACACTGCTGCTGTCGTCTCGTCAGGGGACATTACTTTGATTTCTGTGTCCACCACACCTACTCCTGTTGTACCTACTCAGAGGAAGGTGGGATATGTGAAGGCTTCCCGTGGCCGTGGTCGAGGCCTACCCCAGAGGTTACCTGAACCGGAGCTACCAGAGTCCACTTCAGGAACGGGTAAGCCACTGATGGGGAATGTATCTGGGACTGTGAGTAAATATCTACCAGCAGAAGAGTTGGGAGACTCGGAATTAGAATCCATGTTGGATCTTTCCAGGGATGATGACCTATTTGAGACTATGTCACAAGAGCTGTCATGGTCACAAGGTGAAGATGTTGCCTCTGCTATGACTTTCCCTGAATGGACAGCCCTGAATTCTGGGAAGACGTCACTCTGTGTGGAGCCACACAGTACTGTTACCGGGACTTTGCCAAAAGTTGCTAGTTCACTGCAGACACCGGCTGGGTCTATGGTGAGCAAATCATTGGATTCCTGTGTACCGCCTGGTATGGGGAGAGACAGATCTTTGCCCAAACTTGCACATTTGCAGAGGATGTTAAACAAGCGTGTAGCTGCCGAGTATGGTTTGGAGTTCCTCTATGTGCCCCAGGATATAATGCAGGTGATTGAAACTAATCGGGAACTTTGGTACAGTGAAGCTGTTTGGGACTATTTGTCTGTGCCTAAGCCTTTCCGAAAGACTGGATGTTCTGTTAAGATGGATGAACGTTTTAGTGGATGTTTCATGCACTGGAACTTCGGTCGGCACATCTATGCTGACAAAATGGTTATCTGCAGGCCCGCAAAAGATGATGTTGTCTATTTCATTACCACCGTGGATAAAAAGGGAAAACCACTGACATTGCCAGATCCCCGGTTTTATTGGTAATTCTGGACAAAAGAACTTTGCAAGTAGTTAGCTAGTTAGTGTCAGTGTAAATAAATCTGCGTGGTCAAGATTTACATGTTATGCTCAGTGTTTTAAATCCAAGGACTTCTTTTGCTAGCCGGATTTATTTTTTTCATTATTTGAAGAGATCATAGTACAGGGATGGACTCCTTAAGTTTTTTTCCGATATGGATAAAAGGAAGAGAGGCTCATTTTCTCTAAAAATGAGGCTTTGCTCCTAATATTGTACAGTATATATATATGTGTGTTTTAATAAGTTTTCCTTTTCAGGAATTATTGGATCTCTTATCAAGCTGGGAGGCTTTTCAGCTAGATAGGTAGTGAGGTTATGCACAATAATAGGATGGTTTTGTTTGCGGATGTGAACATAATGTTTTATAGATGTAAGTCTTATAATATCTTTCCACTGTCTTTTCCTCTCTCTTTGTCTATCCAAGTTATAAGAAACTCAAATACTTACTCCCAAGCTTGGGAGTTACTGTTACTGTTTTTGGACAGACGTTGGGGACAACGTCTACTGTAGTGGGGGGAGTATGTAGCGCTGATAGATTTGCGATCTACCATATGTTAGGTAAATTTAGTAACTTGTTCATTAAATAGGTTAGGTTTGCCTCTGTTTCAGCTTGACTGACGTTGTGTGTGTTACCATACTGACCGGTGGGTGTCGCTGTTATCACTGGTCAGTGTTGGAAAGGCAACGTGTCAAAGCGTATGGATGCTCTTCTGTCCCAGAGACAACTCGGTGGAGGTGTTCCTCCGAGTACGCCATATTGTGGGGTTTGTTTTACAGCCACCTGCTGGTTCTCCTGGCCGACAGGTATGCGTTAGAGAGCAATCTTGTTGTCCTCCGTTCCGGAGGCCCATGCCGCTGCGGCGCAGGGGTGGGCCCAGAAGCTTGTCTGGGGCCTACCACAGCAGCCGAGGAATGGTCCTGAGCTGTCTATCCAGAAGGGAAGAAGCTGGACAACCAAGGAGATCCCAGCGGAGGACCCGTCATGGAAGGATCACGCAGGGTCTGGAGAGGGGCCTGGTGACTCGGTTGGAGGACGTATCCTAAAAAAGTAACTATACAGCATAGTGTTGCTGGGTTGGCTTAAAGGTTCAAGCACTGTGACTGACGTTCATTGCAGAAAACCAATACATCCTGTGGCAGAAGATCGTACAGGTTTATCCCAAACAAGTCTGTGGCAGAGACTTTTGTTCGTGCTACATACGTACTGGCTGCTAGGCAAGTGAGAGAGGCCTATCCAGGCGAGCAAAGAGTGTGTCCCACAAGGGGAGCGCATTCTATTGTAATATCCAAATTTTACCAGGACATTTATCAAGAATCTTACAAGAAGATATTTGAGTTTCTTCTGCGGTTTCCCTTCTGCCTCTTTCCTGCTACTTCCTTAGTAAATCATTTAATAAAGCATTGAAAACGTATTCAAGTGTTGGTGCGTGTATCGTCCAGAGGTAAACTCAACGGAACCCTAGACCCGGTGCCGGTAAAACAGAGGGAAGGAGAGTGAAGGTAACAAGCCCGCTTAAACCAGCAGCTCCACCGAGAGTTAGTGCTACACATACTATAGGGGGACACATCGCCACTATGGAAGAGGAAGAGGAACTAGGAATAGGAGTAGAGGTTACCATCAGGGTAAAAAGGATGGTTCTCAATATCATGAACACCCTAGACATGATAGATCACCTTATGGGTGGCAAGGCAATTTAAGGTGATTACCACCAAGATCACTATCAGTCGTAGAGAACACAACACCCGCTTATACATACAACCATTTTTCACCCCTCAGAGATGAATACTCTCAAGAAGTGTACAATTCACATTATTCATATATGGACAGAGAACACGATAAATACAACAGATCTTCTTTTAATTACAACCAAACCCATCCTGGGCCTACTCATACTGGGGGTTTTCCCAGAGCGACAGAAGGCCACAAACGAGGCCCAGAACAAAGTGTGGCTCTAGAAGGGGGCTGCGTGCCAGGAAAAAGAAAGAGAATATAAAAGATAAAAGGTATTTTTAATATGAGTCACGCCACATTTACAGATGCTGAAAAGCCAATTTTAAATGAGGGACTCAAATTGGTCCCTCCGTAAAAATTAAATAAATTTGCTACGTTTATTGATGTACAGAAATTTAAACGCAAATTAAACATACAAAGACACTTTTTTACTAACCCCATGAGACCATCACATACAGATATGAGGGGAGGCACTGTCCATTCAGGCCTCCCCAATCCCTCCCTTTTTAATCCTCCAGGCCCCGTTGCACCTTCGATCAATGTCTTTCGTAACTTGGTACTTAAGGATTTGAATCATTTGCCGAAAAAAAGAATATATGATAATCCTAATATCAAGATGGGGCTTAAACAATTGTGCGAACGCAAAGATCTGATGATACGTCCAGCCGATAAGGGTGGCGGTATCATTATTCTTGATAAGAGTGATTACTATAAAGAGATGTTCAGAATCCTTAACGATTTGGACACCTATAGACCACTACCTAAAGATCCCACCTCTGATTATAAAAAGGCATTAGTCGGACTTGTAGATAGAGAAGCACAGTTGTGGACTCTTGATAAAAAGGAAAAAGGGTATCTGGTACCTTTGGCTCCACGTATGCCTGTGATGTATTATCTTCCAAAGGTCCATAAGGATGCTTTACATCCCCTGGCTCGCCCCATAATTAGCAGAATTGATTCCATTACATCCCGTATAGGGCGCTATATCGATTTCCATCTACCACCCTTAGTGAAATGCTTCCCCTCATATCTTAAAGACACCAAAGACACCATCAGCCTTTTAGAGTGAGTAAATTACAGTGATGATCTGTTGCTAGTTACAGCAGATGTTGCAGCTCTATACACCTGAGTACCACACGACCTCAGACTCTCAGCTGTAGAATTTTATCTGAGCAAGAGTGACAGCATTCCCAGAATCCAACAGGAATATATCATGGAATTACTGAGTTTTGCAACAAAACACAACTACTTCTGGTTCAGTAACCAGTTCTAGTTACAGCAGAAGGGAGTGGCAATGGGGGCCAAATTCGCCCCCAGCCTGGCAAACCTCTTTATGGCCCGCTGGGAGCCAGCCTCTGTCGCCTATGCCTTCAATAGATCAGAGTTGATCCTTTGGGTTAGGTACATAGAGGACGTCTTCCTCCTGTGGAAAGGTGATGAAGATATTTTGTGTGACTTCATGACGAC
Organism: Aquarana catesbeiana; assembly: GCF_042186555.1. Taxonomy (NCBI): domain Eukaryota; kingdom Metazoa; phylum Chordata; class Amphibia; order Anura; family Ranidae; genus Aquarana; species Aquarana catesbeiana. Next base: position 530,150,685 of record NC_133328.1, on the reverse strand, counting down.
TTTGAACTGTAACAACAGAGGTATTAAACTGAGCCATGAGACTAGTTTTACCACTATACACTTTTTGGATTTAGAAATCTCAATCATGAATCATCAATTGGTTCCTAAAACGTTTTTTAATCCCACCGACCGGAATGGATACATTCCGGTTGACAGTTGCCATCATGAATCATGGTTGAAGCCGGTCCCACTGTCATGGTTATGCAATAGAGTTTGTCGATCAGCATACCTGTCTCCATGTGTTCATCTCTAGAGACCAGCTGACCCTCACCTGACTGCTTTTGTAACCTCTCCTCTAAGCATGGCCTCACCCCAGGCCCTATCAGGGAACCCTATATTAACCTGTGCACTGCAAGCCAGCAGTGCTGATCAACCATTGTGTGTTAGCCTCTGTGTATACTTGCTGTGTTTCCTACAGCTGATTCCTGTTACCGACTTTGGCCTGTTCTTAACTAATCCTGTCTGCTCATGACCCTGACCTTTGGCGTGTTCCCGACCATCCCTGTTTGCCTGTGACCCTGAACCTTGGTGTGTACTCTGTTGTCCTTGTCTGCTTGTGGCCCCGACCTTGGCTTGTCCCTTACTTTCCCTGCTGCCTCCTTCCTCTTCTCCTGTAGTCTACCGTGAGCGTGAGCTGTGAGTCCCTGGGGGCTGCGACCTGGAGCCAGACTGCAGCGCAGTCCATACTTACCATTAAAGGCTCTGGTGAACACCTGCTGGCTCTTAGACTCTGCGCCCTGGGGAATCTATGCTCTAGCTCCCAGTGGGATCTGTGTCAGCGATCCAGTAGACCTGCTTCCTGAACCTCCCAGGGTTCAATCCGCAGCAGTCAGCCGTAGGGTCCACTACCTTGCGGTGCACTCCTGATCCCAACGGTGTGCATCTGTCACCCAGCCTCTAGGTGACCTGACAGTTTGATCAGCCATGGACCCGGCTGATGTGCCACTACCCGCAGATGATCCGTTGCAGGGCTTAGTTCGCAGACTTGAGACCCAGGAATCGCATCAGACCCAGGTGATGCGATTCCTTCAGGATTTGGCATCCCGTTTTGAACAGGTTCAAGCCTCATTAGGATCTCCGGTTCAACAACCTCAACCGCTATCTGCTGCTGCACCTATCGCACCAGTCGCAGCCACACATTCATTACGTCTGCCAGCTCCGGCCCGTTTCTCTGGGGACTCCAAGGCCTGCAGGGGGTTCCTTAGCCAGTGCACAATTCATTTTGAGCTTCAGCCCCAAAACTTCCTGTCCGATTGGGCAAAGGTAGCCTATATTATATCCCTCCTGTCCGGCGAGGCGTTAGCCTGGGCTGCGCCTCTGTGGGATCTAAATGATCCAGTGGTTTCTAGCCTGTCTAATTTCTTGAAACTTTTTCGGAATATCTTCGAGGAGCCGGGTCGTGTCTCCTCAGCGGCCAGCGCCCTTTTACGTCTCTGTCAAGAGTCCGCTTCTGTTGGACAGTATGCTCTTCATTTTCGTACTTTGACTGCTGAGCTGAGTTGGAATAATGAGGCCCTAGTTGCAACCTTTTTACATGGCCTCTCTGATAGAGTGAAGGATGAATTGGCAGGAAGATCTCTCCCTGCTGATCTGGATGGTGTCATCACCTTGTGTAACCAGATCGATATTCGCTTTCAGGAGAGGGCCCTGGAAAAAAGACACCAGCACTCCCCGTTCTTTAGGCAGCCTGAGCTCCATGTCCCTTCTCTTCATTCCGAGGAGCACCTCCTGCCTGCTGAGGAACCTACGCAGCTGGGCCGGACCAAGTTACCTCCCGAAGATCACACTAGGGGCAGAACTCTGGGCCTGTGCCTCTACTGTGGCGTCAAAGGTCATTTTTGTGATACTTGTTCTCTTCGTCCAGAAAAACGATCGGGGCTAATACATCTGGAAGGTGGAGTATTAGACCCTGAAGTATCATCTTCACCTTCTCGTCTTCTTCTTTCTGTGTGCCTTCATGTCGGCACTTCCTCTCGTTCGGTCTCGGCACATCTGGATTCCGGAGCCGCTGGCAATTTCATGGACTGGGGAACTGCGTCTTCCATGAGACTTACCGTTTTGCCCCTTGCAACGCCATTGGTGGTCTTGGCAATTGATGGCACTGTTCTCTCAGGGGGCCCTATCCGCTTCCAGACCCTCCCTGTTAGGATGTCGGTAGGGACACTCCACCAGGAGTGGATATCCTTCCTTGTCTTACCTAAGGCTTCGTCTCCTATCATATTAGGTCTTCCTTGGTTACGGCTCCATTCTCCATATGTTGACTGGACTGCTGGACAGATCTTGACTTGGGGTTCCTCCTGTTCCTCCTCCTGCCTACTCAAGGTTACCCCAAAAGAGATTCCTCCTGTTGCCACCATCCCAGTATCCTCTGCTCTTCCCACTGCGTATAGCGATTTCTGGAATGTCTCCTGCAATAGTTGGCCTGAGGCACCCTCTGGGTCGTGTGGCACTCTGGATGAGGAGCCTACCTGTGAACCTGAGCTGATCAGTCACTCCAGTTTGCATGGCCATTTCCCTTTGCCTGTCCCTGGACCCCCTTGGACACACACCCAGGCTGACTCGTCCACCAGTTCTACAGTCACTACGCCCTGCAATGCAATTCTGGTGGTCGCTGCACCTGGCAATGCTGTTCAGTCGGCCTCTGCACCAGTCCAGCCTATGCCCAGTGAGCTTCCTGCTTCTTGTTCAGGACCTTCTGTAACCTGGCCTCACCCTACTGCTACTACGTCCGTTCAAACCTGTTTAAGAGGCTCAATCCATCCTTTGGATAGACTGCCTCATTCGGCCAGGTGGGGTTTTCAAACTTTTGTTCAGGGCTCTCTGCATTCTGTTTGTGTTCCAGCTATCCAGCTTAACTCTTGTGACACGTCACCTTTTAACCAACCTGACCTCAGGGATCCACTGACCTCTACCCAGTCTGATGGTCCTGTGTTGGATGTCCAGCACATCTTTAAGGGTCTGGGGGACCCTGCTCAGACTTCTGATGGTCTTCTCGTGCCCTTACCCATTTCTAAAAAGCCTTTAGTCCTCAATAAGTCCTTTCGTCCTCTCCTTACCTCGGTTCCGGCCTCTGAGGATAATCTAAAATACGAGGTTAGTCATGTTTTGGATTCCCAGCTCCGTAAAGGCATTCTTCAGTTCATTGGAAAGGGTTTGGTCCTGAGGAGAAGTCTTGGATCACTGCATCTGAGGTCTTTGCTCCTCGTCTATTGAGGAGGTTCCATCTGGAGTTTCCCTTTAAGCCTGGGCACAGGCGGGGGAGGGGGAGGTCTTAAGAGGGGGGGTACTGTCATGGTTATGTAATAGAGTTTGTCGATCAGCATACCTGTCTCCGTGTGTTCATCTCTAGAGACCAGCTGACCCTCACCTGACTGCTTTTGTAACCTCTCCTCTAGGCATGGCCCCACCCCAGGCCCTATCAGGGAACCCTATATTAACCTGTGCACTGCAAGCCAGCAGTGCTGATCAACCATTGTGTGTTAGCCTCTGTGTATACTTGCTGTGTTTCCTACAGCTGATTCCTGTTACCGACTTTGGCCTGTTCTTAACTATTCCTCTCTGCTCGTGACCCTGACCTTTGGCATGTTCCCGACCATCCCTGTTTGCCTCTGACCCTGAACCTTGGCGTGTACTCTGTTGTCCTTGTCTGCTTGTGGCCCCGACCTTGGCTTGTCCCTTACTTTCCCTGCTGCCTCCTTCCACTTCTCCTGTAGTCTACCTTGAGCGTGAGCTGTGAGACCCTGGGGGCTGCGACCTGGAGCCAGACTGCAGCGCAGTCCATCCTTACCATTAAAGGCTCTGGTGAACACCTGCTGGCTCTTAGACTCCGCACCCTGGGGAATCTATGCTCTAGCTCCCAGTGGGATCTGTGTCAGTGATCCAGTAGACTTGCTTCCTGAACCTCCCAGGGTTCAATCCGCAGCAGTCAGCCGTAGGGTCCACTACCTTGCGGTGCACTCCTGATCCCAACGGTGTGCATCTGTCACCCAGCCTCTAGGTGACCTGACACCCACGTAGTAAACTGTTGCACTTTAGATGCAATTGCACAAATCTATCTGACTATAACCATCAAGCTACAGTCCTCAAGTCAAGATTTGTAGAGAAGGGCTACCACCCTTCAATCATAGATGAGGAAATCAGTAGAGTATCATTAATAGATAGGAATTGTATTTTTTATTTTAAGTGATCACCTTTTTATTGTACACATCTTTCATGATGTTTGTACTTTTTTACATTAAAATTCTACATTTTTGATCTATGCTATGTGGAGGCCTTCTCTCTTTTTTTTCTTTTATGATTACTGCTCCCATCATTGATTGGTGAGCGATCTGTGGATATTGCACAATATTGGGAGATCCGGTTGAATACCTGGTTCCAGTACCCGCTGACTGCTGTAAAAGTGCTGGAGTGAGTCTTCATCCTAGCCATCCAAGGAGATCATAATCTGCAATTTTTGTTTGCATCCTTGCCTGTATGACTCACCGCCCCTGGTATGTGGGTCCACATCTCATGGTAAGAGTACCTACCCCTCTCCCTGGTGGTGAAAGCACAGCCCTGGGTGTCGTCTGATTCTGAATATTTAAATATCATCATCTGCAACCTTTTGTGATATATTAACATCCATTCTACTATAGATTCCCGTTTTGGATGGTTTCCTGAAAACCCATTTGTTTGGACTTATCACTTCATCATTAGGACCACTGGGAGTGGAGGGGTAATCTGTTCTCCTTGATTTAGAAG